>NC_132794.1:12815882-13116470 GCF_048418805.1 Vulpes vulpes
CAAAACCCCACATTGGCTGTCTACTGGGTGGTGGAAGGCCTATTATGATAGGAATGGCCGCATGTAAACTCATGGAGCTCTCCTTATATAAAACAGCACATCACAACTGATACCACATCCCTCGTAGAATTTCAAACATTAAAAGACCTGAAAGATCCAGAGGTGATGACTGCTATCATATTCCCATTTGACTCTCTAGTTTGGCCAGTGAAGAAAACCAGATGGATCTTGGAAAATGACAATGGATTATCATAAACTTAATCAGTTACATCTGCTGTTCCAGCTGGCTTCAGTTGATAAACACAAACGTACAAAGAACCTGGCACATGGTATGCATCTATGGATTTGCCGAAGGCATGTTTGCTTTCTCTGTCCCATCACAAAGAACACCAAAAGCAAGTTTTTGTTTATTTGTTTGTTTCACCCAGCAAAGACAACAGTGTACCTTTATTGTCTTACCTGAGTACTGATACCTCTCTGGTGCGGTGCCATGGTTTGGTCTGTGGGCACTCGGCCATTTCATAGGACGTCAAGCTGATGGAATCCAAGGAGCTGAAGTAGCAGAAACACATGATGCCTGGGGAAGATAATTCACATCAAAGAGTGGAAAATAAGTCTTACAAAGCAACAGTAGGTTGGAGGCAGTAGATTTAGGGCAGAAATGGGGGAAGGTTTCCAATAACCCAGGGCATGTGGGGCTCTCTGTCTCCAAATAAATGGTAAGATGACATGCCTTGCATGTCCTATCACCAGGAATCAGGTCCAATGTGTGTGGGTTTATACAGGATTTTAGACCTGCACGAACCATTTGGGTGCACCATCTGATCCCATGAGGAACTCAACTGACTCTCGGCTTTAAGAACAAGAAGGTCCAGAGCTGGTCCAGGCTGCAGTGCAAGAAACTCTGCTGCTTAGCACCTGTCATTCAGCTGATCCAATAAGTCTGAGTGTCAGGGCAGCCGGGGTGGCTCAGCGGTTTAGCGCCACCTTAGGCCCAGGGCCTGATCCTGGAGACCCGGGATCAAGTCCCACGTCAGGCTCCCTGCATGGATCCTGCTTCTCCCTTCTGCCTGTGTCTCTGTCTCTGTCTCTGTCTCTCGCTTTCTGTGTGTCTCTCATGAATAAATAAATAAATAATCTTTATATAAAAAAAAAAGTCCTGAGCGTCTCTGCTCCACTGGGATGCAGCAGAGCCTGCAGCAGATTCTGCTGATAGAAGAACCCAAAGAGAAGACCCTGTGGTTCCAGGGAAAGTCAAGACCCCTCAGCAAATAACAAACCTCTAGAGAACCAGCTGGGCAACCTGACATAGTCTGGGAGCTTGACTGACTCTAAGTTGCCCGAGTTTGAGTCTCTTCTCTGCTACTCACTAGCTCTGAGGCTGTGGACCACAGCTTATCTTTCCTGTATCTCAACTCCCCATCTGTAAAACTGGCTTAATACTAGAGATTTGATGGGAGGATTAAACATGGTAACACATGAAAAGTGCTTGGCATTATGCCTGACATATATGAGTGCTCAATAAATATTAGTTATTGTACCCAGTATGTTGAACAAGCATGAATCATGCCACCGACAAAACCTTAGTTCTGTGTTTTTCCCCTCGCTCTTCAAGCCTTCTTCAGCAGAGGTAGTCTTTTCATGAGCCTGGATGAAATTCTAGCAGGTCCCATAGCTTATCTACTCATTTCTGGGCAATAAATGAGCCACATCAAGTAATAAACAATTTTAATTGAGTCATTAGAATTTCAGAACACTGAACTTGACAGTGTTAAAAGTTCCTTCCCTGACTTTTTGGCTGGGAGCTTGCAGTGGGGAAGAGTGGGTGGCCCTCCGCCCCATCTCACCCCCTGCTCACGTTCTCTTCAAACAGGGTGAAACATGCATGGAGAAGAGGGAGAGAGAAGGGTCTAGACCAGCTCTACCTTGGCTGGTGGCTTCTTGCTGAGTCTGTCGACTGGCAAGATGGTTAGTACTGGCATTTTCTCAAGGATGCTTTGGTGGGCTCTTCAGAGGTTCTTTTCTGGATCCTTTTCCCAGTTCTTTTGGCCAAAAAGACAAACCAATTGTGTATAGTCTCTTGCAATTCTTTTCTTCAATCCCTATACACTCAATCCCTGGTCAATGCAGGCTCTTCCTATGCAGGTCTCCAGGTGGACTATCCAATGAAACCCAAAGGGAACCATATCACTGCTCTCTGTCTCCCACTCAATTCTGAATGGACTTCAGGAAACAGTCACTCCCCCTACTTATCCTAAATCCCAATGTCCCAGTACCTGCCACCAAAGTAGCTATTCAGCCCATTGCTCACCCTCTGGATCTCCTAGGAGTCAGACCCCAGTCCACAGACTGCCTTAGCTGGCTCAGATATGGTTTAGGCACCGTCCTCAATCTCTCACCACAGTGAACACATTTCAAAACTCTCCTAATGACACCTGAAGTCTTCCTCATGAGTCCTGAGGTCAGAATAGAGGTCAGAAAACTTCTTTCTCAAGATAGCCAGAGTACATACTTCAGGCTTTATGGACTATCTTTCTCTGTCATAACTATTTGGCTTTGCTTTGCAGCTTAAAGCAGCCATAGATGACACACAAACTAATGAGCATGGTTGTGTCTCAATAAAACTTTATTTATGAAAACAGGCAGTGACCAAATTTGGCCTGTAGGCCAAACGTTGGCTGACCCCTGGATTAGAGGTAGCATTCTGCTACCCCTTCATTTCACTTCCCAGATAGGGGAGGGATGGGAGCCTGAGACAGGCAACCACTTTCTCATGACCAGTCTCCTTGCACCAATTTCTCTCTCTCTCTCTCTCTCTCTCTCTCTGTTCCAGCCAATTTATTTTCCAAAAATGGGGGAGGGTATTTTAAGAGTTGTGAAATACTTCCTCAAAACTTTCCCTTGAAAATCTTCATAGATGGATTTTACTCACATTTTTGTAACTGATAACAAATTGGCACCTGAATTGAAAAATGAGATGAGAAGAGTTTCAAATGTGTTGAACCTGAGGTAGCCATGGACCTGCATTGGGGCATCCAGTAGAGAGCTGGAATCTATGCCTGCAAAGTTACAAGAATGACCTGAGCATAGTTCCTTTCTGGAAAAAGGCATAGCCATCCTCCTCCATTTCTATCATATGCTGCCATGCTCTCTTAAACAGAGAATGCAGTGCATACCCTCAATTTCTTTGTTAACCAGGATCTAACATTACAGCAGCCTTGCTGCGACTTGCTGTAAAACACGTGCCACCAAGGATTATGGAGGTTCCAAGAACTAGTTTCCTTTAAACTCAATGGCCCCGGCAGCTGTGCCTTTGTACATTCTCGTGGCTGCTGTCTACAGATTTTTCTGTCTCCTCTGTCACTGTCAGCCTGTCAGCAGCCACTTCTTGTTGCTGCCAGTCTGCCTATCTCCAGCAGGCTCTTTCCCTATTCTGCTACTTTTAATGTACTTATACTTAAAAATCAAAGACTCAAGGGGTTAGAATTGTTAGATAATTATTCTAGGAGTGAGTGCTGAGTGTCCAGTGGGTGGCATGTGTGATCTTAATTTATGGAAAATGAGATATCTATTTTTGCTGTTTACATATTTGTTTTCATGTATTTGTTTAGATGGAACACATGTTATGGCTGCTTACAAAATTGTTGGTTTATTCATTCTCTCATCATTCATTTATTTATTTTTTGCTTTAATTCAGTTACTCAGCCATGTTGCTGATATGTTGCCCCAAAAAGGACCTTTGTTTTGGAGGGGGCTAGGATCCCTTTTTTAATCTTCTAATTGGTATATGTATTCATATATGTATAGAATTTTATTTTATTTTATTTTTTTTATTTTATTTTTTTTATTTTTTTTTTGTATAGAATTTTATATAAATGCATACATGTGATCTATTTTTAAAGCACTTTTTCCCCCCAGTTTTGCTGTTTTCACCTGCATTAAAACATCTTTTCCCCATTTTGATGTATCATTTGCCAACAACTGGGTATCTATCCTTTCATATTTTCTGCATGCTTATACAATCATAAACACACCCTAACACACATAGGATGTCTTTGTTTGTATGGCAGTCAATCTTGCCCACTCAACAGCCAAACTTCTGCTCCCTTCCTCCCCCTCTGTCCTTGCTAACAGAATTTTTTTGTTCACATGTAGACAAATATCTCTTGGTCTAAAGGAAAAGCACCCATATTTTAGCTGACAAATCCTGGTCTGGTTTTAAATAGACAAGTCCATCCTTCTTTTCATTTGTTTAGGGATGAGCATGTGCCTCAGTTCTGGTCAGTAAGAAGTAAGGAGAACTCTGGAATAGCTTCCTTTCTTTACATAAGGAAGTGTAGTGTGATTGCTGGATTTCACAAGGGGCCCACTTGAGATTCATGGTCATGAATATTAATTGAGAACCAAATATCTCAGGATCCCTGGGTGGCTCAGTGGTTGAGTGTCTGCCTTCAGCTCAGGGCATGATCCTGGAGTCCTAGGATCAAGTCTCACATTGGGCTCCCTGCATAGAGCCTGCTTCTCCCTCTGCCTGTGTCTCTGCTTCTCTCTCTCTCTCTCTCTCTATCTCTATCTCTCTCTATCATGAATAAATAAATAAAATCCTTAAAAAAAAGAGAGAGAACCAGATATCTTCATTAAAATATCAATAGATTGTTCTGTCTCCCTTCCTGATATTTCCCACACATTTCTTTTCCCTTCCTTTATATTCCCTTTCACTATTATTTATATTCCCCAAATGAATGAGAACATACACTGTCCTTCTCCGATTGACTTACTTCATTCAGCATAATACCCTCCAGTTCCATCCACATTGAAGCAAATGGTGGGTATTTGTCATTTCTAATGGCTGAGGCTGATGAGCACTGGGTGTTTTTCTGTATGTTGGTAAATTGAACACCAATAAAAATTAATTTATAAATAAAAAAAATCAATAGATTTTGTTTTTTCTCCAAAATTGACAATTGTAAGCTATAAAGTATATAGGGAAAGGCAAAGGAACTAGAACAGCCAACGTAATCTTAAACAACAAAATTGGAGGACCTAAACTTAGGGATTTCAAAACTTTAACTATAAAGTACTAGGAATCAAATAATCAAGTGTGGTATTAGTGATCAAAGGAACAGAATAATGATTTCAGAAATACAATCCTACATATGCAGCCATTTAATTTTGACAAAGGTGCCAATGCAACCCAATGGGGGAAAGAAAGCTTTACAGTATACTGGAACAGAACTTCTTTTAAAAAATGAAACTTGAACTCTATCTCATATATATACAAAAATTAATTTAAAATGGACCATAGGAAAAATAAATGGACCATAGACCCAATATGAGCACTAAAACTCCCAATAGAGCTTCCAAAAG
Organism: Vulpes vulpes; assembly: GCF_048418805.1. Taxonomy (NCBI): domain Eukaryota; kingdom Metazoa; phylum Chordata; class Mammalia; order Carnivora; family Canidae; genus Vulpes; species Vulpes vulpes. Next base: position 12,821,250 of record NC_132794.1, read on the forward strand.
AAACAATAAACAAATAAATAAATAAAAAATTAAAATATAAAAATAAAAATAAAAATAAAGCTTCCAAAAGGAAACATGAAGAATATCTTCATTATTCCAAGGCAGGCAAATATTTCTTAGACAGAATACAAAGAACTATAAAAGAAAAAATTAACAAATTTTACTCCATAATAATTAAAAACTTATGAAAACTTCTAATCATGAGGTAGTAACAAGATCCAGAATTGCCCTTCCACCATAAAACAAACAACCAAAAAAACCCAGAAAACTGAAAAATATGCAAGAAACTAAACAACACTAACACTAATGTATTGTGGGTTTATAAAACATGCATAGAAGTAAAACAACAATAAGCACAGGATTGGAGAAGACACAGACAGGTTAAAAGTAAAGGAATGGAAAACATATGTCATGCAAATACAAATCATAAGACCAGAGTGGTTATATCAATATCAGATGAAACAGATTTCAAGGTAAGAACTATTACCAGACAGAAAAGGAAATCTTCTTAATAAAAACAAGGTCAATTCATCAAGGAAAAATAATAATCCTAAATTTGTACACACCTAATAACAAAGATCCATCATACATAAAGCACGTACTGACAGAATTAGAAAGAGAAATACAAGGGGCACCTGGGTGACTCAACTGGTTGAATGACCAACTCTTGATTTTGGCTCAGGTCATGATCTCAGGGTTGTGAGATCAAGCTCTATGTCCGGCCCTGCCCTGGGAATGGTGCCTGTTTAAGATTCTCTCTTTAAAAAAAAAAAAAAAGATTTTCTCTTTTCCTCTACCCTTTCCCCTAACCCACTCACTCATGCATGCACTTGCTCTCTCTCACTCTCTGTCTCTCAAAAATAAATAAATAAATAAATAAATAAATAAATAAATAAATAAACAAATAAATAAAATACATTTTAAAAAGAGAAATAGTCAAATCCATAATTACAGCAAAAGAGATAAAATTTCATCTCTAGGTAACTGAAAATGAGTAGACAGAAAATGAAGAGATAAATACTTAAACAATACTATCAACCATGCTGACCTAACTGACATTAATAGAACATTCTCTCCAACAATGGCAGAATAAACATTAATTTCAAGTGCATGTGGAACAATCATCCACATAGATGATAGGCTGAGGCATAAAACAAGTCTCAACAAAGTCAAAAGGACTGAAATCATACAAAGTCTGATCTCTGACCACAATGGAATTAAATTATAAATCAATAACAGAAAGGTATTTCTTAAATTCCCAAATATTTGCAATTTAAGCAATACATTTCTGAATAAATGTGGGATAAAAGAAGAAATCATAAGGAAAATTACAAGATATCTTGAAGTAAATGGAAATGAAAGCACAACATATCAAAATTTTGAGAGGGAAATTTAAAGTTTTAAATGCTTATATTACAAAAGAAAAAAAATGCCTCAAATCAATGATCCAGGCCTCCACTTTAAGAATCTAGAAAAGGAAGAGCAAATTAAATACAAAACAAGAGAAGGAAGAAAATAATAAAGATAATAGTGAAAATTAATAAACCAGAAAGCATATAAGTAATGGGATTAGTCAATAAAATCAAAAGCTGCTTCTTTAAAGATCAACAAAATAAACAAACTTCTAACTACACTGAATTAGAAAATTTTAAAAAGAACATACAAATTACCAACATCAGGAACGAAATAGGAGACATCACTACAGACATTAAAAGGGCAATAAGAGACTATTATAAAATACAGTATGGCAGTAAGTTGTCAAACTTTATTTTTTTATTTTTATTTTTTTTTTTAGTTGTCAAATTTCTCAAGATACCATTGTCAAAATTGACCCAAGAAATAGAACATCTAAAGAGCCTTGTATCAGTGTTAAAAGTTGAAATATGAATATGAAGCCTTCTCATAAAGAAAGCATTAGACCCAGGTGGCTTCTCAATTCTAACAAAATCTTAATGAAGAAATAATACCAATTCAACACAAATTGTTTCAGAAAATAGAGAAGGAAGGAAACTGCTCTCAACTCACTTGGTGAAGACAGGCTGCTCAGACACCAGAACCAGTACAAGATAGGAAACTACAGTCCAGTATCACTCATCAACAGAGAAGGAAATATTCTTGACAGAATCTCTACAAATTGAATTCAGCAAAACAGGGCAACCCTCGTGGCTCAGTGGTTTAGGACCGCCTTCAGCCCAGGGTGTGATCCTGGGGACGCAAGATTGAGTCCCACGTCGGGCTCCCTGCATGCAGCCTGCTTCTCCCTCTGCCTGTTCTCTGCCTCTCTCTCTGTGTGTCTCTCATGAATAAATACATAAAATCTTAAAAAAAAAAAAAAGAATTCAGCAAAACATATAAAGGGTAATACTCCACATCAGTGGGGTTTATTCAAGGAAATATTTAGGAAAAAATAAATAAACTGTCTATATTTTCACAAGATATGATCATGAATAAATGAGCAATATGCATATGAAAAAAATGCTTAATGTCAGGGCCAGGTGTCAGACTCTGGGGAGTAGTTCTAGGAGAAAAGAACTTCTGTTTTTGTTTCCTATAGTATCTAAACACCTAGCACAAGTGCCCATCCTTGGAAGTTGTCATATTTATTTTGTGAATGAATGAATGATTGAATGAATGGGCAAATATTAGATTGAGGTGATTCAGTCCTGGAAGGTGACATTTCACTTCAGCCGAGATTTGATTTTAATAACTTTCAATTTTGGAAAAAGTATATTAGATCCCAATCTTAAGTCAAAAAGGAAATTGCCAAAAGAAACTGTCTTCCTTTATCACTTACTTGTGATGGTTAATTTTATGCGTCAACTTGACTGGGCCATAGAATGCCCATGTTAACTGTGACTTCTGGGTGTACCTGTGAAGGTGTTTCTTGATGAGGTTAGCATTTGAATTGATGGAATCAGTAAAGTAGAGCGCCCTCTCCAGTACTGGTAGGCATCAGGTGATCTGTTGATGGTCTGAATAGAAGAGAAGGTGCAAGAAGGAGGAATTCACTCCTTTTTTTTTTCCTCCCTTAGTGCTGGAGCTGGGACATCTCATCTCATTTTCTCCTACCCTTGGACTAGAATTACACCACTGGCTTCCCTGGTTTTCAGGCCTTTGGTCTGGGGCTGACTGCTTGCTTTCTTGATTCTCCAGCTAGCAGATGGCAGATTCTATATACACATGCACACACGTTATGGGTATATATATATGTGTATATATATATATATATATATATATAGAGAGAGAGAGAGAGAGAGAGAGAGAGAAGAGAGAAAATATATATTAGAATATGAGAATTATGTTATAAATTATATAATTACACAATTATATGCAATATATATTATGATAGCTGTATGTTATTAAATGTTATATATTATATTTAACCTTTAAAAATTATATTAAGATATATTAGAATGTATTTATATTCTGTATGTGTGTGTTTAGTCCAACACTTCTTTTTCTCTGGAGAACCCTAAGACATTACTCATGCACTCCTATGCTTACTATCATAGTCGAGATCTTCAATCTAAAACATTCTAGGTTAGCTGCACACTTATCTGTATTTCCTTTTTTAAGGAGCTTACTCCTTCTGATAACAAAAGTAATACATGCTTTCTGTAGGGAGTCTAAAAAATGCTGAAAATTAAGAAGGAAAGGAAAATTCCCTAAAATACCATTGTCCCAACCACCACTGAGTTCTTCCTCCTTCCGGTTCCTGTTTTCCTCACAATGTTCCACTAATTTGGCACCAACAGTCTACAAGGCATGGAGATAGAGGTTGACATAAAGAGGAATCAGGTGGGTACCCTGGGGACACAGGGGGACAACCATGTGGAATTTTACAGTGAGCAGTTGGAAACGCAGTCGTAAACCAGGAGAGAGCTCCAGGTACTATGTGGGGGGTAAGAGGGATCGCATAGGTGTCAGGTGAAATCTCAGGAAGGGGAGGAGGCTAGGCGGAGGAGACAAGCAGACCAAGGAGAAAGAAGAGTGTCTTCCAAGATAATTAGTTTATACTTGTTCCAGAAAGTGTATGCAATAAAGCATTAGAGAGAACTTGATTTCTCTTGGATTCTTATCTGTTAAGTGTTTTCCTGGGCTCTTTAGGAGTGAGATGCTTTCTGTAGTCTCTACAGCTGTGGACTGTAGCCAGCATTCCTTTCAACAGAACAAGTTGACATGTGAAGGACATAGAATTAACCAGAAGATTACTTCCTGAATGTCATCTTTTTTTTCCTCTGAATATTGATTTCACCTACTCTTTAAAAACACAAGTAAGTTTGGAAAGGCTTTTCAGAACTATTTTCACACCCACATTAAGAACACATGAATCTGGGCAGCCCTGGTGGTGCAGCGGTTTAGCACCGCCTGCAGCCCAGGGTGTGATCCTGGAGACCCGGGATCAAGTCCCGCATCAGGCTCCTTGAATGGAGCCTGCTTCTCCCTCTGCCTGTGTCTCTACCTCTCTCTCTGTGTGTTTCTCATGAATAAATAAATAAATTAATTAAAAAAAAAAAAAGAACACATGAATCTGCTTAAATCTGTGTTCGCTGAGAGAAGGCAAGTTTGCAAGTAGATAAAATGTCTTGCTGAGTTTTATCAGTTGCATGTATTTATCATCCTCTGGCCATCTTCTTAATAGGCTGCATCCCTACTGCTTCAAGGTCTGCTCACAAAGGACAGCCCTCCTGAGTTTTGTCATTTGCCAAAAACTTCCTCTTGGAAGATCTGACTTGTCTGCCTGGACAGATAAAGACCGAAGTCTAGCCATAGCTGTATGAATGGCTGCTGCATGTCCCCAAGCAGACAGAGGAGCTACCATCTTCCCAACAAAAAAAGTGGGAGAATACCACCAAGGCACCCATGATCTAGCTGATAACACATGTTCCCCAAACAACGTGTTTAAAAGACTTCCCGAACTTGAGCGACATCAAAACCCAACAACCCATCTAGAAAAACTTCCCAGGGACGCCTGGGTGGCTCAGTAGTTGAGGATCTGCTTTTGGCTTAGGACGTGATCCCGGGTGCTGGGATCGAGTCCCGCATCAAACTCTCCACAGGGAGCCTGCTTCTCCCTCTGCCTATATCTCTGCCTCTCTCTGTGTTTCTCATGAATAAGTAAATAAAATCTTAAAGAAAAAAAAATAGAAAAGAACTTCCTAAATCTAAATTATCCACCTTGAACACAAGAATCATAGAAGCCAAATCTTCTTCCTTATGCATTCCAATCTCAGTAGGACAATACATAGAAAACGTTCTCCTTTGGCCCTCAATCCAAAACCATTATAGGCCCCAATCACCACCATGCATTGGATCCCAAAACAACACACTTAAAATGGTGCCTCTCTTTCTCACGGCCACAGCCCAAGATTTCAGCCTTTGATAGCCAAATCTACTTCATTGACAAGACCAAAAAAAAGACTGCTAGCATGATTTGGGGGAAAGGGATCCCTTTAGGCTTTGTGGGTCCATTTTTTAAGTTCTGCCACTGTTCCCAGAAAGAGGAAGAGGCAGAGTGGGGGGTGCATAGCATGTCCAAGTAATGCAGATTTTTTCCCCCCAGATAACCACAAAGCAAGGTAAAAAGTGCTATCGCCAGGTCATGGAAGCATATGGAGGGAACAGTTGAGCCCGGCTGGGAGGAGTGGGAAAGCTTTTCAGTGCAGTGCCTGGTATACAGTAAGTGCTCAATAGCAGATTAATGGTTGAAAGGAGGTGATGTCTGAACATCACCTGGGTGCTCAGTGGGCCTGCATATGTGCAGGAACAAGGAGGGATTTTACATGACAGCAAAGGCCAAGCTGTTGACACAGAGGTGTCCAGAGAATGACAACACGTGGTTGTACCCTGGCAGTAGGCTAGAAATATGGTGTGGGGACCTTGGATCTATTAAGCACATCATTTGCAATGTGTGACAACTCTTATAGAAGCAACACGTGACAACTCTTCCATAAGAGTGACAACTCTTATGGAAGCAAAATGGGTTTTAAAAAATGGTAATAGGAGCTGAACTGAGAGATTAAAAAAAAAAAAAAAAAAGACAGTAATATGAAGTAGATGATGGGTGGGCCTGAAACGAATATTTGGGATCTATTTTGCTACTGCAGCAAATAATCAAGAATATGTGTCTCTCACCTTAAAAGACACAGGCATACCCTCCCTTCTTCCTGTCGATTTCTCTTGGTGTCCTCACCACCTGCCTTCACAGCCAAGTGTCCGTGAACTATATCTCCTGCTGCCTTCCTCTCTTGGGTGCACATCAGTTTGGCTTCTGTCCTCCCCCCATTCCTGCCAACGTTCCCTGTGGGATCCTAGATGCTAACGGGTACTCTCCAGTCCGTATCTTGCTGCTTTCTGCCTTCAGTGCCAGACAGGTCTCCTGGACTCTCTCAGCCTCTTCTTCCACCTTCTTACCTTCTCCACACCCATGCTCCCTGCCTGCTTTCCCTACTTCAGCTCCTCCCACACTAGCTGTGCATTAATGACTCCCAGGTCTCTACTTCCTCTCAGCCAGCTCTCCTGGCTGCACAGGTGTTTACCCAACTGCCTCCTAGACGTCTTCACTTATTTGCCCCAGGGGCACCTCCAACTCCACAGGCCCCAGAAGGAAATCATCTGGCTCTGGGCGTGTTAGTTAACGGAACTGGGCTACACTTCCTCAACTATAAAACGGGGCATCCCTGATAGCCACCTCATACAGAAGCCTGTTCCGGAGATTAAATGAAACAACACAGAATTGTATATTGCACAAACTCTGGCACACGATAAAAGGTCTACAAGTGTTTACCATTATTCTCTCTCCATCTCATCCCTTCCTCCCCATAGAGTCCCAAATTGACTTACGAATCCAGCACCCACAATTCTCATCAAACCAGAACCTTGAGCGTTCTCTTTGACACCTCAACCCCACCCTACCCCAAGGCGTTCATTCCACTTCTTGAACATTGACCTCGTCTTTCCTTCTCCACTTCATTGCCTCAAATTCACAGCATCCCCTGGGGCTTAGAGCCATTTTTCTCCCAGCCCTCTCTATTGCTGCTCTACACCTTTGTTTTGAAAGAGCACATTGCAGGACACCACCCTCCTCTTAAAACCCTTCAAAGCTCCCCACCACCTCAGGGACAAAATCCAAACTCCTTGGAAGGGCACAGAGGCTCTTCGGGACCAGGGCTGAGTCACTTCCTCTCAGTTCACCCCACTCCCTAAGCTCCAGCTGGTCCTCCTCGAGGGAAGGAGATGCCAAACTACTCATCAGGCTCCGCCAGCCTAACGGTGTCTCCTCCGGCCGCTGCTGCTTCTTCCAGATGTAGCTTGAGTGCCACGTCTCCTGAGAAGCCTTTTGGACTTCCAGTCAGATGATTATCCTTCTTCTTCGTCCCCTTGGGTCTCTGCCCTAACTGACCATGCTTTAGTTCCTAACTGCTCATTTGTCTGTCCTCCCGCTAAACTGAGTTGACTGCTGCCAGAAACATTGCCCTTCATTTCCGCATCCCCAGAACCCAGCACAGCGCCCAGCAGCCAGTTGGTAGTCGAGGTAAGTGAATCAGGGCAAAAGTGTCTCCACCAAAAAGGGAAAGTTTGTTTGGGGAAATCCACTCCTTTCCGCGGCACAAGGCGGCACGGGGGGGGGGGGGGGTTCCCGCGGGCCTGCGTGGGTATCCACTGCATGCACGTCGTTTTCGGTGCCTCACTCTCGCACAGAGCAGACACAGGCTGCGCGGGCGGAGAGGCTGCACGCACAGACACAGGGCTGCACAGGCGGTGAGGCTGCACGCACAGACACAGGGCTGCACCGGCGGTGAGGCTGCACACACAGAGCAGACACAGGGCTGCACAGGCGGTGAGGCTGCGCGCACAGACACAGGGCTGCACAGGCAGTGAGGCTGCGCCCACAGAGCAGACACAGGGCTGCACAGGCGGTGAGGCTGCGCCCAAAGAGCAGACACAGGGCTGCACAGGCGGTGAGGCTGCACGCACAGACACAGGGCTGCACAGGCAGTGAGGCTGCACCCACAGAGCAGACACAGGGCTGCACAGGCGGTGAGGCTGCACGCACAGACACAGGGCTGCACAGGCGGTGAGGCTGCACACACAGACACAGGGCTGCACAGGCGGTGAGGCTGCACCCACAGAGCAGACACAGGGCTGTACAGGCGGTGAGGCTGCACGCACAGACACAGGGCTGCACAGGCGGAGAGGCTGCACACACAGACACAGGGCTGCACGGGTGGAGAGGCTGCACACACAGAGCAGGCACAGGGCTGCACAGGCGGTGAGGCTGCACACACAGACACAGGGCTGCACAGGCGGTGAGGCTGCACACACAGACACAGGGCTGCACAGGCGGTGAGGCTGCACACACAGAGCAGGCACAGGGCTGCACGGGCAGAGAGGCTGCACGCACAGAGCAGGCACAGGGCTGCACGAGCGGTGAGGCTGCACACACAGACACAGGGCTGCACAGGCGGTGAGGCTGCGCGCACAGACACAGGGCTGCACGGGCGGTGAGGCTGCACACACAGAGCAGGCACAGGGCTGCACGAGCGGTGAGGCTGCACACACAGACACAGGGCTGCACAGGCGGTGAGGCTGCGCGCACAGACACAGGGCTGCACGGGCGGTGAGGCTGCACACACAGAGCAGGCACAGGGCTGCATGAGCGGTGAGGCTGCACACACAGACACAGGGCTGCACAGGCGGTGAGGCTGCGCGCACAGACACAGGGCTGCACGGGCGGTGAGGCTGCACACACAGAGCAGGCACAGGGCTGCACGAGCGGTGAGGCTGCACACACAGACACAGGGCTGCACAGGCGGTGAGGCTGCACGCACAGACACAGGGCTGCACGGGCGGTGAGGCTGCACACACAGAGCAGACACAGGGCTGCACGGGCGGAGAGGCTGCATGCACAGAGCAGGCACAGGGCTGCACGAGTGGTGAGGCTGCACACACAGACACAGGGCTGCACGGGCGGTGAGGCTGCACACACAGACACAGGGCTGCACGGGAGGTGAGGCTGCACACACAGACACAGGGCTGCACGGGCGGTGAGTCTGCACACACAGAGCAGGCACAGGGCTGCACGAGCGGTGAGGCTGCACACACAGACACAGGGCTGCACGGGCGGTGAGGCTGCACGCACAGAGCAGACACAGGGCTGCACGGGCGGAGAGGCTGTGCGCACAGAGCAGGCACAGGGCTGCACAGGTGGAGAGGCTGCACGCACAGACACAGGGCTGTACGGGCGGTGAGGCTGCGCCCACAGAGCAGACACAGGGCTGCACAGGCTGTGAGGCTGCACACACAGACACAGGGCTGCACGGGCGGTGAGGCTGCGCACCCAGAGCAGACACAGGGCTGCACAGGCTGTGAGGCTGCACACACAGACACAGGGCTGCACGGGCGGTGAGGCTGCACACACAGAGCAGACACAGGGCTGCACAGGCGGTGAGGCTGCACGCACAGACACAGGGCTGCACAGGCGGTGAGGCTGCACGCACAGACACAGGGCTGCACAGGCGGTGAGGCTGCACCCACAGAGCAGACACAGGGCTGCACAGGCGGTGAGGCTGCACACACAGACACAGGGCTGCATGGGCGGTGAGGCTGCACGCACAGACACAGGGCTGCACGGGTGGAGAGGCTGCACACACAGAGCAGGCACAGGGCTGCACAGGCGGTGAGGCTGCACACACAGACACAGGGCTGCACAGGCGGTGAGGCTGCACACACAGACACAGGGCTGCACAGGCGGTGAGGCTGCACACACAGAGCAGACACAGGGCTGCACGGGCAGAGAGGCTGCACGCACAGAGCAGGCACAGGGCTGCACGAGCGGTGAGGCTGCACACACAGACACAGGGCTGCACAGGCGGTGAGGCTGCGCGCACAGACACAGGGCTGCACGGGCGGTGAGGCTGCACACACAGAGCAGGCACAGGGCTGCACGAGCGGTGAGGCTGCACACACAGAGCAGACACAGGGCTGCACGGGCGGAGAGGCTGCACGCACAGAGCAGGCACAGGGCTGCACAGGCGGTGAGGCTGCACACACAGACACAGGGCTGCACGGGCGGTGAGGCTGCGCGCACAGACACAGGGCTGCACGGGCGGAGAGGCTGCACGCACAGAGCAGGCACAGGGCTGCACAGGCGGTGAGGCTGCACACACAGAGCAGGCACAGGGCTGCACGAGCGGTGAGGCTGCACACACAGAGCAGACACAGGGCTGCACGGGCGGAGAGGCTGCACGCACAGAGCAGGCACAGGGCTGCACAGGCGGTGAGGCTGCACACACAGACACAGGGCTGCACAGGCGGTGAGGCTGCACCCACAGAGCAGACACAGGGCTGCACAGGCGGTGAGGCTGCACACACAGACACAGGGCTGCACGGGCGGTGAGGCTGCACGCACAGAGCAGGCACAGGGCTGCACCGGCGGTGAGGCTGCACGCACAGAGCAGACACAGGGCTGCACAGGCGGTGAGGCTGCGCCCACAGAGCAGGCACAGGGCTGCACGGGCGGAGAGGCTGCACGCTCAGCGGGCTGAGGTTAAGTCCTGCGCCCTTTGTTCCCGACAGCGGAGAGCCAGCGGGTCCGTGCCCGCACGCCAGCCGCGGCCGGGGTGCACGGCCTGCTCGGGCAGAAATGGCTCGAAAGCGCACCGGGGAACGCCGCGTCGGGCAGCGGCGCGGGTGTGCGCGGGCCCTCTCCGTGCCCGCCTCCCGACTCCGGGGTCCCGCGCTCTCCGGCGCCCTCGGCGGGGCCCAGCCTCCGCGCCAGGCGACCTCCCGGGGCCTCGGCCGCCGCCGCCGCGGCCGCCGCCGGCGGGAAAGCGCCCAGCGTCCCGGCGTCACGCGCCAGCAGCCGGGCGCGCGTTGCGCGGGGCGGGGGGCGGGGCTGGGGGCGGGGCCAGCGCGCCCGGGGCGGGGCGGGGCGGGGCGGGAGCCGGGCACAGGAAGCGCTGGGAGGCCCGAGCCGTCCCAGGGTGCCCCGCGCGGCGTGGACTCGGGCCGCTGCCGCCATCCCGCTGGCGAGAGGGAGAGAGAGAGAGAGGCCCGCCCGCTCGCTCGCCGGTCGGGCCAGTGTGGGCCAGTGCGTGAGGGCGCGGGGGGCCGTGTCAGCGAGACGCAGAGCGCAGCCGCCACCGCCGAACGGACATGTTGGAGCCCAGCGCCGCCGCCGCCGCCTCCTTTTCCTCATCCTCCGAACGGGACTGAGAGGGGGCCCGCCACCCTCCGCCTCGGCCGCCCGCCCCGCCGCCTCGGCCGCAGCCGCTTCCTGCCCGGCCTCTGGCTCCGCCGCTCGCCGCCTCCCCCCCGCCCCTCAGGCCCGGCCGGCTCCCCGGCCCCGCTCCGCCGCGGCGCGAGGTCTATGTGACCGGCGGGCCCGGAGCAGCCGCCGCCGCAGCGCGAACATGGACGCCGTCAACGCCTTCAACCAGGAGGTGAGGAGTGCTCGGGGCCGGGGCCGCGGGGCCGCCGGGTCTCCCGTGTCTCCCGCCGCCGGAGGTTTAAAGCTTCGGGCGGGGTGGGGACGCTTCCTGCCCGGGGTTCCGGGGCGGCGGGGCCTGCGCGGAGCGGCCTGCGGTCGGGGAGAGGTCGCGGCGGCCCCGGGCGCCGACCCCGCACCCCTCCCCCATCGCCCACCCCCGGGCGGCGACCTCGGGCTGCCCCCGTCGCCCCCTTCCGGCCTCCCCCGGCCTCCCCCGGCCCGCGCCGCCGCCGGCGCCTCTAACTTCGCCCTCTCTTCAAGGTCCGGGCGCTCTCGCCGGCCGCCCCCCCGGCCCCGCTACTGGCTCCGCGGTGCCGGGAGCCCGCGAGGGGCTAAGAAAGAAGCGCGGGCGGGCGTGTGGGGTTGGTTGGGGGCGGGGGGAGCGGGAGCATCTGCCGGTCGCCGGGCTGGCGGAGCGGCGGCCTGGGCTCTCCTGTTGCTCAGGCCGCGGCGCGGCGGCGGCTGGACTCTGATCCCGGGCCCCCGGGGCCAGCTTGGAGAGAGGGTGTCCGTCCCCCGGCTCGCGACACTCACACGCACGCTCGGGGAACGGGGTTCCCAGGTGAAGACGGGGTGGCCCCTGACGGTTCCCAGCCGGCGAACACGGCCCTCCTAATGGGCTCCGCGGCCCCAACGTGACACCTAAAAAGTTGAATGGGAGAGGAGTGCTTGCTCCGCCTCAGTCCGGCGGAAAGCCGGCTTCGGCCTCCGGTCCCCGGCCCCCCCCCCCCCCCCCCCGCCCCATCCTCGCGCTCCTCCCTCTCCTCCCGCGGTAGTTAATCCGCGGCTCCCTTCTAGGGGGAAACATTTACATGTGAAAACCTCCCCAAACCGGGAACAAAGCTGCCTGCCGCCTTAGAGCTCGATAGTTTTATCTCCAAAGTCATTCCAGGTGCTGGGTTTGGGGCGTAGAGTCCACACATTCTCTCCCGTCAGAATTTATTTGGGGGGGTGGGGTGGGGTGGGGGAGGGGGGGGGACTTGACCATTGATTTTAAAATACAGTTACGGGATGGAAACTGTTGGCGTGTGTTGGGTTGGATTAGCTCACTTCGCCAAACACTCCAGATAAACCCAGCATTGAAAAAAGTCAGATGTATGTAGTGCTGTAGCTCCAGAGAGGTCTTGAGAGGGCGTTAACAACTTGCTGCGTCTCACCCTAAGATTTTGTGATTTTACTCGTGGCAGAATTAAGGTGCGGTAACTTTTCTTTTAGATCTGCAGTGCCGAAATAATAGGGGACCCTCCAGTAACACTGCAGTTAGGACCTTTTATTGCCTTGCAGAGTATTCTGGAAATAAGTTGTCTTCAACCGATGGGTACATAAAATGTCTTAAACGCAGTAGAAACGGGTGTTGGGACAGTGTGATGGTTTTCAAGATAACGAAATATTTCCTGATATTTGCTTGATGGCTAGGGAATTTGTGATAATGCGCGCAAGGTAGGTTTGGAAGCTGGCTTGGTGTCCTGAAGGCAAAATTCACTGGAATGTTGACTCCATGAGGGCAGGGAGTTTCTGTTCTTTGCTCCTCCCCTCACCGTAGGAGGCAAGTAACTTGTTGAATGCGTGAGAATTTTACAAATGGTACAACAGTTTTTTAAAGATTATGAGTACATTTCTTTCTCGAGGTAAAACATTATTGACTTTTTTAATGTCAACTCTTAATGCACAAAGAGCGGGAATTTCTAGAGTATTCTTAAGATCCGAAGTATTTAATTCTGAGTTAAGCATTGTGGAAGTTGACATTTAACAAAATATGTTCTGGAAAACTGATCAGTAGTTTTTACTTTGGAAAACCAAAATAAGGTATGATATTGACTTCTCAAAAAAGGGAAATGGTATTTTAACCTTTTTAAAATACACAAAGTGAGAATTTTCATGTCATTGTTCACCTTTCTGCTCAAATACTTTTTATTTTCATTTCCAGTCTTACTTTATGAACTACAAATTACATTATGTTAGGTGTGTTGCCAGTTTTGACTTTCTTCTGAAAAAACTTTCTTCCAGAGAAACTAGCCTAACTTTAAAACTCACCTTGTACTGTTTGATTTGTAGTGCTTCTCTGTTACTTCTCATTCGTGAAATGTTATTGGTTAGTTCCCTGTAACCTCAAATCTCCAAAATCTTACCTTAATTTTACAAACTTTTGAGCGCGTGCTCAATTAGAGAGCTGTTCTGGTACTACTAAGGGTCTCTGTCTCCTAGGAGCCTGATCTAATAGAGGACACAGGAGTTAGGCAGATAACTCTAACGTGTGGTAGAACAGCCTCCTTTGGGGCTCTTAAAAAGTACTGTGGGATGGCTATGGGGGTTCAGTGAAGACTTGGGGAAGATAAAGTGGAGTCAGTTTTAGGATGTAGAAGGTGTAAAAAGTAGAGATTCAAGGGTAGTAGTGCTGAAGAATGAACAGTAGTTTGATTCCAAAGGCTACTGGTTAAGTAATTGGGGGGCATGACAAGCTTCATGTCTGTCTAATGTGTTTAAATTTTTAGGTTCTGGATAAACTGAAGATTTTAAGTAGTAGGGTGATAATAGTCACAAAAATTGCTTGGTTTGTATATATTGTAGAAAGCAGAGATTTGAGGAAGATTGGCATTTTGAGGACTGAGGTAGAATTAAGTAAAATCTGAACCTGGCATGCGTATAAGTGGCAGGGAGAGGAGGAGAAGCATATGGGCCAGAGGAATCCATGGACTTTGCCATCTGATAGGCTTCTAAGCACCTTTTGCCCCACTGGGTGCTTGGAAAGCGGTGATGCTATTAACACAAGTCAAGCAGTCATCAAAAGCGTATTTAGTGGAAGGGGGAAAATGTTTGGTTTTTGAACAGGTTGAGTTTGAGACTGAGTGGAAAAGTCGTGTACATTTTTGGCAAGCAGTTGGGCATGTAGGACTCAAACTTGGAAGCAACCAGGAAATAGAGGGAGACATCTGGAAGTCACTCCCAGATGTGCCCTGGAGAAAATTCAGAGGGGGTGAGAAAAGGAATTAATATTTTTAATAAGCATCTATGGCATATCCGGCATTTTATAAATATGTACCTAATATTCCTACAGCCTTCCACAGACGTCCATTTATAGACGAGGAAACTGATTTTCAGAGCAGTTAAATAATAATTGGCCCAGGGGCATGCTATTAGCTAATGGTGGAGTTGGGATTTGAATGCACATCTCCCCATCTTAATTGCTGCCTAAAGATAATATTTTATGTAATACCAGGTGAGTGGTTACAGGTTAAGACTTAAGAAAAAAGCTGCTAAAATTTGAGAGTAATGGCATCTGAAGTTTAAGGTTGGAAGATGATGAGGGAGATGAGGAAATAAAGGTCACAGATGTAGTCTTTTGTAGAAGTTTGGTTTTAAGGGATTTAAGGACAAAGTCGCTTCAAGAATGAAGGGAAAGAACAGCAGTTAACAGTGTAGTAGACACTGGTGGTAGGCTATTTGTATATTTACATAGGATGTATATGGTCTTAGCCTTAATAAGTGATATTGAAGCCTGGTCTCCCATGGGAGTAGAAGTTTGAGCACGTTGTGAGAGGGGAAGTATAGAGAAGCACAGTTTAAAGTAATGAGAGGGCATGCTTAGAATAAAATTGTGGATAAAAGGAAGGGTACAGATCAGCACAGGTAAAAGAGGTCAATATCTGGTGAAGGAAGATAAAAGAATGAAGTTAGAGATACTCATTAAACAGGGGGCTTTTTTGGTGAAATACTTTAAGTGTTGTAAAAAGAGTGGGAAAAAATGATCATTTATAGCCAATATTTGCTTTACACTGCGTTTATGTACTCCTTAATGTGAAGAGTTTGGTATTTTGTAAGTTTGTTGAAAGAATGCAAGTTATAGATTGGATTTTTTTAAAATCCATATATTGCATTTTTAGCTTTTAACCAATCTTCTCTAATCTCAAAAGAACGTATCTCTCCACACTGTTTTGGGAAGGGGCAGCATCTATGAGTTTTTAAGACTTTTAATTAGGGGCACCTGGGTGGCCCAGTCAGTTAAGCATCAGACTCATGGTTTTGGCTCAGGGTCCTGAGGTCCCAGCTTCACCTTGGGCTCCAGAGTTCAGCATCAGGTCTGCTTGAGACTCTCCCTTACCCTCTGCCCCTCCCCTCACTCACGCAGTCTACACGTGCTCTCTCTCTTTCCCTCTCTAAGATAAAATATTTTTTTAAAGAAGACTTTTAAAGTATGAATACTCTAAGTATGAATTTATGTTGGTACACTTATCCACTTGGGATAAGTGTTGAACCAACTTATCTTGAACCAACTCTTACCGTGAAGGAAGAGTTGAGTTCCACATCTCAGTGGGGAACCTACCACCCCTTTCTTTTCCCACCGGAAATTTTTGTGTATGGACTATTGTATGTTTCACCTATTGATTGCTAGGTATGATTATCGTCCAGAATTTAAATCATATGATGAAGATGCTTTGTTAAATTTTTTTTTTTTTTCCTTAACCTGCTAATGTTAGTCTTTAGTTGTTTTTGATCATTCCCTTCTTGGAGAGGTCTATATAAAGCAGTGGACAGAGTTGACACAAAATTTTTACTGTGTGGAAGAGATGTAGAGGCCCAGGGCAACAGTTGAGGCAAAATTGGAGGTTTTCCTTGCCTCATTTGACCATATTATGCTGTTACCACAGGAGTTTTAGATATTAAAAAGTTACCACGTTATTCCTCTGTTCTTTCTGGACTCTCAGAAAATTGCTTATCTCCAGCAACAGTAGAGGTCTGGTTTTGTGGTGAATGTAATAACGCTGGCTCTTCAGAGCTTTCTGTTGCAGCATTTATCACTGATGTTCTTGTTGAAAATATCCTCTTCTCTAGAAGTATAGCATTTCATTTAGCATTTTGGTTCAGAAAAAATTACATGGACACATGATAAGGAACTGATTCAGAGAAAAATTGGAATAATGGAAAAGTTGGCTTATAAATCTTGTGAGAGGGGCAGCCCTGGTGGCGCAGCGGTTTAGCGCCGCCTGCAGCCTGGGGTGTGATCCTGGAGACTCGATTGAGTCCCACATCGGGCTTCCTGCATGGAGACTGCTTCTCCCTCTGCCTGTGTCTCTGCCTCTCTCTCTCTCTCTCTCTCTCTCTCTCAATGAATAAATAAAGAAATCTTTAAAAAAATAAAAATAAAAATAAAATAAATCTTGTGAGACAGAATTCAGGACATAAAACTACCTGGCAGAAAGTTGACAAAATGGTAGTTGGTGTTGGGGCAGGGTATTTTTTGCCAGATACAAATTACAGGTTCTCTGCCTTGGAACCCAAGTGAATATAATACACTTCAGCATTCCAAGTAACTTCTGTAGATATTTGCACACATTGAAATCTTGTTTTGAATATATTTTGGTAACATGGTAGGAAAAAAGTTGTTACATAAATGATGAACCTTTAGTATTATTCATAACATTTGTTGAGATAATATGCCAGATCCTTTTTTTTTTTTTAAGTATGCTTCAGAGCAACAGCATACATCTTTGATTATGAGCTAAAAACAAGCTACACTATGTTATCAGGTATACAGAATAAGTAATTTACCTATTTTGGTAACATTGGTTAATATTCTGTTCCTATGGAACAGGAAAAAGTAGAATTTGGTGGTAGTTTTGCTTGCTTTAGAACTAGGCCTTTAGGGCAGCCCAGGTGGTTCAGTGGTTTGGCGCTGCCATCGGTGCAGGGCGTGATCCTGGAGACCTGGGATTGAGTCCCACGTCGGGCTCCCTGCATGGAGCCTGCTTTTCCCTCTGTCTGTGTCTCTGCTTCTCTCTCTCTCTCTCTCTCTCTGTGTGTGTGTGTCTCTCATGAATAAATAAAGTATTTAAAAAAAAAAAAAAGAACTAGGTTTTTAAAAGATTTGTTGAGGGGATCCCTGGGTGGCTCAGTAGTTTAGTGCCTGCCATTGGCCCAGGACGTGATCCTGGAGACCCGGGATCGAGTCCCGCATCAGGCTCCCTGCATGGAGCCTGCTTCTTGCTCTGCCTGTGTCTCTGTCTCCCTCTCTCTCTCTGTCTCATAAATAATCTTTAAAAAAATAAAAAATAAAAAAATAAAAGATTTGTTGAAAGCTTAGACTTGAAGAGACCTATGTACATTTCTGTGTTAATATTACATGTGATTATCACAATTTTTAAATTTTTTGAACTATTAATATTTCACAAACAGTATTATAATTTATTATACCCTGATCACCTTCGTCCTGGTAAATATTTGCATGGTTTATTGATGGCATTTTTTTTAAAGATTTTATTTGTTTATGAGAGACACAGAGAGAGGTGCAGAGACATAGGGAAAACAGGCTCCCTGGAGGGAGCCGGATATGAGACTCAATCCTAGGACCTTAGGATCATGCCCCGAGTTGAAGGTAGACACTCAGTCAAGGTAGACACTCAGCCACCGGGCCTATTGATTACGTTTCACTGGTTTACATCTAGAGCTCCTTACTGATACTTGTGAAGGCATAGATAAATACAGAAGCTTTGATATTCCAATGAAGCACATTGTACTGATTAGTAGCGAATTCTGCAGGAAATCCAATGTAACTCTGGAGTGAAGTTAAGAACTAGAAGCTAAGATTTTGATGGATTCATAGGGTGTTGGGGGTGGGGGAGATAGCAGGGCTCAATTAAAAGTAGAGGGCCATCCAAGTTCCTCTGAAAGTTATCATTTGTGTTTGGATAATTGGTGATTTTGGTATAAATCCATGTGGGTCAGTAATCCTAGTTGGAAGAGACTATAGAGCAGTGGCATACCTTGCATATTTGACATCCAGAGCGCAATTTTTCTTTTTCTTTTTAATACATCCCTCTTCTACAATAAAATTAATTCCAGAAACAATCATAAGATTGGCCATGAAAGAAACTTGAACTTTATGCTATTTGCAAATACATATTACAGTGGGAAAAAAAGGAGTTAATATTTTTAATTGCATTAATGTTTTTAATTGCATTCATACTTTTTTGGGGGAAAAGCAAGAAAACTTATCTACATACTGCTGTCATAATGACTTACTATGATATCCTAGTTTCTTTTTAAACCTTACTTTCTATGTATTTGTCAGTGACTGTCAAGATGATCTTTACATATTTGTGTTTAGTAGACAGTTATAGCCCAGTTGATCAATCTTCACCTATAATTGATTAAAGAACACTTTTTATTAGTTTTATTTTTATTTTTATTTTTTTTTAAATTTTTATTTATTTATGATAGTCACAGAGAGAGAGAGAGGCAGAGACACAGGCAGAGGGAGAAGCAAGCTCTATGCACCGAGAGCCCGATGTGGGATTCGATCCTGGGTCTCCAGGATCGCGCCCTGGGCCAAAGGCAGGCGCTAAACCGCTGCGCTACCCAGGGATCCCTTTTTATTAGTTTTAATTGTGAGAAGTTGTACATAAAGCAAAAGACCTATACTAATTAGGGAATCTTAAACATAAGTTACCTTTGGTTAGAAATTTAGGAAAAAACCACTTCACAAAAATTCTAGAAATCTAGAATGTCTTTTTTTCAGTTTTATTGTAGCAACTTTCAAATGTCTCCTCAGTCAAAAAAATTCACTGAAAATTTTCCACCAAAAAATTAAAAACAGATTTCTATTAGTTAAACATTCTTTGCATGTAAATGGCCACTTATATTTTGTTGAGTGGTAATGGCATTCTTCATGATTTTTGTTTATGGTTCTTCAAGCTCTGTGTTCAACTATACCTTAGTTCAAGGTTGATTCTGGCTGTTTGTAATTAGTGATAGCAGAAAAAAAGATTTCAGAAGGAGGAGTTGCACTCAAGTATCATATTCTGAATGTACCGTTTAAACGCACACACACACACGGGAACTATAGGATTGGAGAAACAAACTGAGCCTGGGTGCAGACTATACTAAATCTCTTTGTAGTGACTCTCCAAATGAATAGGTACGGCGAAATCTGTGTGTTTTAGTCACTGCCCGCATAAATGGAGGATTTCCTAATGAATTTCCCCTTCAAATAGTTTAGTAAAGGATATGTAGTAAAAATGTACAGATTTGATGCTTATATATTGTTAAAACTTAACAGTAACCACAGCAATAGATTAAAAACTTAAGCATCTTAGTCAACAACATGTTTTAGGGGAAGGAATATTTTATACCTCATATTACTTAGAATTGGCAGTGCTTAGTGATGATAAAATGATTTCAATCAGTTTTATTATTTTATTTAGAGTCTTTAGAGACAGGTCACCCACTGATTGCCTGACCTGTATTGGTTTCTCCCGTTGTCCCACTGTCCGTACCCTGTTAACTTAGAGAGCAATAGTTGGCCAACTCTATAGTCTGTAAATCTTTCTCTGGCATTTTTAATGTCTTTATGCATTTTATCATGAGTATTCCACTTTTTTCCTTCCTTTTGACTTTGTCAGAGCTGAGTTTTAGCTGAAGTAGAATTATACCCTGCTGAAAGGAAGCCTATAATATGGAAATTTACTGTAATATGCCTTTTAAGCCTTTAGGAAACAAAATATTCTTTAGACTTTAATGGCCATATATCACCCTGTTCACCTTAATTAAGAGATGCTGAGTGAGAAGTCACTTTGGAAAGGACAGCCAAGTTTGGGGTTCATTGGAGATATGTTCAAATCTTTATAAAGGCTCTAATTATTGTTTAATGCCAAAAATAGGCAAATCCATAGAGACATGGATTATTGGTTGGTGGCAGGGAGGAATGGGTATGGAATTTTTTGGAGGGGATCAAAGTATTCTAAAACAAAATAGTGCTGATGGCTGCTCAACTCTGAATATAGTAAAAAAGAAAAAAAAAACCACTGAATTGTATACTTTAAGGGGGTCATATGGTATATAAATTATATCTCAAACTTGTTTTAAAAAATAGGAAAACATTCATTTTTAGCACACCATTTTCATTGTTTTGTTGTTTGGTCTGATTTTCTTTCCACTGAAAACAGTATGTGGTAGCGACCAAGAGGTTCTGTAAATTTTTGTTGATACTGAATCCTAAGTTTGTTTTATAGGGTATCTTTAGTTTTTACATACTATTTTAAGAAGTAATCCAATGGGGCCCGTCCAGGAGAACGACAGAAAAAGTATCCAGGAAAAGTATTGGGCATTTGCTCATTAACTACCAGATGACAGCTAATGGGCTAAGAGTTTTATATAGGTGTGCCTTTGTACTCTTTCAATTTTAAAGGTAAGGAAACCTAAGAGATGGTGTGAATTAACCAAGGTCACACTGTGTAAAAAAGTCAGTTCTGAGATTTGACTGAGTACTCTAAGTACCCATCTGAGCCCAATCCATAACCCCATATGGTTGTGCTGAAGTTTTTTGAGCAGATCTTTGTCTACTGGAGTGTTTATGAGGGGAGAGGGCTCACTGACAACTTTCGTACATCTGAAGCATGGCAGCAAGTGCACTATAATGCATACTTTTGGAAGGATTTGTAGAAGTTTAAGAATAATGAAGCTTGGTAAATTTTGAAGTCATGCATATATGATCCATGTTTAAAACTTAAAGGCATTTGTATTTCTTTTACTGATTTATATTCAGAACTAAAATCTTAAATTGAGAATTTTATTTATTTTTTAAAAGATTTTGTTTGTTTATTCATGAGAGGCAGAGAGAGGCAGAGACATAGAGGAAGAAGCAGGCTCCTCGAAGAGAGCCTGATGTAGGACTCGACCCCAGGACTCTGGGACTACCCCCTGAGCCGAAGGCAGACACTCAGCTGCTGAGCCACCCAGATGTCTCAAACTGAGGATTTTATAAATGCTAACATTTTCAGTTTTGTCCCATGCTTGTGCGTAAATCCATTCATAAGAACTTTGTGGAAATAACTGGTTATAAATGAAATACGTGAGGTATGGGATAATTTTTTATTTTTTCTTCTAATCAAATGATTCCATATCCAAGAACTAATTTTATTTCTTCTATTAAAGTCTAGGAGGAGGGATCCCTGGGTGGCTCAGCGGTTGAGCACCTGCCTTTGGCCCAGGGCATGATTCTGGAGTCCCAGGATCAAGTCCCACATTGGGCTCCCTGCATGGAGCCTGCTTCTCCCTCTGCCCGCCCCCCCTCTGTCTTTCATGAATAAATAAATAAAATCTTAAAAAAATAAAATAAAAATAAAGTCTAGGAGGAAATACCTAATTCACAAAACTTTTTTTTTAAGATTTATTTATTTTAGAGAGAGAGAGTGAGCTAGCCAGAAAGCAGAGGGAGAGGGAGGAGCAGATTCCCCACTAAGCAGGGAGCTGGATGGACGCTGGATGCTGGATGCAGGGCTTGTAGGGCTTGATCCCAGAACCCTGGGATCATGACCAGAGTTGAATTGAAGACTGACATTTAACCGACTGACCCACCCAGGTGCCCCTCACAATAATGTTCTGTAGCCAATTTTGGGGGGACACAAAGTTCACTAATGAAGCACAGTAGAAGTAATTTTGCAATTTGGCATCTGTACTAGTAGAGCAGTGGCATGGATAAAATATTTGCCATTTCTTAAAGTCACCTTCTGGCCTATTTCTTGATCAAGTGAAAAGAAAGAAGTGGAGGATTGATTGCAGTTCAGTGAACCAAAATGCAGGTTAGAAATAGAAAAATGACCTGTTGTCCTAAGGTGGAACTGAATAGGTTAAAAGCTCTGCTAAAGAGAGGCAGCCTTGGTTTTAAAGTGAAAAGTTTGAGTGAGGGGCACCTGGTTGGCTGGGTCATTAGAGTATGGGACTTTCCTCTCCATCTTGGGGTTGCGAGTTTGAGTCCTACGTTGGGTGTGGAGATTACTTCAAAAGATTTTTTTGAGTTAAGGGTAGACCCTTGGAAATTGTAGGAGAGTTAGTCTTAAATGAGTAATAAATTAAGGACATACTTGATAGAGTAAGTTGTCAGAAATTAACTGCTTAGAAAATTAGTTATGCCAGCAGCAAATGGTAACAAATGGGGCTTGGTGATAGAATTAAAAAGTGGGGAATAATGCAGATGACATTTAAACTATTCTTTGCCATATTCTCTTTCCCCTTTTTAAAGATTTATGTATTTATTTTAGAGCTTGCAAGCTCTGGCAGAAAAGGCAAAAGGAGAGAGAAACAATATCCCAGGTGGACTCACCGTTGAGCACAGAGCAGACTCCGGGCTTTATCTCAAGACTCTGAGATCATGACCTGAGCTGAAACCAAAAGTTGGGTGCTCAACCAACTGTGCCACCCAGGCACCCCTGCTGTATTCTATTTTCTTAATGCACATAGAAATATAAATAGTTAACTCAAAAGTAGTTTTATGTTGAATATTAAATATTTTTATTTGTATTTATAGATGTGTATTTTGTAAAACATTACTCCAAATTCTGGAACTAGGAGAAAAGTTGGAGAGTTTGTAGGAAGATACAGAAGGTAAAGCAATGTAGGAAAAGCTTGAATTTTTTTTTTTAAATTTTTGAACTTGAGAATATTCTGTGCAGCTGCGTGGCTTGTAAAAATATCTGGTTAGGGTTCTTTAGAAATCTGAAAAGTGAATTTTGTGGAGAAATAAATGGAACTATTTTCTAGTGTTTAAGTCAAATGAAAAGACTGCTCAGTAGGAGCAGGGAGACAATGGTTTCTTTTTCCTGACTCTTTGTTTTAAAAAGCCTTATAAATTTGCTTCATCTTAGGAGTATTTCATATTAATACCAGACTGTCTTGTTTCTGTACCTTCCTCTAAGCAAGTTGGAAATTGGTTAAACATTTGGGTTTCAAAAGACTTTTGACTCTATGGAAAGTAAATAGAATTTGCTTGGCAGTAAAGTATGTCAGTATTAAAGGGGTACTTTTTTTTCCAATGCGCGGGGTCAGCAAAACACAAAGACAGTGATTTCTCAAATTTGGGTTTTATATCCACAAGAGCACCAGTTACTGCAAAGTTTAAAGGGGCAAAATTTTAAGTCTATTTTTTAAAAATTGTTTTAATAATTTTGAAAAACTTGCTAAAGATTTACAAGCCATTGGGACACCTGGATGGCTCAGAGGTTGATCGTCTGCTTTCAGCTCAGGGCGTGATCCTGGAGTCCCAGGATCAAGTCCCACATCATGTTCCCTCTGCCTGTCTCTGTGTACGTTTCATGAATAAATAAAATCTTTAAAAAAAAATTTATAAGCCATTGACTTGAAAATAACTGAACTTCAAAGACAAGGTTTAATCTGTGAATAAGCTGTATCTGATAATGATGGTTTTATATGTTTATTATATTTATATTTATAATCAAAAGTTGAGAAACGGATTTTAGTCTCAGACACAAAATATTTCTTTTTTAAAATCAATGGATTTTAATATTTTTCCTTGTGAAATTAATGCAAGTTATTTAAATTTAAATTAGGAAATAAAAGAAAATACCATCCCATTGAATACCATTAATGTTTTAGAGTGTTTTAGTCTTTTTCTCCTTCCACTTGTGCTTGGAAATTTTTATATGATTCCCAGATCTTTTTAATAACAAATTATTTTCTAATTTTTAAATGGTCATCATGGAAGATTTGAGGACCTGATTATTGTTTAAGATAAACTTCTAGACGTGGAATTGTTGGCTTAAAAGATATGGTTGTTACTGTTACATAGCTTTATTTATTTATTTTTTTTTTTAAGATTTTATTTATTTATTCCTGGGAGACACACAGAGAGAGAAAAGAGGCAGAGACACAGGCAGAGGGAGAAGCAGGCTCCATGGAGGTAGCCCGATGTGGGATTGGATCCCAGGTTTCCAGGATCAGGCCCTGGGCAGAAGGCTGTGCTAAACCACTGAGCCTCCAGGGCTGCCCTGTTACATAGCTTTAAATTTTTTTTCTGAAACTAAAACTCCCCAATTAGGTCTCATCTGTAGAGGACCCTCTTTGCTTGATGTTAATCTACATTTATGCCAGTTAGACAATTGAAGAATTGTATCTTACTGTTTGTACTTCATTGATTTTTGGAAAGGTTGAACTTTTTTTCCTGTGTTTATTAATTGGCTATTGGGGTTTCCTTTGTTAATTGAACTACCTCTTTATTATTTTTAGTTTCACCATCTCTTACTGTTCGTACATGTTTTACTTTCAGGTAAAACAGCATAGGTGGTAGAATGGCATTGTGCATGTGATTGGTTTGCAGCTCTCTTTACCTCTCAACCTATCTCCTATCATGTTGAATTGCTCAGAACTAAGAAAGTATTGGTTTAGGGACACCTGGGTGGCTCAGCGGTTGAGCATCTGCCACTCAGGACTTGATCCTGAGTAAATGTATTGGTTTGAACAAACCTTTGATAAAATGTACTTTAAGGCATAAAGTACAATGCCATATAAAAGGAGCTATTAGTTATCCCTTTCCTAATTGTTGCGTTAGTATTTTATAAAGCTGTCTTTAGGCTGTAATTAGACAAAGCATCTTTAGAGAAAAAATGATTTTAAAAAGTTTTTTTTTCTAATTGTTTCCCTTTGTTAAGAAATGTAATGTGTACTTTGAAGTGTTTATATGTTAATAAACATTAACGTTATGTTGGATTTAACTCTTTATTCAGTTACAGTTCATGTGTCTGATAAATTAAGTCAAATGAATGAAAGAGGAAGAAAGACTAGAATTAAACATTTTGATATCTGCATTTATCAGGAGGGAGATTGAGTAGCAACCTGTTGCTGTCAGTGTACATATTTCCTTTTGGAAGCATTCATATTTTTTGTTTAAAGTTTGTAATTAAGTATTAATAATAGGACCTTAAAGCAGAATTTGTCATCTTGGAGGTGATAATAGGAAGGAATATTGCATATATAATTAGTGTAATTTTTTTTATAAAAAATTTCAGGAACGCAAAAATTTTCAAGTTTAGGGAAAAAAATGTAGAGGTAAGTGCTCCATTGAAAGATTTCTAAAGGAAACATTGGGATTAGAGGTTAGAAGGGTTAGACTAATACAATATTCTAATTCTTTTCCCTGCTTTGACAGCTCTCTTTCAAGAATAGGAAAAGACTCCATGCCAGAACTCGAAGACTCAATGCCAATAACTTTTATCTTTGCTGGTTCTGTTGATTTGTTTTATGAACTTCTGGAAATTTCTAATCTAGGAGCCAGAACAGATCCACTAACAATTCATAACTGACCGAATTAAACTTTTTTTCTTCTGTGAAGTGTTTTGTCTAGTGAGGACTATAAACCAGATATTTCAGAAAGATATTTGTCATGACTTCATCATGAATAAATTAGAAAAATATAGGCAGGATGAGAGTATTGTTACGTGAATTTTACCTGACAGGCAGTGTCCAAGGACTATCAGATAGGGTCATCCCACAAGTAGGTCCTGTTCTTATTAATTAAAAAACAAAAAACAAAAAAACCCCTTGATTTGGAGGAAGGCATATATAAAGTGTATTTATGAAAGTTCATGAAATTTATAAGCTGATTGGAGTAGCTGGTGCATCAAGTAGCAGAAAATTATTTCCAGATGACCTAAGCAGGTTGAAAGGACTGTTAGAAAACAACGCAAAGCCAACATGAAGATCGAGTTTTGATAGAGATTCCATTGAAAACGGTTTGAGAGTTTTCTCTCTGTGTCAATTTTTTTTTTTGAAAGATCGATTGATCGTTCATTCATTTATTCCTCCCCCATCCACTTCTGGAATCCTGGAATCTCTTATATGTTGGCCTTATTGTGCAGATCTGATTGGGTTACGGATCTTGGGATGGGTTAATTTAGATGAGCCCAATGTAATCCCAAAGGTCCTTATATAAGAGAGACAGGAGAGTCAGAAAGTGATGTGACAGCAGAAGCACAGAGGTCGAGGAGGACAAGATGCTATACCCTGTTGGCTTTAAAGATGGAAGAAGAGACCATGAGCCAAAGGAATGTAGATACCTTGCAGAAGTTGGAAAAGCCAAGGAATAGATTCTGCCCTAGAGCCTCCAGAAAGAATGTAGTAGCCCAGCTAACACCTTAAATTCAGATTACTGAGATTCTGACCTCCAAAACTATAAGATACATTTGTGGTGTTCTTAGGCTTCTAAGTTTGTGGTAATGTGTTATTGCAGAAATGGGAAACTAATAATAATACAGTCCACTAGTTTCCATTAACAGTAATGCATCTGGATGATGTCAATTTGGGAATACCATACAAAGGAATTAGCCAGGATACATCTAGAAATAATCATTTTACTAATAGTTGAAGAAGATAGTTGAGTGGGAAACATATTTAGTTCTCTTTAAATATTTTGTCATGCAAGAGAGATCACTATTCAGAATAGAAACGGGGAGGGAAAGTATCAGAAAGGAGATTGGGGGTTAGCACACAGGAGGCCTCTGTAACCATCAGAGCTGATTAGTTAGGAGATATTAAGCCTTATGTCACTAGGCAGGAGCTGCAGGTATAAAAGTATTTCTGAATTCAGTGTAAGTACCAGATTAGTCCTAAAATGCTATTACAGCTTTAAGAGTCTTTGATACTACAGTATTGTCACTGTAGAGAATATTTCTCTAAATGCAATATTTGAATAGTAGGTGAAATACAAAAAAGATATTACAAAAAATGAACTCTGCGTGTGTGTGTAGATTCTCAGGACATTGTATAGCTTTATTTAGTGAGTTACTTAATATGTCAGGTACGAGGCTGAGATTTATGTATATTATCATTTAATCCTAATAGCCTTATGAGATGAAATATATACTGTTAATCCCTTTTTTCATATTTGAAAGATCCTTGAAGTTTACAGGTTAACTAGTCAGTTTATACTGTTAGCAAATAGCAGAGTATCATGTTACTTTGACGACCTCAAGCCGAATTCTACAGGCATCATAAGCCAAATATTTTCATTCTTTACTTTTTTTTTTTTTTAAGATTTTATTTATTTATTCATAGAGACACAGCTAGAGAGAGAAAGAGGCAGAGACACAGGCAGAGGGAGAAGCAGGCACCATGCAGGGAGCCTGATGTGGGACTCGATCCCGGGTCTCCAGGATCACGCCCTGGGCTGCAGGCGGTGCTAAACCGCTGCGCCACCGGGGCTGGCCCCATTCTTTACCTTCTCTTGAAACTATTCCTTACTGATATAAGGGATCATGATGAATTTTTGGACTATTTTGTATCTCAGTCTTCTCTATATGTCATGTAGCAAGACTGTGTTTACATTTATTTATACTTTTTGTAGTTACTCAGCTAGTGACAGCAAAAAGCCAAACTCACATCTGTTTCCAGCAAGTACATTTTTTTCTACTAATGCCTTCCAAGGGGGTCTTGTACCCTTTTTTGCCTACTGCTTCTGCTGTTTTATATGAGAATTGCATGGGTTTCTCTGGCTGCTTTGATATACTTGTTTTCATTGACAGATTACATTTATTGGGAATAGGGGCTGTAATAGGGAGAGTGCTGCTCCTAGTGATATTTATGGAGCACTTGCAGTTGATACACTAGTCATTCCATCTGCCAAAACGAATTCAGTTCTCATTGAAACCTCCGAAGTAGATTAACTACCGTGTCCTTTTTACATATGAGGACACTGCACCCTACAGAAGTTATGTAATTTGCCCAGAATTGTGTACATGGCTGGACCCATAATCAAAACCAGGTCTTTCTGACTCTTTCCAGAATACCTACAGTATCTGATTTTTTTTTTCTCTCTAGTAGAGTTTGTCGGAATTAAATTTTATGGTTCTCACACATTTATATAAAGCCAATAGGTTTTTTTTCTTGAGGTTTGTTGGCTGAGATTGGATGTTGGTCAGAAATAACTAGAGCCCAAATTATCTTTACCTTCTTTCTACTCTATGTATACTCTGTATTCTAAACTTGATTGAAAAGTAGGAAAATTTTTTTCTAACTTGATAGTGCTGCTTTTTTCCCCACAGTTTGTTTATCAGAAATGTGTTAATGGCTTAAAGAATCTATTCATTACTGAAAGTTGACAGCAGTTGGTTTGGGCTTTATTTTCCTCACTTCTAAAACAAAAGAATTTTTCTCTGAGTCCTTGCCTTTCACATTATTTGACTGTCACCCCTATACTAAGATACATAATTTTACATAGAGAGGTGCTTTTGCATACATACCCACACAAAAAACTGAGAAATTTCACCAAATAGTACTTACCCTTGCTGTGTACAATGCTGTTTGTTTTATTTTTTACTCTATTCCACTAAAAAACTTGTGTCACACCCATTAAGCTCATTTTTATATTCTAATATATCTCAACCCACAGTTTGAAAAACACTCCTGGGTTATTTTCAGGATTCTCTCTCCTTTCAATAAAATTATGTGTAGTGTTAATAGTAGGTAACATCTGTTGTGTACTTACTCTGTGCTAGGTGCTGCATTAAGTGCTTTTTATATGTGTTGTTTGTATAAAACTTCCCTAAAAAGTAGGGGTTATTATTTTCATTTTACGGATGAAGAAACAATTTCTCATAGCTAGCAAGTGGGAGAGTCAAGATTTCCCAGACAGTTGATTATTGATCTTGTGTTCTGATCATTTCTTTAACAGGAATTTAATTGTTTTTTAAAATTCAGGAACTAGGGATCCCTGGGTGGCACAGCGGTTTAGCACCTGCCTTTGGCCCAGGGCGCGATCCTGGAGACCCGGGATCGAATCCCACGTCGGGCTCCCGGTGCATGGAGCCTGCTTCTCCCTCTGCCTATGTCTCTGCCTCTCTCTCTCTCTCTGTGACTATCATAAATAAATTAAAAAAAAAAAAATTCAGGAACTATAAAAAAAATAAAAATTAAAAAAAATAAAATTCAGGAACTATAGTATGAACCTTAGATCACCACAAGGTCATATACTTCTGAGAGATTCCTCAGCCAACATATCAATTAACTCTTTCTTATCTAAGATTATTGTCATCATCTTCAATGTCTGTGCTATTCATTCCTCCAAGGTAATATAGCATTAATTAAATAATTTCTTTGTTGTTAGGTAGTTGTTGGAAAGAACTTGAGCTTTGTGTAGTAGTGAACCACAGATTAAATTTACCACTTTATTAGCTTTATAGTTTTGAGCAGATTCTTGAACTTTTGTGCCTCAGTGTTTTCATCTGTAAAATGGAATTGAAATATCTAACTACCACATAGGCTATTAGTGTTTCTATTTAAATAGGTGGTGTCAGTGCACATGGTTATAGGTAGGTGTATCAGTTTCAGCATAACTTTTGGGTCTCTATATCCAATGAAAGCATTGATCTAAATGTCTCGGAACCTTTTTGCCTTGTGAAAGGTAGACACCGATAAATTTGTGCTTTGAAGGAGTCAGTAAAATGTTAGTAACATTCATTGAGCTTTTAAAAGTTAATTTTTTAAATCTCTGGTTTTGAAACTTATCTGCCTGTAGTATTTTTCTTCATAAATTATATCAAATACAGATTTTCAACTTTAAGATTTAAGAAAGGCATTTGTAAAGGAAAGTAAAGAACATCTAAAAAATTTAAATTTGATAGAAGCATCATGGTGCTTACAAGTAAGAGGTATTTTAAGAATGGTCATTTGTAAGGCACTGAGACATGGCTCAATGTACCAGACACTGAACTTGATACTTCCTAATAAGCCCTCAGAGATTTGTTAAATTAATGAAAAATAATCCAAAACTGCATTTCCACCCCCTCAACTGCCACTTCTTTACTAGTTGACTTTGAAATCACTTTGAAAAACAGTTCTCTGTTTAAGCCACCAAACAAGGTTTGATTTGCACACCTTTCCATATTCGACTGTGCCAAATGCCTTTGATTTCTGGTATTTGTCCTGATGTTCATTTGTGCAGTCCCTTTCTCTATACCACAGTGGAATTTTTGGTATATGTTTTTGGCTTTCTTACTATAGATTTTTCCTCACCTGTACTCCTGGCTTTTATTCTGTGACTTTTCATTTTCTAGCCTGGACCTTTTCCGTGTCCAAGATCCCTAATTTTATATCTGCCTGCATTTCAGTAGACATCCCAAATTATATTCAGTATGTTTTGTCATTATCCCTGAGTCAGTACTATATATATATATATAGACAGGCACAGGTGCCTGCTTGATAGTTTGTCTGTATTCCCTATCATAGTTAAGGTCCTGTATGTATTTAATCCCTTAGCAGCATTGTGTTAAAGGTATGAATGTGCTATTAGGACTTTTGAGCTATAAAATCTACAAAGTATAGTTCAAAACCATTTCCTGGGCATCATTCAGAACAGGTGGGAGATAATCTGTGTTAGCTGTTAATATGATTTTTTTTTCTCCCAAGTTTTTATATAAATTCTAGTTAGTTAACACACGGTAAAATTGGTTTCAGGTGTAGACTTTAATGATTCATCACTTACAACACCCAGTGCCCATCACAAGTACCTGCTTTAATACCCATCACCCACCTCCTCCAATTGTTAATAAAATTAAATTATATATCACTGAATTTAATTCTTCCTTATACATTGTAGGCACTCAGATGTTGGTTCCCTCCTCTCTTCCAAAAGTCTTTTTCTTCATGAAGTGTTTAACACCTTTTTCACTGTCTCTTAGATAATGGATATAGCGCTTGAGGGTTCTCTTGCTGGTCTTTTGCATGAATGGTTATACTGCTATATGATGTAGTCTGTAATTTAATTTTTTTAACAAGTTACGGAGTATTTTATTGGATGGCACACTAGTCTGTCTTGTGTGCTCAGTTGGCGGGGGTTTTTATATGGCAGGTTGCTTACTGCTGACATAATCAAGTGCTTTTTGGTACATTAAATGAATATTAGCTTTTGCTTAGACTTCATGAAAATATGATTCTGTAAGCTTTTAGTGACAGAGAAATAGTTCTCATTGTTGTTCATTCTCAACATCCACGTATAAACATTTTTGCATTCCCCTTCTCTACATTAAGGTACAGAGAAGGAAATAGAACAGCAGTAATAAACAATTGACTTAAATTTTATAGCTTGTAAATGGTAAGAATATATCCTTTATAAATGCATGCGATAGGGCGGCCCTGGTGGCTTAGCGGTTTGGCACCGCCTTGGGCCCCGGGCATGATCCTGGGCTCCCTGCATGGAGCCTGCTTCTCCCTCTGCCTGTGTCTCTGCCTCTCTCTCTCTCTCTCAATCTCTCTCTCTCTGTGTTTCTAATAAATAAATAAAATCTTTTTAAAAAATGCATGCAATATACTTTTTTTACATTGTTTACATTTTTATAATTTGGAAATAAGTTGTAATAGTTTGTTTTTTCATTTCCCATCAGTTTGTATAGTCTCAAAGTTTACGGTTTCCTTTTTAATTGTTATCTGTTAGTGGGCATTTATTCTCAAGGATAATTTTTATTACATTGATAAATAATAATCTTGACCTTATTTAGAGAATCACATTTTTTTAAACAAATCCCTTTGTAAATATCTTGTGTTTCTCCCTTTTTTTTTTTAAGATTTTATTTATTTAATCATGAGAGACACACACACACGGGTTTCCTTTTTAATTGTTATCTGTTAGTGGGCATTTATTCTCAAGGATAATTTTTATTACATTGATAAATAATAATCATGACCTTATTTAGAGAATCACATTTTTTAAACAAATCCCTTTGTAAATATCTTTGTTTCTCCCTTTTTTTTTTTTTAAAGATTTTATTTATTTAATCATGAGACACACACACACACACACACACACACACACACACACACACAAACACAGAAAGGCACAGGCAGAGGGAGAAGCGGATTCCATGCAGGGAGCCTGACGTGGGATTCCATCCTGGGTCTCCAATATCATACCCTGGGCTGAAGGCGGCGCTAAACCGCTGAGCCACCAGGGCTGCCCTCTCCCATTTTTTTTTTTTTAAATCTTAGTATTACCAAAGGAAAATTTCTACCTTTCTCTGCTTAAACCAGAGTATCTGGTTCTTGTATTGTTTATTTCTGGTATTCCATACCTTTTCTAATATTATGCTTACTGTTTTCTATATTACCATTGTGTTTGTAGTTGTGAAAAGCTGTGAAAATCCTCTGAATTTTTAGGATATGTTGCCAATTGTGGGGCTATTTATACTTTGGTACTTTAGGTTAGCTTCCTAGTGATCTAGTAAAGATCTGTGTCTTAGAGATTCCATATTTGGAATGTCAGCATAATTTGGAAAGAAATGGAAATATGATCATATAAAGCCCTAAAACTTAATTATTTCATAATGTCTTTTTAGGGGTGCCTCAGTTGGTTAAACATCCAGCCCTTGATCTTAGCTAGAGATGAGTTCAGGCCATGCTGCATTGGGCTCCACACTGCAGCTGGAGCCCACTTAAAAAAAAAAAAAAGAACCCACAGATTACCTTTTTAGAAGTCCTAGGGTACATACCCATGGTTAAACAAAAGTAAACAGTGGCGCCTGAGTGGCTCAGTGGATTGAGTGTCTGACTATTGGTTTAGGCTCAGGTCATGATCTCAGGGGTCCTGGGATGGAGTCCCATGAGTGGGTGCAGGCACACACACTCTCTCTCATATCTTAAAAAAAGAAAAAAAAATTTTTTTAAATGTAAGCTTCTTGATGTCAGAATTTTATCTTTGTAACTCTGTGGGCTCCATTAAGTCTTGGTTGGATTTAAACTTTGGGGGAAGAAATATGCATATGTGGTTAAATCTCATGGAGAGCACGTGATTGTTGGACTTTCTGTTGTGAGATTTGTTGAATATGGCACTATTTTTATGCTGATTAAATCAAGAAATCGTTAATTCCAGCATTTTAAATTTCTTGCCTGATTGAATACATCTTTCTCCAAATGAACCTTAGAATTACTTGAAGTTCTCCAAAAACTCAGTGAGGTTTGCATTAAATATTGAGTCATATTATTGCCACATTTAATCCAGAAACTCCTAGTATGTTTCCATTCAAATTATTTTTGTGTTCTTCAGTAAAATTTTATGATTTTTTTCAGTTATAGGTTTTGTAATCTCTTAATATTTTTTCTTTTTTTGTTATTTTTGGTGTATTTTCCCATTGTATTTTCTTAGCAGTGATGCAGGTATGTAGGAAAGCACTTGGGTTTTCTTTACTAGCTAAATTATTCAACTTAGTTCCAAAAGTTTGTTATTCTTTTAGTTAATAAATTACATTATCTTTGTAGGACTGGAGGGAATTGACCTCTGACTTTACCTTTATTTTTAAATTATTTTTCTTTTTTAAGCTCTTTTCACTTATGGATATGAAACCTCCCATCTCTCGAGCCAAGATGATTCTTATCACTAAAGCTGCTATTAAAGCTATTAAGGTAAGAATAAAATAAATATATTTAATTCAAAAAATGTTTTAGAAATTTTGAAAATAACTGAGAAATGTGAGAATTCATTCTGTTAGTTTAGGCCTGAATCAAAGAGTTCTAACTAGCTTTTGCTGAAGGCATATGAGAATAGAGTGTGTTCGAACTGTAACGTATTATTTCAAAACCTGCTTTTTTCCTTTTTTGTTGTTTAGTATTTCCCCTTTATATTTCTTCAGCTTTGCTGAGGTATAATTGACAAATAAAATTGAATATATTTAATAATATAATAGAACATGTTGGTTTGATACACATAACACATTATGAAATGATTAACACAGTCCAGCCAGTTAGCACATCTTTTGCCTCATATAGTTGCGTGTGTGTGTGTGTGTCAGAAAATTGAATTAACAGAAGTAGACAGGAGAATGAAAAGGGTTTTTTTCCTTTGTTTTACTTAATTCTTGTCATAAATCAGCCGAGTATTTGCCTCATATATTTAAAAAAAAAAAAAAAGCTTAGGCTCCATGAAGTTAAATGTTTTCCTCAAGATCACACCTTAAATAAGTGACTCATTTTAGAAACTGCATTATTTAGTTCCAGTTCCACTGTTTTTATCCCTTTTGTAAAGTTGTCTGATACACTGCTTTATTAAGGATTACTGATTAAGAATCTAAGAAAAAGACCTCCTTTTTGGAGGGATTTTTGTAATTTCTGTTTTAGTTAATTCTCTTTAATTTATGATTGTTCACTTATTGACTAGGGATTATCATCGGTCATTCAGTATTATCTTGAGAATTACTCAGATTGTGCAAATTATGTTTTAAGTATTTTCTAATACCATTACTGAAAATATAGAAGTATATAAATTGTACAGTAATTTTCTTCTAATTTTTTTCAGCTTTATAAGCATGTAGTTCAAATAGTAGAAAAGTTCATCAAAAAGGTAACTATCCATTTTATTAGTATCTCATTTTAGTTATGATCAATATTTGTAATTTACTTTGTAAATTGTAAATTTGCATGCTTGCTTCTAAAGCCACTCTACAAAGAAAGTTGTCACTAGATGTTCTTTTTAATCACTCAGGTTTGTATTTTTAACAAAATAAACGTTTATAGCAGTTCTTTTGATTGAGCACTTAGTCTGAGGTAGGCACTCAACAAGTTTCCTGTGTACTTGACATGACTCTTCCCTGAGCTTGATGTGCCTCCTCTTCTGTTTGCCCTGTCTAATTTGCTGACCTTTAACTCATCTTGAAGTATTTCAAATGAAATCACTTTGTAAAGCTTTTCCAGCTTTTCCCTGCTTCTATCATAAATCATTTTTCAGTTTTGCAGTTGTATCTGGTTTTATAACCATGTGATTAGCACACATCTGTCTTGTCAGGTTTATACATCTGTCCTCTCCCCCCATGCTGGAGCTGTGCCATGTAGTATATACCAATACATGTGTGTAACATTGTCTTTGATCCATGGCCTTTGACTACTAGCTGAGAGGTAGGAGTTAGGAGTCCCAACAGACCAAAAACATGATCGGTAGAAGCTTTCATAGTAGCAAATCAAAGTCCAAATAAGTAAAGTGGAAAAAATTTTAAATTACCTACATGCGACCACCCCAAATTACTCTTATATTTATGTTTGGATCTATTCTTTTTTTTTTTTTATTATATACACGTACATTCATAAAAAAACCAATGACATTCGGATGCTTGGGTGGTTCAGTGATTGACTCTGTCTGCCTTTGGTTCAGGGCATGATCCCAGGATCCTGGGATGGAGTCCCACATTGGGCTCCCTGCAGGGAGTCTGCTTCTCCATCTGCCTGTCTCTCTGCCTCTCTGTGCCTCATGAATAAATAAAATCTTAAAAAAAAAAAAAAAAGAACCTCACTGACATTGATAACCTACTTTTCCCACTGAATTTATCATAAAATGTCGACAAAAAATTTCATTGCATGATTGTTTCCACAATTTATTCAGTTCCTTTTGGACATTTCACTTCAGTGGCTGGCCTGGAAGAAAAAATTAGATGCATCTTAATTGTTTTCCTTACAATAAATTTCTTAATGTAGAATTGTTGGATCAAATAAGACTTTGCTTTTATTGCTAAATCATCATCCATAAAGGTTGTACCACCAGAAATGTATACAGGTGTGTGTTTCTCTTTTCTTTTTATCTTGTTAATTTGATAGACCAAAAATGATCTCTCCTTTTAGTTTTTCGTTTCTCTGGTACTGTACTTTAGTAGAATTAAAATTGATGTTAAAATGGTCTTCTTGATAATTTTAAAAATTATTTTTTTAAGCAGGATGAATTAGAGTAGAGAGTATCATAACAATTGGATTTGTGTGGACGTGACTTAGGGATTGGTAAAGTAATGTTGATTCTGGGAAATTGTGGGGAGTTAGAGGGGCCAGAGAAAAGTAAAATACTGGGGGTCTGAAGTATCAAAAGAATTGGTAGTTTGGTACAAACCTGTGGGAAATTTGATAAGCTAGCCAAGAAGAGCTAAATATTCGAGCAGTTTCTAAATAAAAACAATCACTAGATACACAGAGTTTTATTTTAAAAAGGGAGATTAATGGATGTCAAATTGTGATTTTGCTTTTATTAACTTGCATCTTTATCTTGTAGTGTAAACCAGAGTACAAGGTTCCTGGATTATATGTAATCGACTCAATTGTACGACAGTCTCGTCATCAGTTTGGAACTGATAAAGATGTTTTTGGGCCAAGATTCTCTAAAAACATAACCGCCACATTCCAATATTTATATCTTTGTCCATCTGAAGATAAGGTATAGTTAATAGTTTTTAAGTTAAAACTTGTATTCTTATTTCTATATTTAAGCCTATTTAAATGTATATTTGAAAGAGAATTATATGATGATCTTTGTGGACTTGAAACAAGGCCCAGCGTTTTCTGTTGTGAACATCTCTGTGTATTTTCTTGTGAAGTCCTTCAGGAATGATGTACTGTTGAAAAAGGGACTTTAAAAAAGACATTCTTGGAAAGACTTACTTGTAATTGAGTGATAAATTCTGCCATAGAGAAAGGCAGTACTCGTATTGTTGCTTATTTCAGAAGGAGGGGACCAATAATTGATGGCTTTCCCCACCATTTTGAGAGGCTGGAGCATAAATGTTATTCATTAACAATCAGACTACAGTATTTGTTTCCTCATATTTATAGCTGATTTTATTATGTACTATATAAAGGTAGAAAAACATTAAAGACATTGAACTCCCAGTAGGTGGGAGAAACACACTGCTAAATCTACTCTGAAGAATGAAGAATAAAGACATTTACAGGAAACAGTGTATAAATTTGAATGTTGTGGATTCTGTATTTATATTCTTGGAGGAGTGTTCTTGTGGGAAAAAGTATACAAAAGATAATTTCTTGATTAGGACATAAGGATTATTCCCATGAATAACACGTCTTCTCTGTATCTTCTTCATATATACTGGTCTGTAAAGCAACTTACCTATCCGTTATAGACCAGTTTCTTAAATATTTTAACTGTTAAAATCATCCTGAAGAAATTCTTCTTCACTTCATTTACTTTTGTTAAGATACTGTTTTTGTCAGTGATGGTATTTCTTTGTAATCATAAATAAAATATAATGAAAACTTGAAATAACAATTTTTTATTCTGTTTGTTTTGATTAGGTTGTATTTCTTTTCTGTTTCCTCCCCTTTGTTTCCCCCTTCTTTGTTTTTTACTCCAGTTTATACTACTGAAGAAAGGCTGATTTAGAGCAGTTTAACAGGTTGTAATTCTAAAAATAAATTTATTTTTTCTGTTTATGAAGTGGACTTAGCATGGAAATACTAGCTTAGTGATTTATTTCTTTTTTAGTTAAAGGTATAATACATTATTTATGCAAATATTAATTGTATATTCATGTTTTGTTGCACATAACAGAGCAAAATAGTTCGTGTACTGAACCTTTGGCAAAAAAATGGAGTATTCAAAATTGAAATTATACAGCCTCTTTTGGACAT
This sequence comes from Vulpes vulpes, assembly GCF_048418805.1. NCBI lineage: Eukaryota > Metazoa > Chordata > Mammalia > Carnivora > Canidae > Vulpes > Vulpes vulpes. The sequence goes on from NC_132794.1 coordinate 12,858,904, forward strand.
GGCTGCAGGAACCAGTAATGCTGCCCCAGTAGCAGAAAATGTTACGAATAATGAAGGTATGGCCAAGTATATCTGTGTACTTAGAGAATGGTATAACTTTGTACATGAGAAATTTTGGAGTCTTTTTATATTGGTGGAATTTTTCCATAAGAAGGAAATTTGAATTTATATCTTGGAAGGTATGGGTTTCTTTCCACAGTTCTTATTTCTAATAAAAATATGCTCTTTCATGTATTTGCTATAGTATCTTTATTTCTCCTATATGTTAAACTGAATGGAATATTACTTTAATAAAAAAGCTTAATGGAGTTTAAAAAGGAAAATTGGAAGATTAAAGTTTTCATAGATCTTAATGACCTTTTCTTATTTAGGTTCACCTCCACCTCCAGTTAAAGTTTCTTCTGAACCTCCCCAAGCCACTACAAACTCTGTACCAACTGTACCACAGTTGCCTAGCTCTGATGCTTTTGCTGCTGTGGCCCAGCTCTTTCAGACGACTCAAGGTCAACAGGTAAACTACCTATCTAAAAGATTAATAAATTCCTTGCAGTTATGTGTACAATTGTCAGTTTTTATTTTCCATTTCTAACACATTTAAGGGAGGAAATATTTCTACTTTTCACCTAGAAAAACCTTCACTAGGAAGGTAATGGCATTGGGATAACAGAGGAAATATGGGGGAGGTGAGAAATAAGGGAACCACACACTGAGCAGTAGCAATACCCCCGTGAAGAGAAGTTCAGAACTGCTGACTGGTTGGTATCGCTGCTCATGGTTCTAGCCTTTCAGATTAACTTCAAAATTATTTGGATTGGAGATGATTTTTACATTATTCTAGAAAACATTTCTTTACCTTTGGAAAAGCTAAAGACCATTTCTCTTTTTGACTGTCATTTTTTGGGGTGTCAGCTTACATTTTTAACCTTAAATGACACACATTGTATCCCTGATATTTACAAGAGACTTAACCTTTACTAAAAGATGTATTCTTGGGCAGCCCAGGGGGCTCAGTAGTTTAGCACTGCACTCAGCCCAGGGCGTGATTCTGGAGTCCCACGTCGGGCCCTCTGCATGGAGCCTGCTTCTCCCTCTGCCTGTGTGTGTGTGTGTGTGTGTGTGTGTGTGTGTGTGTCTCAGGAATAAGTAAGTAAAATCTTAAAAAAAAAAAATTCTTTTTCCAGTTTACTTTGTACCTGTGCTATTTTGAGTCACCTTTAAGATTTTTTTTTTCCTAGTAAATCAACCTTTGATACAATGATTATACTTTGTAGTGTTGCTTTTGCTTATCAGTTTTCCCATTCTTTAAGCTTCAGCAGATCCTTCAGACTTTTCAACAGCCTCCAAAACCACAGTCTCCGGCCATTGACAATGCTGTGATGGCCCAGGTCCAGGCTATCACAGCTCAGTTAAAGACAGCTCCTGCACAGCCACCTGAACAAAAAGCTGCTTTCCCCCCACCTGAGCAAAAAACTGCATTTGACAAGGTAGGCTTCTTATATAACCCACCTTAACTGTTTATACCTCTCAACCTGGAATGTGGAAGTACTTCTCTATGTTCTGGGTTTTCATTTTGTTGTTTTGTGGTTTAAAAGATTTTCTCCCTTGACAACAAAACATTGGATTATTTTTCCTAGTTATAAATGTAATATATCATTGCAAAAAATGTTCAATGAATAGGAAGTAGAAAAGTAAACAGGAGAGCTTTCACCATTAACCCCCAGACTTGGAGATGACTAAGTTTTTGCTGTATATCTCTTCTGGATTCACTTCCTGTTGATGTATTTTTATTTGGTCATAATATATGTGTAATATATAAATACATATACACAGTGTTTAACTTGCTTGTTTTGATCTTAATCTTCTTGTCTCTTTGTTGTCATTAAGGTTAATAGATCTGTATTTTCACTGAGTGCTGATTATGAGGAGTATTCCATTACATGTACACAGCACACAGTTTAGCCATTCCCCTACTGACAGACATTTAAGTTGCCTTTTGCTTTTTGCTCTTAGAGCTTACTTACCATATGTATAAATTGAGTGTTTTGTTGGTTCAGTGTCTTCCAACTGGGTTGTTGTGTCCTAGGCATGTTTAAGGAGCTGCAACTAAGGATACAGATGTGCTGGATTTGCAGAGCTTCTTGTAGAAATGTTAACCCAGACCACTGTGTCTTAGCTGTTTTATGTCTTGTCTATTTATTGGGCTTATGACTATATAAAATCTCATTTCATTTTATCAGTCTCACTGCCAAAACCACAAAAGTTCAAAAACCCTAGAACTGTTAATCTTTTAGCTTTATCATCTCTAAAATGTTTTATTCTTTCCAGATTTTAAGATAAAATTTTATTACTGATAGTCCAAATTAAGAACCCATTTGGTAAATACTGGTTGTCATTATATCTTGGTGATTGCTGAACAACTACTGATTAAAAGAAGTTTGGATAAAATTTCAAGTAGATAAGGAATAATACTTACAAGAAAAAAACATAATACAGGAAGTTCTAAAGTAAAAAGAGAAGCAATTATCTGCTTGGAACAGATTTGTGTATGTTCTTTCAGAGTTTAGGAAAACTCTCCCCACCAGTATTTTTTTTATTTTGGTAGTTTTTTATTTTTGTTTTCTTGTGTTTATCTCTTCATTCCATCTGGAACCTATTTTAGAACTACGGGTTCAATATAGTTGAGTCTTTTTTTTTTTTTTTTCTTTTTAAGATTTTACTTACTTATTCATGAGAGACACATAGAGAGGCAGAGACATAGACAGAGGGAGAAGCAGGCCCCATGCAGAGGGAGCCTGATGTGGGACTCGATCCCGGGACTCCAGGATCATGCCCTGAGCCAAAGGCATACACTCAACCACTTGAGGCACCCAGGCGTCCCAAGATAGTTGAATCTTGAACTTTTTGGAAATAGCCACTTCTCCCTCACTTTTTGTCATTAAATTTTAAATTCTCATTTGTTTCTGTCTGTTTGTGACATTTGGACTGTTGAGTCCCACTAATATATATTTTCTGCATCTTAACAACTTAAATACTTGAGGCTTATATATGTGTTTTGTATTTCATTTTCAAGTTTATTACACACACTGCTTCCATTTCAGACTCTATGGCATATGTATTAGTCTGTGTTCTCCAGGGAAAAAAACTCATTACACACACACTAGAGGGAAAGGGGAGAGAGAGAGATTGATTTCTAAGGAATTATTTGATGTAGTTGTGGAGGCTGGCAGATTGAAATTTGTAGGGCAGAAGGCAGGCTGGAAATTTAGGTAAGAGTTAACGTTGCAGTTTTGAGTCTGAATTCTACAGGGCAAGGTTTCTTTGTTGCTGTCTTGAGAGAATTCCTTCTTTAGGAAACCTAAGTCCTCACTAAGGCCTTTGGCTGAGTAGTTGAGGTCCACCCAAATTATGGAGGGTGTTTCTTTATTCAAATTCTGTTAATTTAAAAATAATAAATGTTAATCACATTTTTAAAAGACCTTCACAGGAACATCTACATGGATATTTGACCAAACAGCTAGGCACTGTAAGGTAACCAAATTGATAAAATTAACCATTACAACATATTTTTCAAGATGAACTTTAGCATAAATTTTAATATTTATAGATTAATTTAAGAAGTACCAAGAGCTTACACAGAATCTCTATTAAAATCTTTTTTCAAAAAAAAATAAAATCTTTTTTCATACAAGTGTTATGCATTGATTGCATCATTTATTCCCAGAGTATTTAGTCATTTTTCATGTTCATTTTTTTTTATCTTTTAAATGGTCATGATATTAAACACTTAGTTTTCTAGTTGATGTTCTCAGATTTCTGGAAAGCTACTAAATATGACTTTTCCTCTTCAATATCTATGCCTGTTTCTTTTTCTTAATGTACTGGGGGCTAGGACTTCCAAAAATGTTGAATAACAACCAAAAATGTTGAATAACAATAATGCTGATGGAATCCTTTCGTTGTTGTTTTTAATTTGAATTGTAATTCCTCTATTTTACTTCAAGTGGGTTGGTTGGTCAGTGTTTGTCAGTTAGGTGAAATTTAGAAAAGTAAATTCTTTGCTTTTCCTGTGAGTAAAAAGTCTGTTTTAAGCTAGTAGAACAGCTTGATTGGGAACAATTCATTTAGGCTGCTTCCTAGATGTTCACTTTCCTAAAAAGCAAAAAAATGTCTTTTTATTTATTTTTTTTATTTTTTTATTTTTTTAATTTTTATTTATGATAGTCACAGAGAGAGAGAGAGGCAGAGACACAGGCGGAGGAAGAAGCAGGCTCCGTGCACCGGGAGCCTGATGTGGGATTCGATCCCGGGTCTCCAGGATCGCGCCCTGGGCCAAAGGCAGGCGCCAAACCGCTGCGCCACCCAGGGATCCCAAAAATGTCTTTTTAGATCTCAGTTTAATTTTGTAATTGCTTCACATCATTTTCCAAAGCAATAGGTAGAAATCCAAAAACTTTAAAGAACATATCCATAGATGATAAATGTCAAAGACCAGAGGTTTTGCTTTTTTTAGACAATCTAAATCTGAGCTTTAATTTTGACTCCTGTCATTGACTCTGTCTTGACGCTGAGTTACTTATATATATATTCAGTGTGCAGCACTGTAAAGTAGTGATGGTAATGCCTACACTTAACTGTTGCTGTGAGGGCTAGATATGCCAGTGTATGTAAAACAACAAGGTGTCTGCCTGGGTCATAATTAGATTGCTCAGTTATAATAACTTAATGACATGACCTAGAATTACAAAGAAAGAAAGTGTTGTCCAAGAAGGAGACTTCCCTTTCTTTTTTCTTTCTTTCTTTCTTTTTTTTTTTTTTGAGACTTTCCTTTCTAATTTAGGAATCTGTTGTCTAGTAAAGTAGAACCATAATTTCTAGATAGAACAACGTAAGTTTAGGAATTTGAAGTTGAAAATCTATGGCCAGAATGGACACAGCTTGAGGGAAAAGACTGCTTGTTGAATGCCAGGGACTGAGAGTTTTGAAGTAGTGTCCACATCCTAGTTTCTACCATTTGCTGACTTTGCAGCTCTAGTAATGTTCCTTAAGCACCTGGTCCTTAGATTCCTTGTCTGTAAAAAGAAGAAACTATATCTAAACTTTGTCTATGTTGCAGGCTTGTGTGATGAAATATCATATGTAGGTATTTAAACACAGTAGGTAGTAATAGAAGTAGTAGTAGTGTTTGTGGTGTTCCCTTCCTCCCTTTCTGAACAGAGGTCATCTTATTTTTAAATGACTCTTCTTCCAGACGCGTGATCTTGTGAAGTGCTGGGGTTCCCTCCCTCCCTCCCTCCCTCCCTCCCTCCCTCCCTCCCTCCCTCCCTCCCTCCCTCCTTCCCTCTCTCTCCTCCTTGTTTCTGGTAATCTGACATGAGCTGTGAAGTCCTAAGGAAGAAACTAGTGCCCAGGTAGTAAGATTTTCATGTCCCTGTCTATGCCATTCTTTTTTTTTTTTTTTGTCCTCTCAGTATGTTTTTGAGCAACCAGCATACAGACATTTTTTTTTTAATTTATTTTTATTTTTTTTATTTTTTATTTTTATTTTTTTTTATTTTATGATAGTCACAGAGAGAGAGAGAGAGAGGCAGAGACACAGGCAGAGGGAGAAGCAGGCTCCATGCACCAGGAGCCCGACGTGGGATTCGATCCCGGGTCTCCAGGATCGCGCCCTGGGCCAAAGGCAGGCGCCAAACCGCTGCGCCACCCAGGGATCCCCAGACATTTTTCTTTAGGCATTTATAGTGATTAATTAGATAAGATGGTCTTGGTACATTTTACAGTTAACTGAAAATGTATACCCATTTTCATGCATGCAAAGTTCCAAAAGTTTTTAGTGTGTAAAAGAGAGTATTTTCATATTTATATTGCTAAATTAACAAAATAACCATACACAAAATAATCAGAAAGAAAATACTGCTGTTCTAATTGGTGAAGAAAAGCAGAATAAAAAAATCTTTTTCAGATGGCATTTATGTGGCAGTGGTTTGTCTGTGAACCAAGATCCTAAGGGGCGAATGGGAACGTGAGATGGTATATGACAGTGTGCTGGATTACAGATGTTAGGAAACATCCGTTGTTTTTATCAGTCTTGTGTAGTGTATCCGAATCCCAATTTTTAAATCTTTTTTTTTAAGATTTGAAATTATGGGGGTTGGGCAGAGAAAGATGCAGACTTTTCACAGAGCAGGGAGCCCAACACAGGGCTCAATCCTAGGACCCCAGGATCATGACCTTAGCTGAAAAGGCAGACACCTAACTGACTGAGCCACCCAGGCATGTCCCCCCGCATACCAGTTTTAAAATGGAATATTGATATACCTATTCCAGAAGCTACTTGATAGATTTGATTATGATGATGAGCCAGAAGCTGTGGAAGAATCAAAGAAGGAAGATGCCGCCGCCACTGCCACCGCCACACCTACTGTGGCGGTTGCTCCTCCAGCGCCCACCGCCACCGCGCCCACCACCACCCCTGCCGCTTCCCCTCCACAAGCACCCTTGTAAGTTTCTTTCCTGTGCTCCTCAGTGGGTACAGAGTTTGGGAATCATTATAAAGTATAACACAAGTGCATTTGACCCTTGCACAGCATGGTGGTTAGTTAGGTGTGCCAGCCTGCCCAGAGTTGAAAACCCACATCATAACTTTTGGCTCTCCAAAACATAGCCTACTGTTCACCAGAAGCCGAACCTGTATGCAACTTGTATATGTATTAACATACTGTGTTCCAATAAAGTAAGCTAGAAAAAAAAACCAATGTTAAGACAATAATGGAGGAGAAAATATATTTATAGTACTGTACTATATTCAAAAAAATGTGTTTAAGTGGACTCACATAGTCATTGTTTTTTAAAATTATGATACGGGTCTTCACTTGAATGGGGAGGAGATCCTACCAGATTTATAGTTAAAAATGGCTTTTATTTTGGGAACAATGGTGAATGTATAAATCAGTGTAGGCAAGTACATGATTCAGTAAGATACTGATTATTAATGACTCCTGAACAGCACATTCTTAATGTCTCTAGTATAAAAATGTGGCTTACAATCTTATGTGTTTTTGAATGGATAAAAAGATTGCTCATCTTTTTTTAGTGGGTTTCCTGGAGATGGCATGCAGCAGCCAGCATATACACAACATCAAAATATGGATCAGTTTCAGCCTCGAATTATGGCAATACAGCAGGATCCAGTGCATCATCAGGTATACACATTTTTCTTGCCGCTGAGTTTTAAAGTGAAAATCTATTCATTAGAGCATATGGATTGCACTTCACAGACCATTATATTTAGCTGTGCATTTGGCTAAGTAGTACTGCAGCTGCAATCAAAGCTGTTGAGTATTTAATTGATTTGAGTTTTTTTTTTTAAAGCTTTAATTAAAACAAGCATACTAAATATTACATGCTTGTAATTTAATAATAGGTGTTTTTGTTAAAGTCATTTAGAAAGAGATTATAGTTCTGTTTCAGGGACCTGGCTTGCTTAATGGTGTAGCTCTTTCCCTTGTGTTGAGCCTTTTTTGGTGTAAATGTTGAGATGCTGTAGAGGGTTTTTAGTTCTCAGCATTCAGGAATATGGTTTGTGAAATCTGCTGTGAAAGGAACAAAGTACTCTGGAAAACCTCAAGTTAGTAAGGGTTTGTTTTTTTGGGTTTATTTCAGCAAATCCTCTATTTAGAATTTCCTAAACTTAACTACACAACTAAATTATAGAGGTATAGGGATCCACTACTATAGTCAAATCTAAAGAATCTGTATTAAAATTCTGTAGATTCTGTTTTATAACCAGCCTTGGGAAATAACTACTTCATAGTCTTGGTTTAGAAAGAGTTCTTAGAAATCTCTTCAGAGCATATTCATTTTCTTATGTGTATTATGTTTGGTCCATTCTGTAATTTGCTAACAGGAAGTTAATACTGTGATTTTAATGACTTACTGATGAATGAAGTTTGGGAAGTCTTTTATAAGCTTGTTTAAAATATGTTTAACAGTTACTGAAAGCTTATAAATAAATTAGAAGGAATACTTTGTGACAATAATTACACTTTTTTAAAGATTTTATTTATTTGCAAGAACGAGAGAGCATGAGCGGAGGGGAGGCACGTGGGGGTGGGGGGGAGAGAAGCAGGCTCTCATTGAGCAGGGAGCTCAACATAGGGCTGACACAGGGCTTGATTCCAGGACCCTGAAATCATGACCTGAGCCGAAGGCAGATGCTTAACTGACTGAGTCACCCAGGGGCCCCTGTAATTATACTTTTAATATTGTTGGTATTGGAATGGCACATGCAGAAATGTGTTATGTTGTGGTTTATTATTAGGGTATTCTAAACCCTAAAAGTAGGCATGTTAATTGAAACTCCCCTTGGAATTTTTAAAAAGTATGAACCTGTACATCAGTGCCACTCTACCTCCCAAAAGGCCTTTGAAGTTGAAGGGAGACAGTTTGCAATGCAGTCCCTCTCTGACTTTTAAAGTTTAGTCTGTCACATTGTTCCTCATGTAAATGAAATTGTCTTTAAATATATAAAGTCAAGCCTGTGTATTCATAATTTAAAAAATAAGTTATAGGAGTTTTAGCCTGTGTACTTAGATATGTAACAGTTCTTCAAATATATATTATACCTATGGAAATGGTTAATCATTGGGTGTCACTACATAGCTTTTCCTTGATCAAATTTATTGAAGATATTTTAGTTTTATATCAAGTAACTAAGGATTTTTCGTAATTATTTTTGGTAGCCGTTATTTAAAATCTACTCACATACTTTCTTAAAAAACAAAAGGTTCCACTTCCTCCTAATGGACAGATGCCAGGATTTGGCCTTCTTCCTACACCTCCATTTCCTCCCATGGCTCAGTCTGTGATTCCTCCAACTCCACCCGTGCAGCAGCCTTTCCAAGCTTCTTTCCAGGCACAAAATGAACCACTTACACAGAAGGCACATCAGGTAAAACTTTATTCTCAAATTGATTTTCCTTGATTTAATGTACAGATTCCTGCCTGTTTGCTTGTGATCCTCATTTTTAAATGTGAAGAAAGTTTGTTCATTGGGCCACATATTCACCCTCTCTGTGCCTGAAGCATCTGAAAAGTGGTCGTATTAATAACACCCATTTCCATAGGATTCTGTGAGGACTGAGATAGAGTATAGAATGTTTAACCAATGCCTGGTTCACCACTGTAATCAATGGTTTAGTAACATTGTATGTAACCTCTATGAGTTTCTAGAAGTCAAGAAGTGTTTCTTCTAATTTTGTGAACCATATAAAAATTTTTTTCCTCACTGATGGGGGGCAGTCATTATTAAAGTAGTAATGTGGTGTCAAGCAAGTAGAAAAAAACTGTCAAGGCAAGAGATTTGTAATTTAGCTTTTTTTAGATTTTGTTGTCATCTTGCCTCTCTAATTTCCAGTTTTCTCATTTAATGATGTGTGGTTGTTTTTGTTTTTTGTTTTTTATTTTTAAAGGAAATGGAAGTAGAACAGCCTTGTATTCAAGAGGTTAAGCGGCACATGTCTGATAACAGAAAGTCAAGATCTAGGTCAGCATCCAGGTAATTGATAAAAAAATGTTTTTCCAATCCTGTATGTTTTAGGAGACATTAAAATGAAAATGGATTATTTTTAGATACACAGTGTTAATAACATTTGGTATATTTGTATGTCTGCATGTGTAGAGTGGGAGTAGTAGTTCTGTAAAAAACTAAGGTCAGTCATCTTACCCATGCTTTTCCCCTTGAGTTGCTCCAATGCCTGCATGCATGTACACTTAAAATGATAGAAACTATGTATTCAAAGTTGCTTTACAAGCTTATCAGCCAACAAAAGTGAAAAGGTAATTAGTAATACTATAATCATAACATTTTTAATTGTTGCAGAAAAGAAGTTAACTGAAAAGATAGATACCAATAAGCAATTTTTCTCAAAGATGACAGCTTCTTAAACTCCCAAGTACATAATTAACCATAGTGCGGAGTTATCAAAGATGAGAGACACTTAAAAGTTAGCAACCTCATTTAAAATACATGCATGCTTTTTAGCTTACAACATATAAAATTTTTTTAATTCTCCGCTATTGAATTATTATATATCCAAACATTAAACTACCTAGTTAACATTTTTTCTTTCTCAGATTAATACCTGCTTACATTTTCAGTTTTTTCTCTATGTTCTATCCATTCTCCACCTCATGAAAATGTTAGGTCACCAAAAAGAAGGCGATCTCGGTCTGGCTCTAGATCTCGAAGGTCCCGTCATCGACGTTCTCGATCTCGGTCCAGAGATAGACGCCGGCATTCTCCTAGATCTCGGTCCCAAGAAAGGCGAGATAGAGAAAAAGAAAGAGAACGCCGACAGAAAGGGCTTCCTCAAATCAAACCAGAAACTGCGAGTGGTAAATTAACCTTTACATTCAAACTTGAATTATTTTTTTCATGTCCTGGGTTTAAAATGTTTTATAACTGTTAGTAAAATAAAGCTTTATTAAAAAAGTAATAATAAAGCTTTATTGTCTCTTGTTTGTGCTTTGGTGTACACCCTTGAATTTGCTTTGATGGTTAAGCTAGATGTAAGGCAGTAATAAGGAGTGAACCAAACAGTGGTAAGGAATAAAGTAATGTCTTGAATTTAATGTATGAAATGGAAAGCAATTAACTAGTTCTCCTATACATAATGGAGAAATTTTATTTTTTTCCAGATGAGACTTTTATAAAGATTTAGCTTACAGAATATATTAGCTTGCATTATCTCCTGAATCTCATGTATTTAAAATTTAATAAGGTATGTTATATTATTGAGATTTACTAGTTATTATTGAAGTAGTTGTTATAGTTATTATTGAAATTTTAATCTGTAATGCAAGTAGAGCATATGTAAAGCCTCTGATTCTAGGAGGCTTATTACCTAGGACACAGCATAAGAGAAAAACCATTCAGGTATGCTTGGTAGTCTGTAATGGACAGTGGTATTAGTGGAGAAAAGTGTGGGCTGGTTGTTGATTGAGAGAGTTGGGATTAGGTCTTCTGCTGCTCACTTGCCAAGGGTGACCTTGGGCAGATTATTGCATCTCTGGCCTGAGTTTTCATAGATGAAGTCTTTAGATCTGTCCACAAATGAGCCAGATTTTTTCAACTTTTATGTTGTTCACTATCCTATTCCATTTATGGAAGTACTACCACAGTTTTGTTTTGTTTTTCATTCATGAGAGCCAGAGAGAGGCAGAGACACAGGCAGAGGGAGAAGCAGGCTCCATGCAGGGAGCCGGATGTGGGACTTGATACCGGGACTCTAGGATCATGCCCTGGGCTGAATGAAGGCAGGTGCTAAACCACTGAGCCACCCAGGTGTTCCCCACAGTTTTTTAGAATGTTTTTAGTTGTATATAGGATTTACAGCTTAACCTTATAGTATCATGTGACTTGTGCTTTTTTTTTTCTACAGTGGTTTTCTTTTTATTGTACAAAAGTTACAGTGCTTATTACCAAATATGTATATATTTGTGATTATAATTTTATTTTAAGTTTGTAGCACTACACTCTGGGTGGGACAGCTGGACAAAAGGACTACTCAACAGGATGTTGCCAGTCTCTTAGAAGAGTTTGGTCCAATTGAATCAATTAATGTGAGTGTTTATTAAATTATGTAATGACAGTGGACAGGTGTGATTAATGTCATTTTATGAAATTAAGGAGTTGAGACCCAAGCTACATTTGCACAGCTTTGTAGAAGATGTGGCTAGTGTAGGTGTTGAGTCCATATTTAGAATTCTCTGTTTAACCACATTTCTTAGGTAACCAAGTTTAATTTGAAACCCTTTTCTAGAAAACTATATTAACAAAGCTTGGAGAACTGTAAGGTTATTAAAAACTGGCAGTTGAGACCAAACTTGAATTGCCAGTTTAGGATACGTTAACTTCGGATTATAGAACCTGTCTTGGGGGGGAGGCAGGGGGCAGGAGAGTGGGGGTTGTTGGAACTGGTTATTATTTATTCTATTGCTCTTTGGTTTTGTTATATTTTATAATATTAAAATGTTTTGGAGCAGATGATTCCTCCCAGAGGTTGTGCCTATATTGTTATGGTTCATAGGCAAGATGCTTATCGTGCCCTGCAGAAACTGAGCCGAGGAAACTATAAAGTGAACCAGAAGTCCATAAAGGTACAGTTTTATACCTTATAATTCATTTTTAAAAAATTTTTAACACATAATATTGCTTGGCTTTCTAAAAACTAATTTTGGACACTGAGGTACTTCCTAGGTATCTTTTTTAAAGAGGTTATCTCCTAAATGTTAACATTTTAAATGTTAGGTTCTTGTGGAATTTCATTTTTTAACAAAAAATGCAGATAGGTTCATCAACGTATTTTTAATTGTGCTTTAATATAATGTCTTTTTTTTTTTAAAGATTTTATTTATTTATTCATGAGTGACAGAGAGAGAGAGGCAGAGACACAGGCAGAGGGAGAAGCAGGCTCCATGCAGGGAGCCTGATGTGGGACTTGATCCCGGGTCTCCAGGATCACACCCTGGGATGCAGACAGCATTAAACTGCTGCACCACTGGGGCTGCCCAATATAATGTCTTCTAGTAAAGTATTTTGTCATTCAAGATTTCTTGGATTTTATATGTCTTTTGAAAATTTTTTAAAGTTTTATTTAAGTAATCGCTATGCCTAACATGGGGCTTTTAAGTCATGACCCCAATATTGAGAGTCACATGCTCTTCCAGTTGAGTAAAGTTTGCTATCTCATTCTTAGAATAAACTATTTAAAATACTCACTGGGATAGAGAAAAAGATATAGGTACATGGATATTCTTCCATTAGGGGCCAGAGTCTGCATTTCCTTAGTGTCATAACACTCTGCTCTACCCTTTGATTGCACTGCAAAAGGATTTTTTTCTGATCTTATATAAATTCTAAGCTACCCAAGACTTTGGGAAGTGGTCCCCAGTATGCTGGGCTCTGCAGGGAACTTCATTTGGCCTCTTCCTGATAACATTATTTTCCTTTTCTCTAAGTTTTATTTTGGCTAATTGAGAAGTGAGTGATTGGAGGAGTGGATAAGGGGGTAATGCTGGTTAAATTCGCACAAAGTAGGAGAAAAGGTCAACCAGTTTCCTCACGTCAAAGTGAAATCCGGGGATAGTGAGGCCAGATTACTTTGCTCTTTTGGTCAGGTCTGAGTGATTAGAAATGTGAGGAACAGTTAACTCTCAAAACTGATGTTCTCCTTTCCTTTCTTTTTATATTTAACTATTGGTGCTATAGATTGCCTGGGCTTTGAACAAAGGAATAAAGGCAGATTATAAGCAGTATTGGGATGTAGAACTGGGTGTTACTTATATTCCATGGGACAAAGTCAAGCCTGAAGAACTGGAGAGTTTTTGTGAAGGAGGGATGTTGGACAGTGATACACTTAATCCAGGTAAAGCAGTATTTAATTTCTCTTAAGATTCATCTATTTTGATTGTACATATGAAAAATGTACTTCACAATAGGAAGTGATTTTTGAGATTTCTCAAGTAACCACTATGTGCCAGTCTCTCCATTAAAAACTGAGAAAACAATGGTAAATAAGACAGATACAGTCTTTGCCCTTAATACAACTTCTATTTAGTGTGCTAAATTCAGAGATAAATAATACTAATTGGGTTAATCATTATAGTGTAAATAGATCTTAAGTAGGATTTTTCACTGTGAAAACCTCTAATGGATCAAATGAGTCAAACTGAACATTACTGGTATTGTGTTTTAATTCAGTGCTTCACAGTAATTTCTTTGAAAGCCTTTAAATGTTCAGAGAAGCAGTCGAGAGTAAATATGTATATAGTTACTTGTGGCCTGAATATTAAAAATGCCAAATTGACAGACAGTAGGATTATAGTGGGGAAAACAGCAGGTGTGGGCATGACTTGGAGATCGATAGAGAGGTGGACAAGGAGGAGTGCAGGGTGATATGGCAAAAGAGAGTAAGTGATTAAAGGAGTTTCAAGCAAGCAGAGTTGGTTCGAGAGCCAGAAAGTAGTGGAACAATGCTGGGCCATTCCCATACCTTGACCTCTTTCCTCATGGTGCATGATGCTTTCACTTAAGGGTAGGGTAAGGTTTCTGTTCAGGCATAGATATCAAGACTCTCCTGTGTGTCAAGCTTTCTGATCAGAGTAAAAAGAACCTTACTCCTCCCTCCTGGAATTTTTAATCCAGACAGTACACTATTGTGGTTAAGACCATAGATTCAAGCCAGATAAGTATATGTTGAGTCCCGCTTCTGCCACTTATTGGTATGTGACCTTGTTTTCCTTGATTTCCAAATTGTTTTCCTCATATATAAAATGATGGAACCTACTTACAGATGGTTAGGAGAATTCACTGAATTAATACATACATACATACATATATATATATATATATATATATATATATATAATATTTAGGCAAAAGAATACCTACCAATTGTGTGACAGGCATAATTGGCATTCTTTTGCTTGTTATTGTTCATTCGTTTAAATAATTAATATTTGTAAGCATAGGAATTTCTTTTTTTTTAAAGATTTTATTTATTTATTCATGAAAGACAGAGAGAGGCAGGCAGAGGGAGAAGCAGGCTTCATGCAGGAAGCCTGATGTAGGAGTCAATCCCGGGTCTCTAGGATCACGCCCTGGGCTGGAGGTGGTGCTAAACCGCTAAGCCACCTGGGCTGCCCCATAGGTATTTCTTTAATAATAATCATGCTGCTGATTTTTATATAATCAGGATTTAAAAAATAATTTCTAGATTTAAAATATAAACTGAAAATGGTAAATTTGTATTGTTAAATTTCTTTAACTCTCATAGATTGGAAAGGAATTCCCAAGAAGCATGAAAATGAAGTTGCTCAAAATGGAGGGGCAGAAACCTCACATACAGAACCAGTATCACCCATACCTAAACCTTTACCAGTGCCTGTCCCTCCTATTCCTGTTCCTGCACCTATAACAGTGCCACCTCCACAGGTAAGAATATTTCGAGCACTATTTATTTAAACTTGTGTCTGAAAGATAAACCTTTCTGAAACTTAGATGTATGTTTAGATTAATGTTCAAAGATATGAGTACATAAATGTGCATATTAGTTCATATTTTAGTGTGTTGAACTTAACTGTTTATATACTCAACATATTTTTTTTCATAAACAATAAAATCAAAATACATACTGCCATACATCTATCTAGATTATTCATTGTGTTTCAGACTTGAGGTGCAAACCTAATAGCATTTTTTATATTCGTCTTCCTCTTGTTTTCTTTTATTGGATCTCTATATTCTTTGGGGACTTTTATATTCTGAGGAAACTTGAAAAGTATTTATCCCAGTAAGCCCCTGTTTTGAGGGGAACAGAGGTGTTTTTTGAGAATTTCTTAATTTTCAATTTGTGGTGCTATCATGAAATTTTTTAATAATGGCCATTTAACATGAAGGTATATTTTTAAACCTCTGCTATCTGGTCAGTATGTTACTTCAGAGGAGAGAATCTGGATTCTGACAGAACATAGTTTGAATCCCAGCTCCACTGTTCATTTTCTACATTTGCTCCAAAGGTGACTTTGGGCAAGTCACCTAATCTAAGTTTTAATTTCCTATCTATAAATGCACAGAATCCCTTTTCTTTCTTGGCTTTGGCTCTGGTGTTCCTAGGTCAGAGCTGTTATGGGGATTAAATGAGATAACGTATGTTAAATACTCAGCATGTTTCCTGTACCTTTTTTCACTTTTTTCAGATTAAATCTGAATCAGATAAATCTGAGCTATCACAAAAGTGGGTTGCCTCGCCCCTTGATTTTCCCTGTGTAAGGAGAAAATTCTATGCTTTGATACATTAGTTGTCATATTTTATAAACTGATTTCCTACATTGGCAATTTTTTTTTTTTTTTTTTTTTTGCCAACTCTTTAATTGATCTTTTGGACATGCCCATCCAGCACAGGCTCTAAATAAGATTCAATGTATAGCATCACTCATTTAAAGAAATCTGACTAATGCATTAAATTTGATCCTCTCTCTCTCTCTCTTTTTTTTTTTTTTTAAATAATAGCAACATTTTTTGGGTGTTTAAGTGACAGGCACTAGCACTTGACATGTATTCTCTCTTTTTTTTTTTTTTTTTAATTTTTTATTTATTTATGATAGTCACAGAGAGAGAGAGAGAGAGGCAGAGACACAGGCGGAGGGAGAAGCAGGCTCCATGCACCGGGAGCCCGATGTGGGATTCGATCCTGGGTCTCCAGGATCGCGCCCTGGGCCAAAGGCAGGCGCCAAACCGCTGCGCCACCCAGGGATCCCTGTATTCTCTCTTTAATCCAAATAACATACCTCAGGGTCACAAAGCTAGTTAAAAGGGGAGAAGGTAGAGAATCTGTGATCTTAATCACTGTAAATTGCCAGGTAGTTTTTAGAGTTGCATTTCTCACACTTACCTTGACAATGGATTTTTTAACATACCATATTCTCGGAACACCAGTAGATGCTCATGAGATAAAACGTGAATTTGCTGTCATAGAGTAGTGAACAAAAATGTGAATTCTGTCATTTATAGTGGGCACTAATTACCATCTGTTATTATATAAATGTATTCACACAATAAGCACAATTTTAGAAATAACTTTTTTAACAAGATCTTATCTTCATCTCCATTTACCATATGGATGGGAACATGTCTTCATTATTTTTTCTTTGTCTTCAGGTCCCACCACATCAGCCTGGTCCTCCTGTAGTTGGTGCTCTTCAGCCGCCCACTTTCACACCTCCTTTGGGCATTCCCCCTCCTGGTTTTGGCCCTGGTGTTCCTCCTCCACCACCTCCTCCACCATTTTTGCGCCCAGGATTTAATCCGATGCATTTGCCACCAGGTACACTGAGTTGTTTAAGACGACATTTTTTTAGGTCCCAAAATAAGGTACACATCATAAATTGACTTTTCTCTCGTTCTAGGTTTTCTTCCTCCTGGACCCCCACCTCCTATAACTCCACCAGTATCCATTCCTCCTCCTCACACTCCACCAATAAGCATCCCAAACTGTAAGCATGTTTTTCCTTTGTGTTCACTCGTCCTCTTGGAGTTGGGAATAGGTGGGAGAATGGACCTATGTAGGGTGTATAGTATGGCAAAAGAATGTTGACTGGGGAGATAATTATTCAGCTTCACATGTTGATGTAATTATATTCCTTAGCTACTATCGCTGGTATAAATGAAGACACTACAAAAGACTTATCTATTGGAAATCCCATTCCAACAGTGGTGTCTGGGGCTAGAGGAAACGCCGAGTCTGGTGACAGTGTGAAAATGTATGGCTCTGCTGTGCCACCTGCTGCACCCACGAATCTGCCCACCCCTCCTGTAACCCAGCCTGTTTCACTTCTTGGTAAGTTAATTTTTTTATCATTAGTTTTTTTTCCCCCACCCAAGTTAGGTTTTTTTTTTTTTTTTTTTTTTTTTTTTAAATAATGCTAACATTGGTAAAATGTTCTGTGAGACTGATATTTTTCTTTGAGGAAGATCTTCCTCTTAAATATGTACACTTGGTCTTTACCAAGAGTAGCCCAAGAGACAACCTCAAAGATGAAATCATGTTTGTTTGTCCTGAAGAAAAGTGTGGATTTGTACATCTTAATTTGGTATAGGAAAGTGATGAATCTCTGAGAAGGAATTGGTTACGAAGTCCATGATTGATATAACCCCAGACATCCAGCTTTTTAAGAGATAGCACTTATTTGACAACTTAGAATTTTTTCCTGTCTGGACCAATTTTTTATAAAACCCTGAGCTGTGGCAGCATTCTCTGTTGGCTAGCAAAGAAATTCTTTGATACATTGTAATAAAATGGCTTTATTGTCTGAGTGACAGTTGTACAGTCTGAGGCAATGCTTTCTCACCCCTCAATTTTCTCTTGCTAGCTTATCTGTTGTACTCTTTACCCACAATTTTACTATGATCAAGGGAAGTATGATTTAGATTGTTTACATCTTTAAGAGGCTTTACCCTTGCTTGCTTGAATTATAAATGGTTATTTCATATACTTGTTATGGCGACCATCTTTTAAATAAATTACTGTATTTTGAATTGGTTTTGCCAAGTATAATTAACGCCTGATTCCCCTAATGGATAGTTAATTCATCCCCCGTATTATAACATTCTAGTCCTGTGAGCCCATTTCAGAGGTATATGTATGTGCACATGTGTGCTTTCATAATCTTAGTTTTTTTTTTAAGGTGAGAAAGAGCACATTAGTTGCCTCTGAGATGTAGGACTATGGAACATTAGTTTGTGATGCAGGACTTTCACTTTCGCCTACACCTTTCAGTGCTGTTGGAAATTTTTACTTTATGCATATACTACGTTTATAATAAAAGTCAATTTGTTTTCAAATAGCATGCTGTCTTCTGCCCTCTCTAAGACTGAGCTTAGTCTGATAATAAACTTGCTTTTTATTTCCCTTAGTACACAGACTGGGTAATGGTAAAAGAGGATTTGGGATTAAAATTTGTCACCAGTAATGTGGCAGTAGTCCTCATAATGATAAGAAGTAGTTTGTTTAATGAGGAAGTTGCTTAAGAGGTCTACACCATAATGAAAATGTAGTAGAAGGAACATTGTTCTAGGAGCCAGGAAACCTTAAAGTCTTTGGATCTGTTTTGTTAGCATTTTGTTTTTCATATTTGTAATAAGATGATTGCATAGGAATCACAGAATCTGAGTTGGATAGTATTTTCTGATAGCCGCTTTCCTCCACCTCACTCTGACACTGATTGTGAATTCTCTTTGTAATGAAATTTCCTAGTCTAGCATCGATGGATATTAGGTCACCTGAAACTCCTTACAAAATGGCATGCATTTGTGGTTTTTTTCTGGTGTTAGTAAATTTACTGAATGAAAGCTTTCTTCATCCTCAAGAGTTTAATAACCACTACTTTCAAATAACCTTGAAGAATAAGTAGCCTGCCTCTAATTTTTAACATTTAGGTCTTGAAGACTCTGCCCTTTACTTCTTATCACTACTGAGATGCATAATTTAATCTGCATCCAACATGTGAAACAAAATAAAGCACAGATCAAAAGTTGGTGACCTCGAAAAACAAACTTAGGAAGTTAAGCGTTGCTAGAAAAATAATTATATTTCTTAGCATCTGTCATTACCTGACATCCCTCTTTGTATGTCTTTACTGCCTTCTCTCCCAAATACGTACTAGAATAGAATCTTCATGAGAGAGGGACATTTCTTACTTAAGTAAACGGATAGATGGATGGTTTTGAGTGCAGGGCTGTTATACTTTACTTCTGATGATGATCTATGTCTATAACTTTCAAAATAAAATTTAGAAATTAAAGGCTGTCCTAAGTCTGGAAAGATCAAAATGTGACATAAAAATGAAAACTGTTTTGTTAAAATAAGTACTTTTAACTAAAATAACAGTTTAGTTCCAGTCATGAGAAAGAAAACCTTTCATTTTCCTTCAATTAGAAATCTTGAATATCCCATAAATTTTTAGCTTTAGAGAAAGGAGACTTTTTAATGTGTGTGCAAATAAAGGAAGATTTATCCAAAAGAGGAATCACAGTTCCAGCATTTTGATTAAAAAATGCAGTAATCACATGTAATACTACAGCACTGAGGATTACTAATTAGGTTGGGATATTGTTGATATGTTAGCCAAGTAATAGAATATTAGAATTCTAAGATGCTTTCAACTTTTCTTGGTGCTCTAATGTTTTCTCTTATGATAATAAAAAGAAATGCTATGCTGTACCAGAAAACTTTAAGCCTAGAAGATGATATGAAACTCCAGTTTCTTCATCTGTTTAAAAAAAAAAAAAGAATAAAAATGACACACCAGGGTGTTGTGATTCTGTGGGCTTATGTATATAAAACGACTGATGTGGGACCTGCCACAGGGTAGGCCATTGGTGATGGTGGGTGCTTATTACAGGTAAGGAGTGTCTTGGGCCATATTTGAAATATCTAAACAAGAAGATCTATACTTTGTAATTCTCATTATAGTACTTTTGCTATGATTCATTTTAAACTGTCCTATTTGTTGGCAAAGGAAGCAAACTTTTTAGGGGAAAAAATGTATCTTGACATAGTTGCCTCCTATATTTTCATGGTAGATTAGACCAAGTCAGAAATTCACACATATTCAAGTTCTATCACTTGGCTTACTGAGGAAGTACATGTTAGTCATAATGGTATTTCTTTGAAATAGCATAATATCTGTATTCTCACTCATGATACTCAGATAGTTTTCTTTCAAGGGAAGATGAACGTATCCTTGGGACTTAACTGAGTTCTTGGATCTTAATTTCTGAAACATGGCAAGAATGTTTTTAAAGTAGCAGGGGCCAAACAACTGTTCATCAGATCTCCCAAAATTCAGTAGTAAGGGATGAGCACTGGGTGTTATGCTATATGTTGGCAAATTGAACTCCCAATAAAAAAATTTTTTTTTTAAATTCAGTAGTAAGGCCTGATGATATGGAGAAAAGGCAATGCAGTTCTGCAAGGATTGGCTTAAAGAATTTTCTGAATGATCAGATGTTAAGTGTGGTTAGTTTGGAAGTGATGATTACCTGTTTATGGAATTGGGCTGAGCTACCACCACACTACCAAATTTGTAGAGAACTAAACCTCTGTCTTATAGAGATCCTGATTATTTTAGTAACTGGTAGTCTGAAAATATGAAGTTATATGATGCACAGTAATACTTCATTATCACTTAATTTTGAAGAAATGCATTCTTAAATCCATTCTTAGTGCCACACGCTCCAAAACAGGACAGTGGTGGTTTCATAAAAGCTATTGGTAACAGTTGTTAATCATTTAGGAGAGAAGGAATATTATTGATAATAGCAATTCAGTTTATTCTCTTTACTGTATAAGTGTATGTGTTTACTTTTTTTCAAAAACTTGTATAACATGTATCTCTAATATGTATAGTATATTTTTATTAAAAAGCTCATTGTAAATGTGAAATTTGGGTTACTTTGGTGTTGCAGACAATAAAAAAATACACAAAAAAATGTTTGTTTGTGTTACATATCTCTGTGTTACCAGTATATCCAAAATAATCTTTTCAAGGAAAAATTTTGCTAACTTGGACTCCTTCCTTTTGTGGAAAATTAAAGCCTTTTCTCTTGTCAGATACATCTATTCATTAATTGTTAACATGCAGAGTCTCCCTAGTTTTGTCACATTGCTATAGATGATGGTGAAATTTAAAAATAAGAATTGGGTATTTTTAAGATTGCTTCCTACTTACTGATAATTTTGGTTACCAAAGATCAAATGCAGAAGTCACAGATTGGTGGCCTCCAGATTGAATTGCTAGACAGTGGTATGATGCCCTTCAGACTTGGTTTCGACACATCCCTGCATGAACTCAATAAGCATTTGAGTTGATGTTCCCAGATTTGGATACTTCAAGAAATTATGTATACAGAATTGGTTTGGAGTTATTGTATACTTAAATGGGTGTGTTTGCTTTCATGCAATAGTTATCCTTAAAACTTCTTACAGGATAAATAGTTTTACCATCACATTCAGTAATTAGTTTAAAATTGGTATTTGATTTGTGGTGATTTCACTTAGCTTGGATTTCTCTGCCCAGAATTTTTATTTTTTTATAGTTAGTGTTTTCTAACATTTAAATTAGAACATTAGAGCACCAATCTAGTATAAATAACATTCAAAGAAAACTGGAAGAAAATTCTAGAAAGTAGTTTTTTTAATGATAATACCTAATTTTTAATAGAACTTTTTACATTTTAATATTTTTTCTTATTGTGAATTTTGCTGTAATGTTTGGTTTTAAGTTACAAGCTGGAGGGAGCTAGTAGGTATTTGATTTATTTGGTACCCCAAAAATCCTGTTGTCTTTATCCTATAAAGTGTTCTTTGTAGGCTTTAAAATATTTGAGTTGGTACTCTTAAGTATTAAATTGGTAATTATTCCACTAATGTTACATAGTAGAATGTTTCCCACATACCACAGTACCTTCAATTTAGTATAGAACATTGTTCAGTAGATAATTAACAGCTATTAATCCACAACAAATACTTGCCTTGGATATGAATTGATGGATGAATACACTGTATTTTCTCAGAAGGTGAAGTATTTCAAATGAAACACATAGGGAAGATCTTGTACAGAAACTTGAAAGCTGCTTATCACATTGTCTCCATGTCCCTCCATGCTTCCTAGGCTATAGAATTCCAGCCTAAAGAGTCTCTTAAATTTAAATCTCTGACATACATCACTCTGGGCTCGAGGAAGGTGGGAGGGGCAGACACTCCGGGCTGTAGATCAATTTTGGTAGACAAAGATGTTGCTGTGAAGAATTTCAGGTAAGATTTTTTTTTTTCCAGCTAACATTGAAAGTAGAATTTCCTAGGGAAAAATCTCATTCAGTGATAGGTTAGCCATTTATTTCAGACTTCTTCACTCTAATAGTGCTACTTTTAATTAAGTCAGAGCTGTTACGCTTTGCCAGTTAAAGTAAAATAGCAATTTGTATACAAATTCTAAAAAGCAACTATACATGAACTATAGGAAATAGACCAGACAGCCTATTGTACATTACTTTGCAAAAAGCCAAGGAGTCATTTTAAAATAATCTGTGTTTGATTTCTCTTTATTTAAAATTCTGGTTTTCACATATTGGATTTTATGAAAACCTGATGTACTCCTGTGCTAAAAACAGATCCAACTCTCGGTATACCTGCACTATTAAAAATTCAAATTTCTCTTAAAATCTCTTGTTAACATTCTAGTCACGATTTTTTGTTTTTGTTTTTGGTATAATCTTAATGTATAATACTAAAATGTGCTTTCTCATTCTTTGAAAACTAGCTCCTTACTCTTTTGTTCTCCCCAGCACCCAACATACTACCTGTTAAAAGAATTGCCTGGGAGTCTTTTCAAAATAGTTATACTCTAAATGTTACTAAATAGTAAATCTAGGCAAAGGAAAGACATGTATGGATTGTACTATTATTTCCATTTTCTGGAGGTCTGGGATGAAAAGACAGTGATTTTTAAAAATTACGTGTATGCATACCAAGGGATTTCAGGATATCAGTAGGAGAGAGAAGAGTGGTTGATAATTTTTTTTCCCTTGTGTGGGAAAATTTCATTTTAGGTTCATGCAAATACCACAGTGACATTCATTTTATTGGGATCAGATCAAAAAAGGTGGAACTGCAACTAAGAACAGAAAAGGAGGTTGTGAAAGAAAATTCCAGCCTTTCTCAAAATAAATTTCAGACCTTTGTAAGTTAACAGCAGAAAGACGCTCCGCATCCTGGGGGAGAGACCTGGACCTTATAGCCTCTGCTCTTGGCCTCCTGAGAGAGATTTTCTCCTTGATGAGTTTGGTCGTCATCTGCCACCACCATTCATTTGAACATTTCAACATTTGTGTATTCAGTACCTTACTGTGTGCCAGGCACCCTTCAGGGTGCTAGAGATAACCCGAATGAACAAAAAAAGCCTGTCTTTTTAGAGCTTATATTCTAGTAGGGACTTAGATCATAAACTAGTAATTTCACATGGAGATAATCCTATAAAGAATGAAGCAGGGAACACTTAGGGATTGGAAGAATGTCACAAGGGATGTGCTGTTTTAACAAGGATGGCTCAGGAGGGCATCTAAGAAGGTAATATGGAGAGAAATGATGGGGAACAGCCATTGAAGTAGAGGAAAGACATTTCAGGTAAAAGACCAAAAGGAGGCCAGGATTGAGAATGAACTTGGCTTGTTTGAGGGGGGACCCCAGTGACCTAGTGTGGCTGAAGCAGGGTGAAAAAAGAGTGTCAGGCAATCAGTTCAGAGAATGTCAAGGGCCTGGTTATGAGAGCAATGGGGAATATTGTAATTATAACTGATGTATATTTTTTAAAGGATGACAGTTACTATATAGAAAACAGACTATAGGAGTTGGTAAGAGTGGAAAGGAGACTCTAGATGCTGTTGCAGTCCATGAGATGCAGGCTAGCCACTTGCATTGGGGGTGATAAAGTGAGGAAATGATGTAATTGGGCACTGAATTATTTTGCAGATTGGGCCTCCTTACTAAATTATTATTTAAATACGGGATGAGAGAAGGGAGTCAAGAATGAGTTTTTGACATGAGCAGTTGATGGGATGTAATTTTCCATCCCTGAAAATTGTGGGCAATTGTCAAGGAGGAGTGGCTTTGCAAAGAGGATATCAGGTTAGGATGTTAAGTATTTTAACTTTGAAATTTAGGTGCAGATGGTAAGTAAACAACTTGATGAATAAAGTCTAGAGATGTAATTTCGGGTGTCATCCACAAACACATCAGCAAAGCCACAGGAACCTGTGAGAGTACCTAAGGAGGGAATGTAGAGACATGGTAAGAGGGACAAGCCCAGGAATCCTTCAACACTTAGTAATTGAGAATACATTACTGAGAACTAAGATAGACATGGTTCCTTCCATATGCCAGGAACTCTTCTGAAGAGTTTGTGTCTGTCATTTGAGTCTTACATCTCTAAGAGGTAGGTACAATTACCCCATTTTATGGATAGGGGTGCTGAAGCAGAGAGAGGAAGTAGCCTGGCCCAATCAACAGCTAGAAGTGGGGAATCCATAATTTAAGCTAGCATTGCTCCAACACACCTGTGGTTTTAACCACTGTTCTATACTGTTATATTCAGTGGAGGATACTGGAAGTTGCAGCCAGTGGGCTAAGGAGGTAAAGTAGAGGGTATTCTGGATGCCAAGTAGAGTTCCTTGGAAGTTCCTCGGGAGGGAGCAACCTTCTGTTGTATTGATGAGTCAAGGAAGGACACTGAAGCTTGCTGCCTGGATTTAGTAAAGTGAAGGCTCCCGGGTAACCTTAGAAATATGATTTCCTCTGAATGATGGATCCAAAAGACCAATTATTCGGGGTCAGGAGAGAATGAGAGCTGAAGAAGTGGATACAGTGATTTTTTTCACATCT
The DNA here is from genome assembly GCF_048418805.1 of Vulpes vulpes. Lineage (NCBI taxonomy): Eukaryota > Metazoa > Chordata > Mammalia > Carnivora > Canidae > Vulpes > Vulpes vulpes. The sequence continues at coordinate 12,883,902 of NC_132794.1, forward strand.
CTGAGATTTGTTATATAGAGGAACAGTAAGATGGGGTGGTAGTTGAAAGAGATGCAAGGTAACGGAGAGTTTATTTCTAAAAAATGGATGAAACTAAAGCATCTTTATTGGCAAATCAGTAGAGGGGAAGGTTTTGGCGCAAGAAAGGAGGTGTTTGCTAAGTTGATATCCTTACGTAGGTAAGAGGGCATGGGTTCAGGTTTTGATTAAAGGGCTTAGCCCTAGGAACATAATCTTAGTAGGAGTGATGTGGATACAGGTAAATTGATAGATGTGGTGGTAGGTAAGTGAATGAAAAATTCTTCGAACAACTTTTATTTTCTTTCTATGGTAAACCAGTGTAATGGTTTTCATTATAAACCATATAATGGAATAGTACTTGGTAATTTAGAAGAAAGCACTTTTACATGCTACAAGATGGGTGAACCTTGAAAAGATAGACTAATAAGTGAAAGAAGGTCTAGTCATCAGAGGATCACATATTGTATGATTCCATTTATATAAAATGTTCAGAATAGGCAAATCTATACACGGAATATATGGTTGCCTGGAAGGGGCAGGAGGAGGCAATTGCCTGAAAATGGTGGGTGATGGCATTTGGGTTTTTTTGAGGTGATGAAAATATATTAAAGTTGATTGTGATGGTTGCCCAGCTCTGAATATACTAAAAACCATTGAATTACATACTTTTATGTGGGTGAATTATAAACTTGAGTTTATCTCACTGATTTTGTTATAAAACCCTTTAAGACTTGACAGGATTAAGAAACCGGAACATGTGAATTAGATATCTAGGGAAATGAGAATGTGAACTGACTAGGAAAATTTAGGGCTACTAACCAGAATTAAGGAAGCACCTGTGGTTGTAGTTGTAAACTTTAAAAGAGACCACCAGTTCACGTGTTGCGGGTGGGGTGACCCTCAGCTCTGTTGGTGTCCAGATGAGTAGAAGAGTTGCATCCAGTAACCATTGAAGGTTTTCCAGGCAGCTGTGGTGAGGGGGAATCATGGACTCTTGAGACAGGTAAGGAGGGGAAAGTAAAGACAATGAAGGGCATCGCTGAGCCTCATGGGATGGATCAAACCTTCTGAGAAGGGCGTCAGAGAGTGGGGTGCCCGCAGGTGAGAATTCGGCAGTGATACAGGTTTTGTAATGAAAGTTCCAGGACTTCCAAGAGGCAATGGCTTCGGTAGGATCTTGGCGAAGAGGGTAGAACTGCCTTGCTGCCTTAGATGTTCCCTCCACCCTTCTTCCCCTTTCACCTAGTAGTCCTTGCTTTCCTTGAAGGATCCCACTTAAATTTACATCCTCTTTAAAAAGCATCCAACTAAGCTGCAGCAGTTGGGTCACTGCCAAAGGAAGTATTACGAATTCAAACCTTGAGTAACTTTCTCTGTGTCTCCCTGTCCTCCCGCCCCCCGCTATGGTCCTTCGCAGAAAGCTACCTTTTGGGCAGACGTTGTGTCCCTTTATTTATGTCCTGGGATTTCCAGATGCACATTGGACTCCAGCCATGATACCACCTTCCCCTCTCTCACTGCCCCTGTAGCCTTTAACATACCTGTTCTTAATGTCACATAATTCCAGGTGGACAGCTTTGCTCTAGACAGCACTGGCACCTCCCCTTTAATCTTGACTTTTAGTTTTTAATTGTGAAATGACTGGGTTTTGGCTCGTTTTAGGAATATTCACAGTTCAGTTTTGGTTATTTCGAGTTAAATTCCATGTTTCTTGTATTCTCAAATTTGAAGGCAGACATTTGGGGCTGCCCTTTTTTCCTGCCTTAACATCTTGCTGTATTAAAATTTCAGACACTTTTGAGGTGGTGTTTGCCCAGGTCTGAACTCTTCCCTTTTCTCACCTGTACCGTGGGTATCACTGTGACTTCTATTGTGAACTGTAGATACACGTACCAGGTTCTTCCACACATATTTCCACCAGATCTGACCCAGTCTCTTCCAGCTCTCAGTAGAAATTTGTCATATGTCTCCCCCAAAGTAACTCCTCTTCTAAATTCCTGCACTGCATTGATACTTAAATCTGCTCATTCAGAACAGAGAGCTATGTTTCCTGCACCTCAAATTTCAGGCCTGCCCATTACATGGTTTATGTCTCTTCCTCATCTCTGTCCCCTGGATTCTGGGTCTTCCTGCTTCCCAGTGTCTTTCCTCACCTGGCTCTCCTGTACACTGCTTGCAGGAAAGGTCTTTCAAATATGAACACGGGATGATCCCTGCCAAAAATGGCTTGGTTGTCGCCCCATCCCTTAAGTCAAAGTCCAAGCTTTCTTCTTGTGGCTTATCAGCTCTGAATTGTGCTAGCCCGCTCGCTCAGCCTCATGAACCTCTTTCCTTAACTGGTAGTAATTTGTATTCACACAAATTCTTTTCTTGCTGCTTCAGTAGTAAACCTCATCTTCTGTTTTGTTTTCTCTCTCTAGCCCAAAGACACTGTTGCAGTTCTCTTGACTAGTTATGTCCTTCGTTTTGAGACCCCGTTCATACACCCTAGGCTTCGCACTCAGGTTCATGCACACATTTGGGTTCATGAAGCAGTTCCACCTTTGCCACCATAGTAGCTCGTGCCATCTCTTCCATCACATGTCAGCTGTCTTTGTTTCTGGTTAGGCTATATATCCTGTTTGAAGGAATGGACTATGTTTTATTTATATCTCCACATGAAATCTCTTAATGTAAAGCTCAGGTGTTCAATGTGTGTGAATTTTTTTTTTTAATTTGTAACTCAAGAAAAGTTGTCAGTGGCATTGCACGTCCTACTTCCAGAGCAAATGAATAATTGTTTTGAATGCCCTTTAGACCTCAGTAACTCATAACTATATAGCCCATTGATGTATATATGTCGTCTGCTATCCTAAAAAAATGAAATTCAGCTAGCATACCCATCAAGGGCTTATGCCATCTGGTATATTTTTAGTTAAATACAACTTCTATTATAAAAGCAACACATGTTCACTGCAAATAATAATAATAATTCACAATTTTATCACTTCTGTGGCCTGAAGGCCCGCATTTAGGACTATGGGAATACTCTTGTCAGGAGAAGCTGTAAATGCCAATCCAGGAAGGATTAAATGGAAATCTACTTACTTACAAATGAGAAAAGGGATTTGAGTGTGTAGTGTTTTAGGCAAATAAAAATATCCACACATAATCAATGAACTAGGCGGTATTTTTGCTTTATAAAAAAGTGTGCTTTGTAGGTAGTTTATATGATTACCATAAATGTTAATCCCATTGAGTCAATCTCTGTACTCAAATGCATGTTACAGGACTTAAGAGATGTGTTCCTAGAGACAGGTTTATATTTTAAAGAGAAACATTGCCAGTTTATCTGTTGTGTATAATGGTAAGGTGGCCTTACATCCTTTGGCCACTGTCAAGATTGGTAGTTAAGGGAAGCCAGTCTTCATGGGTAAATCAGGAAATAGGACTTTTCTATTGTCCAGCAAGAGTCACTGTTTTCTTTTAAAGATTCATTTGAACCTAATTCTTTTGTTATGCTTTGAACCTCTTACCCATTTTTCTCGTGTTAATTAAAAATTTGGCATTGGCCTCTTGAACCTATAGATAAGTACTCAAATGTGCCATAGTAATTTCTATAAGAGAGTAAATTGGTCATGTTTTAAAGGTTGGTGGGGAAAGTAAAGCTCATTAAGTGTGTCTATGTGTGGTGTCTCTATTAAAAGGAAAGTACTAGATACAATACATTTTATATTTGAGTTAGAGTCTACAGATATTGGGACATTTCTTTAAAAAGTGAAAGGACATATCTTAGGTGCTTTTGTTACCCTGCTGTATGGTATACACTCAGTGTTTACTAAGTGATAGGAATAATGTTTGCCATCATGAATTCATTTTGATCTGAAATACGGATATGTGGTGGTTCTGTATATGTTCATTGGGATTTTCAAGGAGTCTGAAGAGTATGTGAAGAGACAAGGTCTTTTGCCTCAATCGTCTACTTTGTAATTTCTGCTGTAACTTTACTGTGGTACTTATATTGAGCGTATTTTTACCTTTACACCTGACATGTAGAAACTCAGTGTGTTCACATTTTCCCAGCTACCAAAGTGCTGGACTTTAAGTTCTGGTGGGTATTGGGGGATACCAAGAGGTTTTAGTATGATCTGAATCAGCAATGAAAAAAAAATGCATCTATTTTTGTGAAGCCAGATTTTTAATGTTAGAATATTTATCACCCATGAAAATAGATGTGATAATTTCAGCATTTTAACTCTGGAGAAGGCTCTGAGCTCACTCTCTCATTTCTGAGGCACATGTCCAAAGTCATTCCTAAATGAGATTAGATTTCACCAAACATACTTTTTAAGCATTTGAAAGAAGGTATTTTAAGTAAATACCAAAGCTGGTGAGTCTTCAGGTTAAAAGTTATAAACTGGTTTACATATATTTTTCAGGTACACTGTTTAGTCAAATCTGACAGTAGTATCAAACAACATGTGAGGAGCACATACTGAAGTAGAAATTCTTGTTTATGTTTAGTATTGCCTGTACAAAAAATTTAGGAGCCAGCAGGACTTGTTAAAAGTTTGCTGAAGCACATGAGAGGAAGTGGTTCAAGTTGAAACCAGAAAATAACCTAATGTTGGGGGAGAGGGAAAGAAAAATACTTAAAAGTATTGGGTTTGCTCTTGGGGGTTTTTTTTGTTTTTGTTTTTTAATCAGTGTCACCCAGGCATTTCTCTACCATTGCTGGTCTAGTCATAACCCATAACTTGCACAAAGGGGTCAACAGTATATATTCTGACAACATATGGAACATCCCCAATGTTACAGTAACTCCTGTTGGCCATAGTATGTGCCTTGTGATGTTGATGCTTACAAAGAAAGAGATGATGCCTTTCTGTTACTTAAGTCCTGATCCGAAACAGAAATCCATCCAGTTTGCCATAGCATTTTAAATGATGGGTTGTTGAATTTGTATGACTTTCACCAAAACCTGAGGAAACCCTCATGTAAATGGGAAATAAAGCTAGTAAGTCCTTGCTACTGTCAACAGCACCAGCGTCTTGTCACCTTAGGAAGAATGAAGAAGATGAATACCTCCGTCATTGTGGCCTAGCAAGTGACACCTTATGCTGTGCTTTGAAAAGGGACCTGTAAAAATAAACTTTGCACTGGTGTATCGATCTTTATTTATAAGCATTCCTGTTTCAGATGATGGTTACTGTATAGTAAGGCATTTGGATGACGTAGAATCAAAGAGCCCTCCCTCTTCAGTGGGTTTTCTGGGTCAGTGACCCCATTTATTTCTAGTCTTAAGACTTAAAGTATAAAATTTCCTAAGAGTACACCTGAGCTGGCCTTCAGTTGGTTCAGATATTTTGCCCTTTCTCATTAGGCCTAGTACATTATATTTTTCAAATGTTTTTTAAGTATTTTTACCAAGCAGCTACTAATGAAGGCTGTAGGAGACTTTAACATACTTTTTCCAAAAATCAGTATATTGCATTTTCCTTTTCCAGCTAATTTTGACCTCTCCCAATATTAGATACTAATTATCTATATATTAGTAATACATATGTGTATATGTATTCATAACAAACTTTAGTATGTGCTATTCTTCCATATATATATATATATATATATATATATGGTATGTAATAGATCTTTAAGAATGCAGGTCAGTTGTTACTAGGCCCTCATGTTGAGTTTCTCACAGGTAAGCTGGCAAACACCACGAAATCTGAAGATTCTGGATTGAACTTCATTCACTTTGATTCAGGCTCCACAGGAAACAAGCGAAAATAGAATGCCATCTTCTACATTACTTTATATATATTTTATTTTTGCTTTCTTTTAGGTACTCAAGGAGTTGCCCCCGGCCCTGTAATTGGGCTCCAGGCACCATCCACTGGTCTTCTTGGAGCCCGACCTGGCCTGATCCCACTTCAGCGCCCTCCAGGAATGCCTCCGCCTCACTTACAGCGATTTCCCTTGATGCCACCTCGTCCCATGCCACCACATATGATGCATAGAGGTCCACCTCCAGGACCTGGGGGCTTTGGAATGCCTCCACCTCATGGGATGAAAGGCCCCTTTCCACCTCATGGCCCCTTTGTTAGGCCTGGCGGAATGCCAGGGCTTGGGGGCCCAGGGCCAGGCCCAGGGGGTCCTGAAGACAGAGACGGAAGGCAGCAACAAGCACAGCCACAGCAGCCGCCACCGCCACAGCCACAGCCGCAGCAGCCGCCACCAGCGCAGCAGCCACCACCAGCTCAGCAGCAACCACAGCCGTTTAGAAATGATAACAGGCAGCAGTTCAATTCAGGTAGAGACCAAGAGAGGTTTGGAAGAAGATCTTTTGGAAATAGGGTGGAAAATGACCGGGAACGGTATGGGAACCGTAATGATGATAGAGATAATAGTAATCGTGAAAGGAGAGAGTGGGGAAGAAGGAGCCCTGACCGGGACAGGCACAGAGACTTGGAAGAGAGAAATAGACGCTCTAGTGGGCATCGAGACAGAGAGAGAGATTCTAGAGATAGAGAGTCTCGTAGAGAAAAGGAAGAAAACCGAGGAAAGGAGAAGCCTGAGGTGACAGACAGGGCAGGTGGTAACAAAACCGTTGAACCTCCCATTAGCCAAGTGGGAAATGTAGACACTGTTTCAGAACTTGATAAGGGGGAGTCTGAGTCTGCAGTTGTAAAACCTTCTGAAGAGTTACCTGCTGAGGCTACCTCATCCGTTGAACCCGAAAAGGATTCTGGCTCAGCAGCAGAGGCTCCTCGTTAGAGACTGGAATTTGTCAAAATGTGACAGTGACACTTCTGGAGTGTAGAGCTTGAGGTGTACAGATGCTGTATTATATTTGCTCCTGCTATATCACAGCCCCTCAGTAGTTGGTGGGGAATTGTAAGCAATTTGATTGCTTCCCTTCTATTTAAAAATAGCCACAAAATAACAAAAAATACTGAAAATATGAATAAATATTACCCTTTTTGCTGTAACTTTTTAAAAGTTTTGACTTTAAAAAGTTTACAAATCGTAATTAGAAGTGCTCTCTATTTTTTTTTTTTTAATTTAAGACAAGGTAACGGTGAAAGCTCCTCAAAACAATAGGGATGTTTTTAATAAACTCTATTTTCATAACAAACTTTAATGTGTGCTATTCTTCCTACACTGCACTAAGGTGGAAAAGGATTGTTCACCATCAAAGTTTGAGCTGTTAATACTGTATTGGGAGTCTAAATTAGACTTGTTTATTTGATGGAAATAGACATCTTTATGTAGTTCTTCTCAAACACTTTCATTTGTAATATTTTTGAATTTTAGCCTTTCAATCATAAGGTGTAAAGGTTAGTTTTAATGTTAATTGAAAAGCTTGTTAGTTTTGCAGTTCAATCAAGGTTATCTTTTTTGCCATTGGCTTTGTGGTAAATGTTGCCCTAATTAATTTGTAAAGAGAAATTTTGCTGGGGGAAAACTGGATCCCAAACTACCCGATTGTACTATAGAATTATCTGATTGCCTGGGTATTACTTATTTAGAAGGTTGAGTGTTTTCTTACCATCCCATTAAATTTTTCAGAAGGGTGAAAGAAATCAAGGTTAACATTTGCAACCTAAAAGCTTTTTGTCTTATTTTATATGTTTAAGGACTTAAATGCAACCTGTTGTTTCCTTATAAGCCTTGACTGTTGCCTTTCTTTACCATTTTTTAAACTCCCCTGCTGGGCAGAGGTAGACTGAACTTTTTGTCACATACAAGAACATATATTTTCTTTTGCTTAAAATTGTTGGGTTAACTAGGAAAAATAGACGTAGGTTTCCAAGAACTATTACGTGAAGACATCCAAAGCCAAATCAAACCTGTATCTAAAAAGTACAGAAAAGCAGTTCCACAAAACTGCTTTCCCCAGTGCCAAGGAAAAGACCTGTTGTTACACAATCCAAGTATTTATGGCCTTGTTTTTTGTTTTTTTTTTTTTTTACATTTTTAAACTGTCCTAGTTTTGGTACATTGAGCAGGTAACTTCTTTGCCCTCATCCCCAGGTGAAGCTGCTTTATTACTTTGGTTTTTAAATAGTAGTCTAGAGCAAGATCTTTGTTTTGATGGGGAGAATGTATCTAGGACAATGTTCTTGTGTTCCTGACTTGAGAAAATCCAGGTTGATATCTACACTTGAATTATAAAACTTGTCCTTCGTTTGTTGGCCCACCTGAGAGGTTTAAGAGTCCTAACTGAAACTGCTTCTGTAAAGAAATCTACATCTGATTATTTAGTGTTCAGATTTCAAGGACTTAAAACCCAAAACCCGTATTTTCAATTTTAAGTATTGGAACCACCCTATTTGCACATGACAAGACCTCCCCCCAAAGTACTAAGTGGTAGTGATTACACTTGAGGCTTTGAAGGTCAGAAGCGAGGCCCAGTAGGAGTCTTCTCCCACATACGTGCACCAAAATTGTACACTAGTGAAATCCATTACAGTTTTTAAATTCTGGCTGTGATTTTAACCACTTCTGAGGATGTTTTTTTTCCTGAGGATGTTTTATCATCAATTTTAATACTTTGAAAAACACTACAGATTGTCTTTTAATAGGTTAAAATTTACAAATTTGGCTTTTCCTCTCCTCACCAATATCCTACATTTGGTAAGTGTACCATATATTTATGATCAATCAGAATTGTAACATTTCTTCTGGTTTATCAGAAATAATATTCTACAGTTTTCAGTTAATGAACTGTAATCCCCAGTCAAACCTGAATTATTTCATTTAAAATCAGTTTCTCATAGGTACATAGTATTTACAATAAAAGAACTAGACTTAAATTTAATTGGATGTGTAAAATCTTAAGGAGCCATAACATTTCCTTGGTCCCATCTTAAAATGCTACGGTATCTTTCTTTACACGGCTAATCTGAAAGCAGACTGTGCCAACCTCTACTCTTATTATAAACTAAATAAATGTTCATAGGTGTAAGATATGTGGAATACGTGCCATTTTGGCAGGTAGGTGAATTTTTTCTTAGCTGAGGCTATAACTTGCTGTTCACAATTTTGCTACCAGTTATCAAAGGGTTCTCTCAAACCATAACATCTACTTTTTAAAATAAACTTACCTACTTTTTGAATAAAAAAGCTAAAGTAGCTAATCAGGGAGACCACCTTAATTTCCCCCAAAGCTGACAAAAAGGAGATGAGATCTGTCCAACCAAGATTCCAGTTGAGGTTAGTGTTAGCTAAAAGACCAAGCTGCTAAAAATTTAAACATCTTACCTCATTTAAAACACTTTAAAAAGCGACCTCTATGAGACGGAGTATCTGCTAACATATTAATTACTAAATCTGTTCCGTTCAAGCTCTAATGTAGGAGTATGAAGAGCTAATTAAGAGTTTCAACTTGGATATTTTAATAGGTTAAGAATTCAGTGCCATATGTTGTATTTGTTTATTGTGGGCTTGAATGAGAATTGAAGAAATTCAGACAATTAAGTTTAATACCCATATATGATTAAGCCTGGCAAAATACAGAGATCGTTGAAACATACATTTTAACTGAATAGGAGTTTTATAAAATTATACAAATCTTCCAAGTGATCATAAATCAGTTCTCATTACAGGTACTTAGAGCAATTAAAAAGTCACACAAATTACACTTTTAAGGTTACAATGTTTAATGTTTATCAAGTTAAATTTCTACAACTAGCAAGATAACATAGGAGTTAACTAGAACTCAGATCGCATCCTAGGGAATATTTACTTGGCGATCCCAATGACACCACAAGCCAAACGACTCCCGGCGTTTCCTGTCTGTGTACTTTCTTCATTGTCACCTTTGCCCAAGTCATCTCGTTTCTCGTGGACCTTTAAAAAGTTTTAAGAACATTAACATAACTTAGCGCTATCAAGTGATCACCACCTTTTCCCAATACCCAAAAGACAAATTTTAAGAAGCACTTAATATTAGGAAAAAAACCATGTTCAAATAATCCTAGCAAGGAAATATACTAATATTTAAACTAGTGGTAAACAACAGAAACTACTACTCAAAGCTTTTTCTTGATGATACCGACTAAGTTCATTATAAACACTAGGTATGTGTTGCTATCTCTAAATGAAATACTAAAAATCCTCCAGGTGAAATTTTAGTAGCCTGAGTTATACTATTAATAATCACTGTTTTGAAAGAAAAAAAAAATGAGTGAATTTTTAAAACCTCAAAAATGTGCCTAATGAAACTATAAGTCTTAAGTAATCCTAAAAATATCTTCAACTATTTAAACAATAGTATTTTAAGATTTGGCTCCTCAAACATTGATCAATGATTTTTCTGCTTCACAACTATAGCGGAAGAAAACTCTAGGGTCACCTGGAAGGAAAGGACTACAGAGCCTTTAACTGTCCTCTTGGGCAGGCAACACAGAGCCTACGCTACTTGGTATCTGCGAGAACCAGATGCAGCTCCTGTGGGTAACTCTGGGCAATGGCTTCCCACACATTAAACAAGTGATGGTGACTTGCAGACATGAATAAATACTAATACTGAGGTTCATCTCAGATTTTACACTTAAATGTTCTATTTACAAGGGGGACACTAAATTGTGGCAGGAAAATCTGGCCATCTTAAAACCAGAAAAGACTACTTCTGTTTCCACGATACAGATCTAATATGACCAAATGTAACCTACTTAACCATCTTATCTTTGCAGAACAGTGTCATAACCAACCTACATCATTAATTCACCTTCATTGTAAGCATCCAATAAAATAATTGCCCTTCCTAATCTGAACTAAAGGTACAATGTATGTGGATCCTTAGAAACCAGGATTAACAATCATGAAATCGTGAAAAGATAGGTCTGTGTATTAGAAGAATTGGTATGCATATCCTATCATATGAAAACTCACCACCATGGTGCGGCCAATGATGGAATAGTCTCCTGAGAGTGCAATCAGAGAATCTTCTATGGACACAATGGCCACGCCATCCTTGCCAGCAGTCACATTGCCCAGGTCTCCAACATGCCTAACAGTGAAAAAGCATCAGTGATTAGGACTGATTCAGGCTAGTTTGTGAGCTAAATTAAAAACTGAGTCAGATACAGAAGGGTAGACTAAGAAGAGGTGGACATAGTATGTATCAAATAGGACCCACTCCTGCAGATTGAGTGTTTTGGAACATACACAAAAACTAGAAACAACCTGACATTCTAGACACATTGTTCTTCAAACACAGCTTCAAATGTACAAAGTAATGCTCTGGGAAGAACTGTGGGATGGGGGCACATCTCTAACTTCAGAGGTAAAGTACCAAAGGGTAAACTCTGAGTTACTGAGTTATGCCTGTTAATTCTCGGCATGGCTAAGAATGCTATGCCCCAACGCCTGTTATAAAGATAAATTAATCCCTGCCCTTAAATTTAATATTTTCCTGAAAGGCTCTCAGGAAACACACATACAAATGGACTCACTGAATTTTCAGTATCCAATTTTCAACTACAAGGCTTCCTATGTTTCACAATGATGGTTTATGTTGCTAGTGGTTGACAGTACTGTTATTCATGACATTTCCTGTATTAGTTCCCTTTGGCACTTGTATTAGTTCTATATTCAATAAATGCTACAAAACCAATTCGTCTTAAGTGTCCCCATTTGTCAATTCCTCAGCCCAGGGAGTAAGCTACTCCAACACTTGGGAGGCGGGGGGGTGGGGGTGGGGGGACACGGACACTTGAGGGACAACAAAAAGAGCAGAGGTGGGGAGGCCTACTCAGTTCTGCCAGCGTGCAGTCTGCAAGTACACCCGTACTGACCCCAAGCCACTGCCATAATTTTAGTAAGAGTTAAGCACTTTGTCACTTACCTCTCTTGATCTTTTGGCCCACCATGTTTTTTGGACAGAGGATTAAAGTGAGGACCTGCACTAGTACAGCCTATTTGCCCGAAAAAAAAAGAAAAAAGCTGAATTATGAATTCAGAATACCAAAAAAGAAACTGGCCATTGCTAAAACCTCAAATACAGAAAATACATACATCATGACTTCTAGGTTCATAAAAACAGGAAGCAACACTTCAGTATCAACAAAATGGGCAGGCAGTAGAGACAAATTTGAATTAGTGTGTTAACACCGATAGAGATAATACCCTTCTCTGGGCTTTGGTTTCTTCGTTGCTCTGTAAAATAAAAGGGCTGGGACTTGATCTTCATGGTTCTGCTTTTATTAAAATTTCATGATTATGGTCTAACTTATAAGGTAGCCTACCTTAACTATAAGAGACTAACCTCCCTAGCAACATACTTCCAGCAACTACTGCTGGCGGCCTCTACTTGGTGCATGCAGAATATAATGGCACCTTGTATCTAAGGGCCAAGGCCACTGCCCCACAGAATTCCAAGGGGTGGCATTCAGAATATATTCTGTAAAAATGGCACTTCTGTAATTCAAGGAAGGCCATTCTCACAGAACACAACCACAACAATGCAGGACGTTCTTTTGTGACAGGCTTTCTTCACTCAGCAGGTGATGGGAAGTTTCCATTGTTTACAGCTTCTAACCCAACTCCCCCAGGGAGAAGACAACACAGGTTATGAGAAGTAGCAGAGTAAGTCAAAGACATAGGCAGATGTCTCCCAAAGCACAGGGGCAGTAAAAAAGAGCAACTTGAGGAATTTTAATCATCAAAATGAACCAAAGCTGGTCATTAATCATAATTTCTAGAAGAACCAAATTATAGAACATAAAAACAAATCCAGCAAAATGAATCCATCAAGTTATCAGAAAAAGTCTAAACACCAGGTTACCTGAATATGGAAAATGATGACTAAATGCATTTTACCCCGTAAGTTTTCATTAAGTCGCTTTCTAATCCCAAACTGAGAAAATGAAACTCAAACAAAAGCACCAATAGTTTACATTCTTTTTTTCAGATTTTACCTTACTTCTGTCCCCCTAAGGCTCCTGTGTTAAAGGTAGGGAGCTACTCTTAAGCGGTAACAAAAATAAATGCAGACCCTGGGCGTGAAGCACTCACCCTTGACCCCCAGCTCACAAACACCTGAGATCACTATGGAGGATAAAAAGGTAGCTTAACTTCTTATTTTCTATTCTCTTAAATACTGGAGACTCTTATAATCAAAATATAATCATGATTTTTAAAAAATCAACTTCTGGGACACCTAGGTGGCTCAGTGGTTGGGCATTTGCCTTTGATTCAGGTCTTAATCCTGGAGTCCTGGGATCGAGTCCCACATCGGGCTCCCACATCGGGCTCCCAGTTTCTCCCTCTACCTTTGCCTCTGGCTCTCTGTGTGTCTCTCATGAATAAGTAAAATCTTAAAAAAAAAAATCAACTTCTTCCCTTTCCTTTCCACACTTCAACAGAGTCAAAAACCGGCTTTGTGGATCATTTCCCTAAGGCTGACCTTAGTAATCCTATTGACCTTTTTTTTTTTGGCATGTTGAGGATTTTCAATGTTTAGGAGTAGCTCTACTCAGTCCTATCTATCATACTAGATGAAACAAATAGAGGAGTCACTAGACCAACATAACACCCACCTTGTGTATTATCTCCAAACTGATGGACGTGGAATCCATGCTCGCCTTCAGTCAGCCCTGTAATGGTTCCTGATACCACAACAGGCCCACTTCCCTTCAGTCAAAGAAAAGCACAAAAAATGAGAGAGCCAAGTACTTCTGAACAAAGAAAACAGCTGTATTATCTTTACCAATCACAAGAAAGTGGAAGGAACATGGACTTGAGAGTTTAAAAGATCTCACCCGAATCCTAGGCCCACCACTTTCTAGCAAGCTATTTAACCATTCTAGGCTGGGGACCCAACACAAGGGAGATGTGACCTTGTTCTAACACTCACAGCCCAGGAGCCCTGCAGCCCGTATCATGATTAATAAAATAGCACAGGGAAAGCATCTAGCAGTAGGGCAAGGAGAGTGAGCACTAAGGTGGTAGGTTTACAGACTTCATAGGATTTGACCTCCTTACAATGAATATGTAATGTGAAAAAGTTACTTCATAAATGCTTTCAAATACGTTATATTTGCACTCACTGAATAAATGTATATACATCAAACTTTTTTTTTTTTTAATTTTTATTTATTTATGATAGTCACAGAGAGAGAGAGAGAGAGAGGCAGAGACATAGGCAGAGGGAGAAGCAGGCTCCATGCACCGGGAGCCTGATGTGGGATTCGATCCCGGGTCTCCAGGATCGCGCCCTGGGCCAAAGGCAAGCACCAAACCACTGCGCCACCCAGGGATCCCTACATCAAACTTTTTAATCCAAATGTCAGCACACCATATACCTTGTTTTCTTCGTGCACTCTTCCATAGAGCAAACATACAGATTTGCCACCAAAAAAAGAAAAAAGACACCCTGAAAATGTCCAACTGGTTACTTACTCTAGGATCCCTGTTCTCCACTCTGCCATTAGAGGGTGATTTATCAGTTCCCGGCATAAATATTTTTTATTAATAGAAAATCCCACTTTCCCTGGGGGACTGATTCTGGTCTAAGCAATTGTTTTCTAAAGTCATTTTAGGCCCTCAAACCTAAATAACCTTTCTGCTCAAGACCAAAAAGGGGCGATAAAAACACTAAAGCAGAAGGAGGGCGCCTGGGTGGCTCAGTGGTTAACCACCTGCTTTTGGCTCAGGTTGTGATCCTCAAGTCCCACATCTGGCTCCCCTCAAGGATCCTGCTTCCCCCTCTGCCAGTATCTCTGCCTCTCTCCCCCTGCGTCTCATAAATAAATAAAATCTTAAAAAAAAAAAAAAAAACGCTAAAGCAGAAAAACACACAGGTATCATGATGCAGGTAATGGTGATAGATAATAGAGCTGCAGGGCTGCGTACAGAAATAAAGAAAGTTAACTATTACAGCTAAGAGATCTTAGGAACTAAAATAAAACATACACAGCATCCATACCACACGGTAATATGATGACGGTGTCTTTGCTTTTAGCTTGGTTTGCTTTTTAATGGCCGGGGCCAACAGTTACAAGACGTGCTTGCCTTGAATTTTTTGCTTTCCACTGGATAAACACTGTTACTCAAAGAAGTAGTGTGGTAACTGCTGTCCTTCTTCGCTTTTCTTTTTGAAAATACATAGACTAGGATTCTTCTAAGTACAAGCTTTAATTTTGGAAAAACTAAAACATGGAAACACACTGTGTTACCAACATCACAGGGACAAAAGGGCAGGTTTTTCCAAGCCTCCATTAATGGGTAATGCACAGAGCACATAGGAGCACTTCAACAGTAACCTGTCTGGGTACAACCCTATAGGGACCAGGCTGGCTGTTACCTTAAATGACTAAAACAGGTCAGGGAAGCAAAAAAGAAATATAAACTTGTCCTGCAGGGTGCTGCCCTGAGCTAATGAGGGCTCAGCACGGGCAGATCTCCAAATTTTTTCAAGGGAAGCTAGGAATTTGGACTTACAGCTGAAAATTTCTTATTTTTAAAGACAGAAAATTAATCAACAATTTTAAACCCTCTATAAAACAAACAAATATGGCTCATTTCCAATTTAACATTCTTGCATATTTGTAGAGCTGTAATGCTTCACTACACAAGGATCTTTTATCAGGTACAAACAGCACCACCCAAATGAAGTTTGGAACTTAAAATGAGGGAGCCACACATGCTACTCAGAGAAGGTGGGAAAACTCAGTTATGCATGGATTCACAGCTTGGCTTCTGAATGTAATGCCCAAGCTAGTTCTCCATGGCCAGAGGGATTCCCTCACCCCCACCCCCACCCTTGAGATTTCTCTGGTACTGGCCAAGGAGGGAAGAGCAAAACAAAGTCTGGCAAATGAAAACAGCAAAATTTAGTCAAATGACAAAATGCCATTTGCAGAAAATCTGGAAACCACTTAAAGGAAAGAATTAAGCTCCCTCCCATAAATTTCAAAGATTAGTTTTCCTGTTCCTGTCCTCTTACATTTCTGTAAGACACTTTGAAGGTTAAATCTCATTCATATGTTAAATATTATGATCATCAAGCCAAATACAACAAACAATTTTCCATCAATTCCTAACTTCACTAAGATTTGGGGGACAAGTCTTACCACAAGCACCTTCCTTGTAAAATGTGTTCTGCAGTATTATTATTTCTGTACACTTTATTTTTTTACCATCTCAGTAATGGGCCTGTTGGTAGAGCAATTTCAAGACCACTGTACAGAGAATTTGGTTAAATGAATGCCCCAACAGAGTCAAACGGAACTGTCCACACCACCTGACTTCCAACTCCCAAACCCCATCCAGTACCCTCTACCAACATTAGTTCTCAATCTTTTGTGCAAACTAGTACTTCTGCGAAAACTTTAAAAACAGCAAAGCTCAGACCACACTCTGGCAGATTTTGATACACCTGGAGTTGGGCCCTGATATCGACATTTTTATTAAAAAGCTCCCCAGGGACGCCTGGGTGGCTCAGCGGTTTAGCGCCTGCCTTCAGCCCAGGGCGGGATCCTGGAGACCCGGGATCGAGTCCCACGTCGGGCTCCCTGCATGGAGCCTGCTTCTCCCTCTGCCTGTGTCTCTGCCCCCCTCTCTCTCTCTCTCTCTGTGTGTGTGTGCGTCTCTCAGGAATAAATAAATAAAAAGAAAAAAGAAGAAAAAAAAAAAGCTTCCCAAATGAGCCCACTGTGCACCCAGGGTTCAAAAAACAAAAAAACAAAAAAACCCCACACACAGGTCTGGAAAATAACCAACAAGGGAGCCGTTTATCTCTCTGGCTTCTGGAGCTTTGGAGGCGGAAAAGCTTTATCCAATGCCATCTCCTTTGCCTTTACAGCCTGACCCTGACCTAGAGCAACGGTTACCAAACTTCTCTGTAAGGTGCTACCTGAGGTCTCTGTCCTGCTAAAATCAAAACCAAACCGGAGACCAACCTTGAAAATTCCCTGATCAGACAAAACCAATTTTAGTCACACAAGCACAGCTTAATTGGCTTCTTTTGCAAGCCTGACTCGACCTGGGTCATTTCTTACGCCGCTGGAAATCCTAAGCCAATGGTCACACTGTTTCCCAAGGTCGGTACGTGGTGACCGCTAACCAATTTCTCATCACTTAAGAAAACTACCGTGACCCCCGTCCCTGCCTTCTCCCCCCATTTAAGCCGCTTTAGGACAATATACAACCCCCACCCACCCACCCACTTCCCCCGCCCCATCCTCACTCCCTGTTTTTGGTCTGAGTGCTCCCGGGTTCACGACTGCCTTCCGGTGTGCGCACAACAAACTTTTACTCATTGCTACTACTTCAGGGATTCGATGGTTTCATTTCTGACTTTTGAGGCAGTCACAGGAGTCTGGTTTCCCAGGACCCTCGGAACTCACCAGGCACAAGCCACCCCCTTGGCTCCGGGGGCTGCGCTGCACCCGCCGCGGGACCGGCCGTGCCCACGGGCTGCGGGCTGCAGGCTGCAGGCTGCGGGCTGCAGGCTCCCGGGCGGAAAGGCAGCCCCGACGCGGGGTAACGGCTGCGCCCAGCCCCAGGTGGCCCTGCCGCACTCCCCACCCCCACCCCCGACCTCAAGGGCGGGCCAGGCCCGGGGCTGCGCCACTCCGAGTCCGCAGGAGCCTCGGGACCCACAGCACGACCCCGCAAGGAGGGGCCGCCAGCTGCTGCGGAAACGTCCCGTCTCGGCCCCCGGGGCAGCCGGCCTCGCCCTCCGCCGCGGGCCCCCGCACGCCCCGCACCCGCGGGGGGCGGCCGGCGCCCCTCCCTGCGCCCCCGCCCAGGCCTCGCCACGCACCGCCGCCCCCGCCGGGCCCGCCCGGTGACTCAGCACTCGGCCGCCGCCCCGCCGCGGGGCACAGGCCTCGGGCGGCGCGAACCCGCAAACCCGGCGCGGCGGGGGTGTGACGAGGACCGCGCGAGGCCCGACCGGACGCCGCGCCGGGGCACAGGTGCGCGGGCGCCGCCCCGCCGCCGGCCTCCGCCCCCGCCCTTGCCTTCTGCACGAAGTGGATGGTGCCCTCCACCGGGCCCTGGCCCTTCAACACGCACACGGCCTTCATCTCCATGACTCGCGAGGGCGGGCGCGCTCCGGGCCGGGCTCCGACGGCGGCAGGAGTCCGAGGGCAGCGGAGGACGCCGCAGCAGACGCCGACGCAAACCGAGGCGGGCGCGCCGCGCGCTCTTATAGGCCGGAGCGCCGCGCCCCGCCCACCGCAGCCCGGAGCCAATCGCCGCCCGCGCAGCCAGCCCGCGCCCCTGGGGGCGTCGGCACGTGAGTGGCCGGGAGGGGCCGGGGGGCGGGACCACGGGGGCCGCGCGGGGAGCCTTGCGCCCCGCGGCGCCGGCTCCCTCCGCCCAGCGGCTCTAAAACGCCCAGAAACATGGAACTGTGGAAAAATTCGGCCTTTCCCTTCCGATCCGTACGTCCGCGAGATTGCGAGAGCGAGGTATCCGTGGCGCGCCTTCGGTATCCTAAGTCGCTTTGTTTGCGAGTGTCCTTGGTGATACGAACGTGGCGAAGACGGCCGCATCCGTTCCTGGGAGATGGGGGGCGCGTCGAGCCGGGGGCTTTCGGCCGTTTTCATTGCTTGTCATGGTTTTTTTTTTTTTTTTTTGTGGGGGGGGGGGGGTCCGGGTCTGTGTGAGGTCGGCGCGTCACAAGCCCCGGCCTCCCCCTTTCTTCGGTGGGTCTCCCCGCGCCCCGGGTCCGGCCGGCGGAGTCCGCGTTCTCTTCGCCCTTCCCTGTGTGACGAGGCCGCGGCGCGCGCCGGCCTGGGAGCGCCCCTCGTGTGTGGTCGGGGCCCGCTCCTGGGCGGGCAGACTGATCCCCCCAGGCGGGAGGACTACTCAGCCTTCAAGGGAGACGTTTCAAAAACATGTGAAATGAGCCGACAGGGCGCCTGAGAGGCCCAGTGGGCGAGCGTCTGCCTTCGCCTCAGGGCGTGACCCCGGGGTCACTGCATCCTGTCGTCGTCGTCCCCCTCCCCCCGCCCAGGGTGTGACCCTGGAGACCGGGGATCGAGTCCCGCGTCGGGCTCCCTGCATGGAGCCTGCTTCTCCCTCTGCCTGTGTCTCTGCCTCTCTCTCTCTCTCTCTCTCTCTGTGTCTCTCTCATAAATAAATAAATAAAACTTAAAAAAAAAAATCCTTAAAAAAAAAAAAAAAAAGAGGTGGGATTACAGCCTCCGGTCCGTCTTTCCAGACGTTTCTGAGCACCCAGTGAACATGTTTATCCTCAGAATACACAAAAAATAGTTTGTACTGTTTGCTTATTTCATTTCTTTAAAAGATTTTATTTATTTATTCATGAGAGACAGAGAGAGAGAGAGGCAGAGACACAGGCAGAGGGAGAAGCAGGCTCCACGCAGGGAGCCCGACGTGGGACTCGATCCCGAGACTCCAGGAGCACACCCCGAGCTGCAGGCGGCGCCAAACCGCTGGGCCACCCGGGCTGCCCTTTTTTAAGATTTTTATTTATTTATTCATGAGAGACAGAGACACAGGCAGAAGGAGAAGCAGGCCCCATGCAGGGAGCCCGACTCGAGACTGGATCCCAGGTGCCCCGGGTCACGCCCTGAGCCGATGCCGGCACTAAACCGCGGAGCCACCCGTGCTGCCCTTATATATATATATATTTTAAAGATTTTATTTATTTATGAGAGGCACAGACACAGGCAGAGGGAGAAGAAGCAGGCTCCATGCAGGGAGTCCAACACGGACTCGGTCCCAGGGCTCTAGGATCAGGCCTAAGCCACCCAGGCTGCCCTGTAGCACTTTTTACTAAGAATTTTTTTTTTTTTTCACTAGAAGGGTGAATTTGTTGGCTGTAGTATGGCTTTGAGAATCCAACCCCGCCCTCCCCCCCCCCCCCCCACACTCTTTTTGTCCTGGAGAGTAATTTGATAAGGCCCAGGGGAGGGCGGGGCAGGGAGCACCAGGGGAGCAGAGAGAGGGGAGCAGAGTCGGCATCTTCCATCCCCACAGGGCATGCCTGGCCAGCAAAGGTGGCTGAACTGTTTTTGGAGGAAGTGATGGGCTTGCCTTCACGTGGAAGTGTGGGTTAGACTCACCCCAAGGGCTGGGGCAGCTGGGCCTGGGATGGGAACCCAGTACTTAACACTCCTAACTCGTTCCCAGAGGCAGCCCTGGCGCTGCTGGTCTCAGACCTCACTTTGAGAACCCGTGACTTTGCAGGTGTTCGTCAGGCCGATTGGGGCCATGAGCTGGACCTGCTTGACTCCAAAGCACAGATTGGGGAAAGTGTCCTGAAAAGAAAAGTGGAAACAAGGAGACCCGGACGGGCGCCAAGTGAGAAGAGCTCTGCCTGCTGGGGATTTCTGTTGTTTGCTTTGTGGGATTTTTAAATCCTCCCCATTTCCCGAGAACTCTTCACCACGAGCCATATTTCCCTCTTGGACTCAGGAGGATTCAGTTGTGAGGATGACAAAATACTGAGGCTGCCTTCAGAGCCAGAGTGAAACTAGGACAGAGGCTGCTTCAGCCACATCTGGGCTGCACTTGATTTTGTTTACTTATGTAGACCCTTGGACTCTAAGCCGTCCTCAATCAAAGATGCACAATCCACGTTGTTTTTTTTTTTTATCATCCATCTAGAAAGTGCACATATTTGTAATTTTGCTGTTTGTACTTACTAGTATTCTCCAGATAATTGGCACATACTAGTAAGTTGCATAAATGTGCACATGCTAGCCAAAGGGCCTTTGCCCAAGGTCTAAGTTTCTTTGGGTTCCAGGAAGTTAGGTAGTCAGGTTTCAGTTCATTGTATGAACCTGTCAAAGCACCAGCCCAGGGGCCAACCCATGGATACAAAGAGTGACCCTGAGACAGAGTTGATCCTCTTTTGAAATACTAAGATGAAGCCTGGACAGCCCCCCGTTTTGGTCAGTGGAAGAGCTTTGTCTCCCGAAGGTTTAGAGAACCCCGGAGATATTCTAAATTCCTTCCCAGTACTGCCGTCCCACCTGGGCAAGGGAGTCCCTGGCCTTGGGTCCGCATACTTTAGAAGGCCCTGTTCTGTCCCTCCCCAAGCCAGATCTCCTGTGGGGGAGAGTCTGTAGAGCCAAGAGAGTGAGTATTCCTGCCCAGAACTTTACCCCTCTTTCTAGAACAGGGTTAAGGAATCTATTTATTTATTTTTAAAGATTTTATTTATTTATTCATGAGAGACACACACACACAGAGAGAGAGAGAGAGACAGGCAGAGTGAGAAGCAGGCTCCATGCAGGGAGCTGGACATGGGACTCAGTCCTGGGTCTTCAGGATCAGGCCCTGGGCTGAAGGCAGCGCTAAACTGCTGAGCCACCTGGGCTGCCCCGGTTAAGGAATTTAAATACAGGCATACCCCGTTTTATTATGCTTCACTTTACTGCACTTTATCTGCACATGTTGCATTTTTTACAGATTGAAGGATTGTGGCAACTTGATGGAGCAAGTCTGTTGGCACCATTTTCCTTTTCTTTCTTTTTTTTCCCCAAAGATGTTATTTTTAAGTCGTCTCTACAGCCAACATGGGGCTTAAACTTACAACCCTGAGGTCAAGAATCACACACTCCACTGACTGATCCAGCTCGCTGCCCCTTGGCACATTTTTACAGCAGCGTTAGCTCATCTCATGTCTCTGAGTTACATTTTTGGTAGTTCTGGCAAAATGTCAAACTCTTTTATTATCCATTATATTTTTGTTATGATGGTCTGTGTTCAGTGATTATGACTGGCTGAAAGCTCAGATGATGGTTGGCATTTTTTTTTAGCAATAAGATATTTTTAAATTAAGGTTTATACTTTTTTTAGACATAATGCTATTGCACACTTATTGGACTATTGTATAGTATAAAAGTAACTTATACATTCAGTAGGAAATTTTATGCAACTTGCTTTATTCCAATATTTGCTTTATTGCAGTGGTCAGGAACCAAACCCACAATATCTCCAAGGTATCTTGTGATCTTGAATAGTATTTATGTCCACCTAAAGTAGGATATCTCTGTCTTGACATTGTTAACATTTTGGTTCAGATAACTACTTGTGATGGTGGCTGTCCTGTACCTTGTAGGACAGCATCCCTGGCCTCTACCCACTAGATGCTCATAACACTTCCCTCCTCAAGCTATGACAAACAAAATATCTCCAGAAATTGCAAAATGTTCCCTGAGGGGCAAAATTGCCCCCAGTTGAGAACCGCTGTTCTATAACACTCATTGAATACTTTAGAATTTCTTGGCACCCTAAGCCTGTTTCCAGGTCCTGGACAGACTAAAGATGGACTGTGTCACGATGGGTATTACACCTAAGTTTGACCATAGTGCAACATGAAACCTGCCGTGGGGAAAGAAGGAAAGACCGGGTGGGGGGGCTTTCATTCTATTGCCTTCCTTCCTACATAGGACTCAAAGAAGTCCAAGAATTCCATATTTGAACCTGCCTTCTAGGTTTTTTTATTAAGATATATTTGTTAAAGCAGAAGATAGGATATATTTTAATTAGTCGTTGCCTTGATTTATATCATTTAAATATTTAGTGTATGGTGTGGGGGGCTCCATTTGTGCTCTTGTCCCAGTCTTATAAATGTTAGGACAGGCCCTATTCATTTTAACCTTGAGATTCCATAATGGCTTTGAAATGCTCCTCCCCTAGAATTTAGCCCCAGAGTTCATGTATTTCAAACTGGAGTATAACCAGAGAACTCAGGTAATTTTCAAATGTTCACTCTTATACCAGGCCAATCCTATTGAGAGTCATTATCTCCAAGAAGTCAAACAAATCCTAAAGTACCTTGGGTTGTCTTGAATGTGGTTGGAATCGGACAGTCAGAATGGGACACGGGTAATCAGAGAGATTTGGATTTTATAGGGAATAAGGAAGAGGGATAGATGACTCCCATCATACTGCAACTTGTGCAGATGACCAAGCAGCTTACCCTGTGTCACTCTGGCATTCCTGAAAGTGAGAGTCCATGTTTGGGGACTTCTGTAGTTAGGAGGTGAGCCAAAAGGTAGAACAGAAGTTCAGTCTTGCATTTCCATTCTTTTCTTCTTCCTCTGTTTCCTTTCCTTGAGCTCATTTTTCTATTTCTCTCCTTTATCTCATCTTTTTCTCTAAGTCATTTTTATTTCTGTGACTTAAGGCAATTTCCCCTTTATACCTTCATCGTTCTCAGTAAATATGTAGTTTTTTGTTAATCTCTTTCACATCACACATCACACATCACAAAGGGATTATCACCACGGCCTTTGATTATAAAAGACATATTTTTTTAAGATTTATTTTTTATTTTAGAGAGAGAGAGAGAGAGAGAGAGAAGGGGGAGGGGCAGAAGGACAGAGAGCATCTCAAGCAGAACCCTCACTGAACTGAGAGCCAGATGCAGGGCTTGATCTCAGGACCCTGAGAGCATGACCTGAGCCTAAATCAAGAGTTGGTCAGTCAATTGGCTGAGCCACCCAGGTGCCCCCTGAAAGACATAATTTTTATGTGGATTGCAAGAAAATACCAGAGCTAGGGAAAATGCAAAGAACAAAGAGAGAGGTTTTTTAATGCTGAGAAACAAATGCACCAACAATAGGAAGCAAACAAGAAACAGTTAAAAGTGGCATTAGCTAGTTCCGCCTGCAGATGTTAGTAAAGCCCCCAAACTGAAACCTGTTACCAATAAACCCTGTAAGAAGATTGTATCACAGAAGCATGAAGTATCTGAGCCATTCTTAGAAGTTGGAAAGTGAAAAGTGTAAATATTAATGTAGATTGTTAGTAAGTAGGAGTGAACCATCTACAATTAGAAGTTTGCAAACTGTATTTGCAAGGTAGCTGTATAATTAATAACCTTGTCAATAACCTATGTGATATATTTTCAGCAGTTCCAGCCTGGACTCTGGCTCAGTCTAGCCCACAGTATCTCCTTGGATAATTTTCTCTAGACCTCAACTGTAAATCAGAGGTACCTTGGATACACATTAGGGTGACCTGGGAGTGGGGCGCCTGGGTGGCTCAGTCAGTTAAGCACTGACTCTTGATTGTGGCTCAGATCATGATCTCATGGTCCTGGGATCAAGCCCTGCATCAGGCTTTGTGCTCAGTGGGGAGTCTGCTTGAGTCTCTCTCTCTCTCTCTCTCACTCTGCCCCTCTCCTGCTCATGTGCTCTCTCTCTCTAAAATACATCCATACATATATACATTAAAAATAAAATAAATAAAAATTTAAAAAGGAACTACCTGGGAGGTTTTTTTGAAAATGCTGGGCTTGGGCCCCAATTACATTCAAATCTTCAGTATACACATATAGTGTATATGAAAACTATAAGTGCACATTATGTTACTGTAAGACATAGGATACTAACAGTGGTTTGGGGCGCCTGGATGGTTCAGTTGGTTAAGCGTCTGCCTTCAGCTCAGATCGTGATCCTGGGAACCTTGCATCAGGCAGGCTCCCTGCTCATTGGGGAGTCTGCTTCTGCCTCTGACCTTTCCCCCATCCCCAGTCGGGTTTGTGCTCTCTCTCTCAAGTAAATAAATTAAAAAAAAAAAAAAGTAAAAAAGAAACTAACAATGTTTGCATTGGGAATGGACCACTTATTTTGGTCCTTCATCCCATAAGAAAAATACACCTTTATTTGGTTAAATAAGCATAACCAGGTTTCTGTTACGTGAGTCAAAAGCAGTTTCTAACTGAAAAGATAAGACGCTACCCAAGAAGTTTTAGCAGGAATATGAGTATGTCCATGCATATGTCCATGTATATGAATGATCACAAGGGGGGTGCCTGGGTGGCCCAGTCAGTTGAGTGTCAGATTCTTGATTTCAGCTCAGGTCATGATCTCAGGGACGTGGGACTGAGCCCCACGTGGAACTCCATGCTAGTGTGGAGTCTGCTTCTCCTTCTCCCTCCACCCACCCCACCCCACCCTCCGCCACCACTAGTATGCCCTTTTTCTCTCTCTAAAATAAATATATAAATAAAATCTTTAAAAAAAATAATCCGGGGATCCCTGGGTGGCTCAGCGGTTTAGCACTTGCCTGTGGCCCAGGGCGTGATCCTGGAGTCCCAGGGATTGAGTCCCTGCATGGCTCCCTGCATGGAGTCTCCTTCTCCCTCTGCCTGTGTCTCTGCCTCTCTCTCTCTCACTCTCATTCTCTCTCTCTTTCTCTGTGTCTCTCATGAATAAATAAATAAAATCTTTTAAAACAAATAAAAAATTAAAATTAAAAAATGGTCCCTAGGATATCTGAGTGTGTGGACTGACCGGTGGGGTGAGACTAAAGGCAATGAGTCCATTTGGAAGCCATGATAAGGTTCTGGCCTAAGGCCATTACTGGAAAAAAAGGGGAGAGATAATGGAAATGGAAAACAAGCCTCAGTGACTATCTAAAGTACAAGATGAGGGAGGGGGATGGAAAATGTAGTTCCCCCATTTCAGGCCTGGGGCACTGGGTAGATGGTGGTGCCATTTACCAAGGAAAGCAAGTGGTGGCGATAGCAAGAGCCTCATTCAGGACAAGGTGTATCAGGGGTGCCTGAGGAACCCAGAAGTGCCAAGCTGAAATTGTCCACTTGGATATGGGTTTAATCTCAGGGTCACTTCTAAGTCTGGGCTCTATATCAAACTTAACACACATGCTTTTCAGATTTATAAAGAAAATGTGGTTATTTATTCCCTGTAGGGGATGCAATTGTCTTCATGATCTTCTACTACTTTGGGTGGATAAGAATCAGGTAAGAATCACTTTGAAACATCCCTCTTGGACAGCCCCGGTGGCGCAGCGGTTTAGCGCTGCCTGTGGCTCGGGGTGTGATCCTGGAGACCCAGGATCGAGTCCCACGTCGTGCTCCCTCCCTGCATGGAGCCTGCTTCTCCCTCTGCCTGTGTCTCTGCCTCTCTCTATCTGTGTGTGTCTCTCATGAATAAATAAATAAAAATTAAAAAAAAAGAAACATCCCTCTTTGTCTCTAGTGGTGTTCCATGTCTTAACATCTATTTTAGCTGATACCCGTATAAGCCACTTCAACTTTCTTATGGTTATTATCTTCGTGGTGTATCTTTTTACTTTCAGCCTATTTGTGTCCCTGAATCTTGCAGATAGCATATATTTGGATCATGCTTTTTGTATCCAATCTGATTATCTCTACTCTTTGATTGGGATTTGTAGGCCATTCACTTTAATTCAATAATATGTTTGGATTTACATTTGCCATTTTGCTCTTTGTCTCCTATATGTCTCATCTCTTCTTTGTTTCTCTGTTCCTCTTTTATTGCTTTCTTTTGTGTTAAATAGGTGTTTTTTTGTATATCATTTAAATTCTTCTGTTAACTTGTTTTTACTATTTTAAAATGTATTTTCTTAGTGGTTGCTCCATAGATTACAGCATCTAAACTTACCAAAATCTAGTTGAGACTAATACTCATTTAATTCTGGTAAAATGTAGAAACTTTACGATAATATAGCTCAATTGTCTTCCCTCTCTTTTATATTATTGTTGTTATACTTATTACATTTATATGTGGTATAAACCCCAAAATACAGTGTTACAAGTATTGCTCTACACAATCTTATGTCTTGTAAAGAAATTAAGAGGAGGGGCACCTGGGTGGCTCCGTGGTTGAGCATCTGCCTTCAGCTCAGGTCGTGATCCCAGGATCCTGGGATGAATCCCACAGGGAGCCTGCTTCTTCCTCTGCCTATGTCTCTGCCTCTCTCTCTCTCTCTCTCTCATTAATAAATAAAAAAATAAATAATAAATAAATTTAAAAAATCTTTTTTTAAAAAAGAAATTAAGAGGAGAATTTAGGCAAATATATTTATAGAGTCTTTTATATTAACCACATATTTACCATTTCCAGTGCTTTTCATTCTCTGCTATGCATCCAGTTGCCATCTGATATCACTTCCTTTCAGTCTGAAAGACTTCCTATAGTATTTTCTGAAAGGCAAGGCTGTCATCACTTTCAGTGACAGTGCCACTGAACATGGGTATCACCTACAACACCAAATCCTGTGAGCCCCCCTCAACCACAGTGGCGTGGCTGCTAGCCCTCATGGCCCTATCTCCGCATAGCCTCCACACCAACTGGGCTGAAGGAGATGGAAGCAGTCTTAGGCCAGAATGCCTCAGACCTGCACTATTCTTACTCAAAGTTAAGCAGCTTTCAAGCATAAACACTTCTCAAATTGTCGTAAGCCTTTGGTTGGTTTCCAGAGCACTGAAATAGGCACTCTTGTCAATTTTGTCTCGCTTTATAGTTGCATTCTGGGGAGAAAATTTGCTGACTTTTTCACTTAACCATAGCCAGAAGTCAGCTTTCTCCCCTATGTTTCTGATTCATTAGCTGGAGAATTTACATTTTGGTGTGTTCTCAAGTAATACTGCTGGCCCAGAGACCACACTTTGAAAGCCACTGCTTTAGATTAACTCAGAATCTTTTAGATACTCAAACAGCTTTCTCATCAATTATGAGCACACGTAATATTTTATTTCAAATTGCTGCAGGGTGGGGTGCCTGTGGGGCTTAGTAGAGTATGCAACAGGATCTCGGGGTTGTGAGTTCAAGACCCACGCTGGGCATGGAGCCTACCTTAAGAAAAAAATGCTGCAGAGGAACAAGCATGGAATAAAGCCAGGTCAGAAATTTCTTTTTGGTAGAAACTTTTTTTTTTTTTTTAAGATTTTATTTATTTATTCATGACAGAGAGAGAGAGAGGCAGAGGGAGAAGCAGGCTTCATGCAGGGAGCCCAACGTGGGACTCGATCCCGGGTCTCCAGGATCACACCCTGGGCTGAAGGCAGCGCCAAACCGCTGGGCCACCGGGGCTGCCCAAAGCTTTTGTTAGAAGCAAAGGCGACTAGATAATATTGTTAATGTTAGGTTCAAGAAGACCTGTCAGGTGAATGATTGTCTATTCAGTGCCAGCCTGATGGTTCAGGTGATTCATAACAAGACAGTGCAGGTGAATGTAACTGCCCACAGAGGCTCTTAATCTCATCAGAGTCTATGAGAAAATTGCCTAATTATTTTCTAGTAAATGCTAGTCACTTTCCAGAGGAGGTGGTTAATTATCCCAAACACTGCAGTTCTCAAGACTGCCTTCCTTAGACTGTGGACAGTTTCCTGTCTCACTGGTAGATGCTGAATTTCCTCCCATTCCTGTAATTGCACTCTAGGATGGACTCTGGGCATCTTGTTGGCAGCAGTGGAAGAGGGCTCTCCCATCCGTGTGATGTCATCAGGGTCTTTGTTGGTTTCTGCTGCAGAGCTGCTGGTCCAGTCTGGTTCTGGACTGATGACAGCTATAGTGTGACTGGTCCGACCACTGTCGTCTGTGGTTCAGACCATTTGTCTTGTCACCAAGTCCTCACTTCTTTGCACTCCCCACAGCCTTCTTCTGGTTCACCAATTGACTCAGTCTTTTTGTATTCCAACACCGGGGCCCATGGAAACCTCTGCGTGCTGTAGATGCTAATCATAGGCATTGCGAAGCTCTTCAAACTTCCCTCTCCTGACACTGCCCTCTACACCTAGCTTTGCTGGCCTGGTGCCATGTTGTTATGTCTCCCATGGACCCTCGCCAAAACCTTTGATCTCTTTCCATTCATTGTTGTATGCATGCCACTAAAACTTAAAGTTCTCAAGATCTTCCATTTCTATCTAGATGTTTCTACCTCAGCCCTTAGAACTCATAGGGAGTGAGGAAGTAAGGACCTATGTGGCTCACCCATGTGGCTTGCTTTCTCTACAGCTCTCCTTTTTCCTTTCTTCCCACAATATTGAAGAAAAAGTGTTTCACTTGTTCCACTTCATAAGATCTCAAACTTTTTTTCAATCAGAACCCCTGGAGAAAAAAAAAAAAAGAACCCCTGGAGAGCTTGTTAAAGCACATGACTCAGCTCCATCCCCCAGAGTTTCTGAAGCAGGTCTGAGATGGAACCACCCCCCAGAGTTTCTGATTGAGCAGGTCTGAGACAGGGCCTGAGAATATGCATTTCTAACAAGTTCCCAGGAGATGCTGCTGCTAAACCACACTTTAAGAACCACTGTTCTCTACCTTCTACCCTGATTTCTTGCTACTCCTGATTTATAGTAAAATTCTATAGGCTTTTTAAAAGGGTTAACTTTTGATTTGTTAATAGATGCTAAGGTACTTAGAAAATCCTTTTTTCTCAAGAAAAGGTTTTCAAACTATTACCTTCTAAGGTGGGGTGATTCTGTAGTTTACTGTCCAAACTGGAACACCTTTGAGAGTAAAATGGATGGATACTTAAAATAATGCTAAGACCACAAGTGTAGATGGGACTGTGCTAGACATGCCAGGATGGCTGGTCACCCCATTCTATGGCCCCAAGATAATTAACTTTGGAACTCAAAGCAATTACTTATTTCCTTATTCTGGGGGGTGAACAGCCTCTCCTTTTCTGCGACAAAAAAGGCAAAAAAAAAAAAAAAAAAAAGGCCCGTGACTCAGACTTGCAGGTGGGAGGCTACCAGGGACTGTGATTTCAGAGACAAACAAAAACACAGTAGTTTTATATTTTCAAAACACCACATCCATCATAAATATTTGTTAGTTATCCACCTGTGGTCCCAAAAAGCCTTACTAGTCTAGCCACAAATAAAGGTATTTGGCATTTTCTTCTTGGCATGAGCCCCCACCAGCTTGATTGGTTCTTTGCACTTCTCTTCATCCCCAGGTGTCTTTAGTTATTTCTGGGCATATCTCTGCTACTGCCCATCATGAGGTTGTTACTAACTAAGATGGTTGGGAAGACTGTAAGTGGAGCAGGTTTGAGGGAAGATATCAGTGGTTTCATTTTGGATATAGTTCAGTTCATGATATCCCTCAGTTATGTAAGACAAAAGTAATAATGGGCCTTCCTTTTCAACATCTATCCAATTACCATAGACAGAATTGAACTGAACTGTAAAGATCACTTTCCAAGGGCATTTGCATGGCTCAGTTAAGCATCTGACTCTTGATTTCAGCTGAGGTTATGATGTCAAGGTCATGAGATCAAGCCCCGTGTGGGTCTCCATGCTGGGCGTGGAGTCTACTTAAGATTCTCTTTCTCTCTCCTGCTTCTCCCCACCCCTCTGTCTCTCAAAAAAAAAAAAAAAAGTTTTTTCCAGTCCTAGCAAGCACTTTTGATCACCAGCCCCATAGCCTAGATTTCTTTTCAGAGTCTGCACCCCATCCCATGACTGGAGGAAATCCTGATTATCTAAACCATCGAGGGTCACCCCATTCTTTATGACAGTGATGAGTTTAGGGAGAAGCCTGACACCTACCCAGTGCTGGTCAGTGAGATATGAGGGGCATGCATTTGGAGGCTTCTGGGAAATGTTCCCTTTCTTTAAAAAAGATATGCAAAATGGGGTGCCTGGGTGGCTCAGTCGGTGAAGCATCTGCTTTCAGCTCAGGTCATGATCCCAGGGTCCTAGGATTGGACAGGCCCCACATGTGGATCCCTGCTCAGAGGGGAATCTGCTTCTCCTTTTGCCCCTTACCCCGATTATCTTCTTTCTTGAGCACGTACTATTTCTCTTTCAAATAAGTAAATAAAATCTTTTTTTTTTAATGATATGTAAAATGAATTGGTCACCATCTTCTGGATGTCCTGGGGCAACCACCTTGCAAATGTGACAAGAGCTAAACTGAGCAAAACAAGCTGAAGATGGTACAGCTGAAAGATGGCAACTTCTAGCCTGTTGCTTAACTGGCTGGAACTGCCCATCTCCAGAACTCCTCTTTAAGATCATCCACCGCTTCATCAGTGAAGCCACTTCTAGATGAGTTTTCCTCACTTGTGAAGGCATCACAACTGTACAACATACAAAAGGAAGGTCATCCTAAGGAAGAAAATACAGCAAGTTCCAGGCAGTAGATAAAGAGTCCCAATATGTTACTGGAAAGGTCCAGCAGGACGATTTCCAATGCAAGGACCTGACTTGCTCATGAACTTCCATAGAAACTGCCTGGGTGGTCATAGATCTATACTTTTCTTTTGCCAGTGAGGGCAGGAGTTCCCACATGAGGGTATCTATACCCGTGGCCCTAGTGAATGAGGCCTGCTATTGACTCCAGGTTCCCCCCTCATGTCCAGAACTTTTCCTCAGCACCCAGAGTAGAGTCTGTGAATTGTTCTCATGTTCCTTATTCCATGCGGTACTCACAAGCACTTGTTAGAAGGCCAGGATGCTATCATAATTCCTCCCACTTTATAAGTTGAAGATTAAGACTCAGGAAGGTGGTCATAGCCTAGAAAGGCTAAAACCCAAACTTGAACCCAGATACTCTGAATTCTAGGCCAGCACTCTTCAGAGTACCATGGGATTTGTTTTAAAGCCTAAAATAACATCACTGTCCTTGCTTGATTATTCTAATTTTGCATATTAAGTATGATTAAAGGAACTAAATATAACATGCCCATGAGTCTTGATTCAAACAAAACACATATTGAGTACCTAAGGTCTATAGGATATGTTACTGGTTTTACTAAACTTACCAAAAATAACAGTAATCTTTTTTTTTTAGATAACATTTTTAATTAATCTCCATACCCAACGTGGGGCTTGAACCCACAACCCTGAGATCAAGAGTTGCATGCTCCACTGACTGACCCAGCCAGGCATCCCTCCTCCAAATAGCAATAATTAATCTTCCTTCATTCATATGCCACTTTATCAGGACTCTTTCCCCTCTTACAGTTTTCATACAACATGTGCTTTCTGTTAAGCTTTCACATTAATTCTAGAAGCAACCTTTTTATTACTCTTGACAGTGAACACAGATTTAAATTTATAGCAGTTCTGTTGCTCATGCATTAACTGTACATCCAGTGTCCTTCCAACCTGTTCATGTGTGTTCTCTCTCTCAAATAAATAAACCTTTTTTAAAAAATCCCTTCTTAAAAAAAAGCTTGCGTTTATTTTTATTCCCACCCTCAGTGTTTGTTTCCCTGCAGCCTCACCAGACTTTTGTAGGACCAGTCTCTCTATCCTCCAGTCTGAGAGCTTAAAATAAAATCTCATTTTTCATTTCCATTTCTTTAATTATCTTTGCTAATGAGCACACCTTCATGTGTTGTCTCCGAAAGTCCGTAAATTGCTAGGGGTCTATTATTCCCCTTTTAACTGCTGGTCCATTTCTTATTTACTCTATTTCAGACACTTTACATGCTTTTTTTTTTTTAGATCACTATCCTTTTTTTGTTGTTGTTCTGTCATTTGAATGAAACTTGATCTTTTACGTAAACCTAAGGCAAGAGATTGTGGTAAACTATGTTTCTACAGTGAAGGAGAATTAGCTTCTTGGTGTTGAAATTATTTGATGCAGCTGTGAGGTGGGTATGGAAAACACCTAATAAAATTATGAATCTGTGCTGGGTGCAGTTTCTGCACACACACACACAGTGTAAACAGACCAGAAATGAGGTGCATTTGAAAGTATGTCAGTGAGTGGGACTTTCTATGAATCTGTAAGAAGGCAAAAATCCCTCTTTCTTTAGATGAGAAGGCTTCAGCTGGGTTATCAAACTGGTGGTAAACATCCAACAGACTACCTGTCTATCCTGATTTTCTCTTGTAACCGAGTCATTTAGTTCATAATTAAGAAAAGTGAGGAGAGCAACTCCACTCTGGGCGTATACCCAAAAGAATTGAAAGCACGGTATGAACAGCCGTCTGTATACTCATGTTTATAGCAGTCTGATTTACAATAGCCGAAAGATGGAATCAAACCAAGTCTCCGTGGACAATTGAATGGGTAAACACAACGTGGTGTAGAAATACAGTGGAATATTATTCAGCCTTAAAAAGGAAGAAAGGAAATCCTTATACTTGCTATTACATGAATGAACCATAAATTACCTTTCTTTATGCAGAGGATATAAGACAGACACAAAAGGACAAATACTGTATGATTCCACTTATATGAGGGAGCTAGAGCAGTCAGGGCCATAGACAAAGAAAGTAGAATAGTGGGTGCCAGGAGCCGGGGATGGGGAATGGGGAGGTGTTGTTAAATGGGTACAGAGTTTCAGTTTTGCAAGATGGAAAAAAAGATCTGGAGGTGGATGGTGGTGATGGTTACACTAGTATGAATGTACCTGGTACCACTGACCTATGTACTTAAAAATGGTTCAGGTAGGGCAGCCCCGGTGGCGCAACAGTTTAGCGCCGCCTGCAGCCCAGGGCGTGATCCTGGAGACCCTAGATCGAGTCCCACGTCGGGCTCTCTGCATGGAGCCTGCTTCTCCCTCTGCCTGTGTCTCTGCCTCTCTGTGTGTGTCTCTATGAATAAATAAATAAAATCTTTAAAAAAAAAAAAAAAGGTTCAGGTAGAGGGGCACCTGGGCGGCTCAGTTGGTTAAGCATCTGCCTTCAGCTCAGGTCATGATCTCAGGGTGCTGGGATGGAGCCCTGCATCTGGCTCCCTGCTCATCAGGGAGCCTGCTTCTCCCTCTCCCTCTGCTCCTCCCCGCTGCTTGTGCTCTCTCTCTGTCTCTCTCAAATAAATAAATAAAACATTTTTTAAAAAAAAATTTTTTTAAAAAACCAGTAATCGTTATGTATATTTTACCACAGTTAAAAATTAGGTAAGTGAGTAAAGGACCAGTGAAGAGGGGTGATTTTTGCCCTGTTTCACACCAGATAATTTCACACACAAGGGCATACCCAGGACCGTGGCCCTGTGACCAGTGTACACTCGCTCCTTTCACACTGGGCCACATCTCCAACCGACTGGCTATAAGAAGTCTTATAAAAAAAAATCAGAGATGGCTCCTTGTCCAGAAGTGACAGTGCAGAATACTGCTTGGAGTGTTCCAGAAAAATGGGTGACTCACTGGACCCATGTGTTGTGAGGTCTGTTTCATTTTTGTTGTTGAAGGAAAGCACAAGAGAACATTGTTAGGGTTTGCTTGTTCGTATTAGAGGCATTGGTGGTGGCCTTGCATTGTAGATGATTAAGGAAGGAGGGACTCATACTTCCCAGCTTAAAGCTCTTTAGTTTCCAATTAGAGTAGTGAGAAGGGGGATTTTTTAAAAAGATTTTATTTATTTATTCATGAGACATACAGAGAGAGGCAGAGACACAGGCATAGGGAAAACCAGGCTCTTCTAGGGAGCCCGATGTGGGACTTGATCCTGGGACTCCAGAACCATGTCCTGAGCCAAAGGCAGATGCTCACCCGCTGAGCCACCCAGGCATCCCAAGGGAGATGTTTTTGCCCTGGTTCTAACCTCAGGCCCTCATCAGCCCACCCCTTCCTAGCTCTTCACCTCCAAGGAGGAAGGGTGGCTAATTCCCGTAATTTACTTATCATGTTTATTTTTCACTCTGCCCTCCCATGTTAGAATGTAAGCTCTCATGAATGCAGAGTTTTGTCTGTTTTATTGGCTGGTGTATTCCAAATGTCTGGATCAGTGTCTGGCAATCAATAAGCATTTGACAATGAATGACTTCTATGTCTCTACTCCAAACAGCAAGTTGGATATGAGAACTCAGGGCCTCCCATTGGGCCTGGGGACTTGTCCTCATTCCTGCCCCTTTGTCCAACAAGCCAAGACTCTCTGGTCCAAAGATGTCAGATGGGACTGAGGAGGAAGGAGAGCTGGCTAGTAGGCGTTAAGCCCAAAACTCACCTACCAATCCTGGGGGAGGGAGCTGGAGATGGGGTTGGGTGACGAGCAAGGGGCAGACTCTTACCTGTGTACCTTCTAGGGCCATTTGACTTGGCCATGATCATGTACTGTGTGAGCTTTTCCAAAATTAGTATAGTTTTTAAAAATGCTGAACTATTGAAAATACTCCCAAGCAAATCTTTATAAGATACAAGATTCACCTTTGGTTGGGTCTTAAAAACAAGGCAGTCAGCCTAAAATTGGGGTGCTTATGCTAAATCCCACATCACAAAACCAAGACTTAACTGAATTACAGTTTTGGTGCTCCCAGAAATGGAATCTTAAACCAGTCAGTCAGGAATCATGCTAGTTAGGTATCCCCCTGACAGACCCCTTGCCATCCCCTACAGGAAAGTAACCTTGAAGCAACCAGCCTGTTTTTTTGCCTCATATAACTTCCTTCTTCCTGCTGCCTTCTGACTATAAGAGTCTTTCATTTTGTGAAGCATCTCAGGACTCCTGTCTGCTAGATTGGATGCTGCTGTCTGATTCCAGTCGATTTTTGCTCAAAGTCTAAAAATGTTTAATGTGCCTCAGTTTACTTTCCACAAGACTGAGAGTTAAATTTTTCAGTTCTCAGAGAGTTTTTTCCTCCAGAATTAAAAACAACTGAAAGCCATCTCATACAGGTGTCTTTCTTCAACTTCGACTTTGCCTGTCTTGTTCATCATCAAATCTCTCTAGTGCCAGTATAGCGCTGCCACAGAGGAAACCCTTAATAAATATTCGATGGGGCAGCCCAGGTGACCCAGTGGTTTAGCGCCGCCTTCGGCCCAGTGTGTGATCCTGGGGACCCGGGATCAAGTCCTGCATCAGGCTCCCTGCATGGAGCCTGCTTCTCCCTCTGCCTCTCTCTCTCTCTCTCTCTCTCTCTCTCTCTCTGTGTGTGTGTGTGTGTGTGTGTGTGTGTCTCATGAATAAATAAATAAAGTCTTTAAAATAAATGAATAAATATTTGATGAATAAATTAGTTGGTATCCAAAGAAAATCCAGGCTGTTTATATTCCTTAATTCTGCATTTTGCTAAGGAAAGGATATTTGTGTCAAGTGTGCTACTGTGATTATGTATATATTTGGTCTTCCATGTCTGGCCCAAAGCCCCCCCTTGAATTCCCTAAGTGATAAGAACATTAATGAAATGACTTCTGGAAGCACCTAAGAATGGGAACTGGTTGCCCTGAGAACCAGCCATGTGATAAGAAGGTTAGAACTGGAAGTCCCTGACCTACACTAGGGAGAAGGACTGGAGATTGGATCAATCACCAGTGGCCAGTGGTTTAATCATTCAAGCCTATCCAATAGGTCTCTGTAAAAACCTAAAAGGACTGGTCTAGAGAGCTTGTGGGTTGGTGAACACGTGAAGATTTAGGGAGATTGGCGCCCCTAGAGAGGGCATGGAAGCTCCACGCCGTTTCCCCACGCCTGTGCATCTCTTCCACTTGACTGTTCCTGAGTTATAATAAACCAGAAATCTAGTAAGTAATGTGTTCCTCTTAAGTTCTGTGAGCCCCCTAACAAATTAATCAAGGCCAAAGAAGGGGTCCTTGGAACCTCCAGTCTATATAACTGGTGGGTCAGAAGCCCAGGTGACAAACTAATAGAAAGTCCTATTTCAGTCATATCACATTCATACTGAAGGAGCTGACCATGAAACGATCATGAAATGATCACTGAGATGGATCAGGTCTCTGGGATCAATCCACAGACTTCCACATTTGGAAGACTATAACAGACCCCTATCCAGGAATATTAGCTGAAGCTCCAAACCAAGAATAGCAGTGACATGTTACAAGACCCTAACATTCTTTTTCTTTCTTTCTTCTTTCTTTCTTTCTTTCTTTCTTTCTTTCTTTCTTTCTTTCTTTCTTTCTTTCTTTCTTTCTTTCTTGTTTTATTTATTTATTTGAGAGAGAGAAAGAGAGAGCATGAGCAGGGGAGAGGAATAGAGGGGGAGGGAGAAGTAGGCTCCCTGATGAGCAGGGACACCCTCTCCACTCAGGGCTCTATCATAGAACCCTGAGATCATGACCTGAGCCGAAGGCAGCTGATTAACCCACTGAGTGACCCATATCCTCCAAGACCCTAACATTCTTTTTTTTCAGACAGTGTGTCTCTCATGAATAAATTAATAAATGCTATATGTTGGCAATTGAACTCCAATACATTTTTTTTTAAAATAATAATAATTGGGGGGATAAAAAGCAAGCTCGACATGGGACTGGATCCCGAGTCTCCAGGATCAGGCCCTGGACTGAAGGCGGCGCTAAACCGCTGAGCCACATGGGCTGCCCTGACCCTAACATTCTTTTTTTTTTTTTTAAAGATTTTATTTATGATAGACATAGAGAGAGAGGCAGAGACACAGGCAGAGAACAGGCTCCATGCAGGGACCCCGACATGGGACTCAATCCAGGGACTCCAGGATCACGCCCTGGGCCAAAGCAGGCACTAAACTGCTGAGCCATCCAGGGATCCCCTGACCCTAACATTCTTAAGAGAGAGGTAGGGATCTCTCCTTATAAGTTGCTAAGAAGTGACTAGACCAGGTGTTTTTTTTTTTTTAAGATTTTATTTATTTATTCATGAGAGATACAGAGAG
Organism: Vulpes vulpes; assembly: GCF_048418805.1. NCBI lineage: Eukaryota > Metazoa > Chordata > Mammalia > Carnivora > Canidae > Vulpes > Vulpes vulpes. The sequence continues at coordinate 12,921,168 of NC_132794.1, forward strand.
AGAGAGAGGCAGAGACACAGGCAGAGGGAGAAGCAGGCTCCATGCAGGGAGCCTGATGTGGGACTCGATCCCAGGACTCCAGGATTTCACTGTGGGCCGAAGGCAGGCGCTAAACCACTGAGCCACCCAGGGATCCCCCTGGACCAGTTTTTGACCTGGAACCATGCCCTCCTGTGGGCTTTATAGGAGAAAGGGAGGGATCAGTCAGCCTGATCAGCGTGAGCATTTCTTTGAAGAACATATTGGTTATAGAAGGGAAGGGTGATTTTTTACTGCTACCCCCCAGACTCAAGGCAAATAATGCCTGGAGTGTGGTTGGTTGCCTGCCTGCCAAGGACAAAGACCCAATACCAGGCCAAGCTGGAGGAGGTTCAGAGAATGGCTAGTGGGGGACAGCAGTTGTAGGGTGTTGTGGGGTGAGGAGGAGTTGGGAGATGGAGGAGGACTTTTTTTTTTTTTAAGATTTTATTTATTCATGAGGCACACACACACACAGAGGCAGAGACACAGGGAGAGGGAGAAGCAGGCTCCCTACAGGAAGCCCGACGTGGGACTCTCAATCCCGGGTCTCCAGGATCACGCCCTGGGCAGAAGGCAGCGCTAAACCACTGAGCCACCCAGGCTGCCCTGCTTTTCACTTTACTTTCTGTTCTGCTTAATTTTTTTAAAAGATTTTATTAAGTAATCTCTACACCCAACATGGGGCTCAAACTTAAAATCCCGAGATCAAGAGTCACAAGCTCCAAGATTGAGCCAGCTGCTTAATTTTTAATTGTCAAAAAGCTGGTTAAATTTACTGCTTGCTAAAAAAAAAAAAAAAAAAAAAAAAAAAAAAATTATTGCTTGCTTTGGCAGTACATATACTAAAATTGGAACTATACAGAAAAGGTTAGTTATGACTCCTCCACAAGGATGACACGCAAATTCATGGTGTTCCATATTTTTAACAGGATGAACACTGTGTAATGTATAGAATTATTGAATCGTTATACTTGAATAAAAAGTAAAAAGACTGAATAAATGGGAAAGACAGCCCATGTTCCTGGATAGGAAGAATAAATATTATAAAGATACCAATTCTCAAATTATTTTATATTTTAATGTGATTCTAATGAGAATTCCACTGGAGTGTTTTTTTTGTTTTGTTTTGTTTTTTTGTTTTTGGTGGAATGCTGACAAAGGATTCGAAAACTTGTTTGGAAGAATAAATTGGTGAGAATGACTTAGCAAATTTGTTTTAAATTTTTTTTATAAATATAAAAATATTTATATTTAATTTGTTTAAAAGCCACTTTGGCTCCTCTCTTATGAGAGTGACACTTGGAGATGTTAAATCAATGCTTCCCTAGGTTTTTTTTGTTGTTGTTGTTGTTGTTTTGGCTTTTTAAGTCTTCGGGTTTTTTTTTTTTTTCTTATTTATTTGCGGGAAAGAGCAAGCAGGCACAAGCAGGGAGCAGCAGAGGGAGAGGGAGAAACAGACTCCCCACTGAACAGGGAGCCTGACATGGGCTCAATTCCAGGACACCGAGATCGTGACCTGAGCAGAAGGCAGACACAACCAACCAGCTGAGCCACCCAGACACCCCTGTTTTCATTTAATTCCGGTTAAGGGGCACCTGGCTTGGTCAGTAGGTAGAGCATATGACTTGATCTTGGAGTCATGAGTTCAAGCCCCACATTGGGTATAGAGGTTACTTAAAAAATATAACAACAACAACAATAATAATAATTCCAGTTAGTTAAAATACAGTGTTATAGTAGTTGCAGGTATGCAGTACAATGAATGCTTCCCCACCTCTCACATGCATAAAATCACCTGAAGATCTTGTTAATACAGGCTCTGTTTCAGCAAATATGGGGTGGGGCCTGATGTAACACATTTCCATCAAGCTCCCAGGTATCTGTCTACTGCTGGCACATGGACCACACTTTGAGTAGTGAAGGTTAAGGAACTTGCCCAAGGCTACCCAGCCAGGACTGGAATTCTGATCATTTGTGTACCTAAATAAAATTGATATTTACTCTTTTTTTTTTTTTTTAAGATTTTATTTATTCATGAGAAATGCAGAGACACAGGCAGAGGGAGAAGCAGAGTCCATGCAGGGACCCTGACGTGGGACTTGATCCCAGGACTCCAGGATCACACCCTGGGCCAAAGGCAGGTGCTAAGCTGCTGAGCCACCCAGGGATCCCTGACATTTACTCTTGACAAATAAAATAGGTCTACATATTTACTAAAAAAAAAAAAAAAAGATGGACTCACTCTTGCCTTTTTCTTTCAGTTTATGTTGAACAACCCCTGAAAACCAGAATGTTCTAGATGGTTGCAATGCTACCTGCATTGTCTGTTATGCTGGTTATTTCCATGTTGGTGTGGGGAAATGATTTATTTTAAAACAATTACAAATGATTCTGTTAAATCGCAACCTTCAGTAGAGTTATGTTTCCCCTTAAGCAGTTATGCAACCAGTTATATAATCAGCAGCGTGGCATAGTGCCCTTTGTACTTGCCAGGAGTTTGCTAGAAAAGAGCCCACCAGAGGGTAAAGATGTTCCTTACTCCTTTCCTAACCCTACCCCTGGGGCCATCAAAGGGAACCATGCTTATCCCACTGAGCTGTCCTCCTTGGCCATCCCAAGGATCCTGGGTGGCAATGAGTCACTCTGGAGTCCTGTGTGCCAGGCCATTCATTGCATGGTGCCCTCCTGGCCCCACTGAGTGGGAGTGTTCATTAGACTCCTTTTACAGATAAGGAAAGGGAGGCTCCGGCTCATTACTTTTTGCCTAAGGTTACAAACCCAGGACTCAAAGCTTCATCCTTCTGAGGCCAGAGTCCCTGCTCCTTCTCGCTTCACTGTGCAGAAAATCATAGGGTTCCCCTTCGGGCAAGTGCTGGAGGAAGCCCTGGAGCCTTTTTGGTGGGTTTCAGTAGAGCAGCCCAAGGCCCTTTTCTGTAATCTGCCTTTCTTCCTCATGGAGAGCACTGTAGTTTTCTTAATTTTTCTGTAAAGGAGATTCATTTCTGTTTCAAACATTTGGAAGTCACATCTCAGCCAGTTCAGTTCACCTTATTTGATTCCACATATTCTGGGGTGAGTCAGGGCTTCTTCATCAAGTCAAGGTTGTTTCTCTTTTCTTTTCCCACAGAAGCTCTTAACATTGCTGACTCATTCTTGTCTTTCAAGCCTTTATTTCAATGTCACCTTCTTTTTTTTTTTTTTTAATTTATTTGTTTTAAGTAATCTCTGCACCCAATATGGGGCCTGAACTCACAACCCTGAGATCAAGAGGGACATGCTCTTCAAGCTGAGTCAGCCTTCTTAAAGAGACCACTGCTGACCACCAGAAAACCACCCAAACACTGTTTTACTCCCTTATAAACAGTGGCCACCTGCTAGTATGTATTTGGTTTATTTTTGTCATTTGTGTCTGCCCATCATCACTCCCACCAATGCTTGACATTAATGGGTGCTCAGTAAATATTTGTTAATCAATAAGTATGCCTGGGAGGAGGCTTTTGGTTCATTTGTGGGAATGAGACAGGGTAATGGAAGGGGGGCATCGATCACTAATGACAAGGCTTCTCATTATTTCAGTCTTGTGCCCAAAATAAGCACCCATCAAGGCTTTGGTAACCCAAGTGTTGAGTTTGGGTCTCTCCAAGCTTTTGTCTGTGTTAGGAAGAAATAAAATAGTTGCCTCTGGCTGTGGCTTCCTTTCCAAGGAAGGCTGGAAGAGAATGAAAATCCCGAGAACAGCTGGGATGGGTTTGGGGAACTGGACAGAAGTTCTCCTGTCCTCCTTTAGGACACAGAGTTGCGCTTAGAGGAAGCTCTGAGGGAAAGTGAACAAGACTTTTCTTCTCACTCCCAGCTCCCTGCTTGCCCCTCCTTCTCCTCTTCCCCTCTATTGTAAGGTTTGGCCTCATCTCTATTGAACTTTGTCCTATTTAGAGGTAGAATAATTTTCCAAGTGTCAACAACATTCCCACGGCTAAGATTTAAAAAGTGAATAAAAGAGGTGAATTTACACCTTTTGCACAAATTGCAAGCCAATTTTCATTGTAACAGTACCTCACCAGGAAATGTAATTTGATGAAGAATGAGGTTTGTTAATCTTTTGGATTCCTTTTTTTTCTTTTTGGCTGCCCAAACTGAAAATGTGCGCCCCCTAAGGGTCTGGCTGCACTCAATCAGAGAGAGATACTGAGGCCAGCTGGACCTGACCCCAGAAACAAATGGGGTCAAGGAAGCACTTTCCTTCCATCCATGATGAGCAGAGGAAAGTATGGGGCGCAAATTCTCAGTCACCAGAATCGACTGCTTTTTCTTGCAGAGGGCCGTTGTTAAATTCACTTCTGCGCTCCCCTATGCCACTCCTCCCTTCTGCTCTGCTCAGTTTCCATTTTCCAGTCCTGCTACGCAGCCAGGTTGGGATTTCTCCATCAAAGTTGTGCAGCTGCAGAGGCTGAGAGGTGCAGGTACTCCACTTGTAATGGATTACAAGGAAAGGGCGTTATGCAATAAAGATTTAACTTTGCCCAAAGAGAGATCTGGTCTTTTTCCTGAACCCCCAGGAGGTGATCTCTAAACCCTGAGAATGTGCTGCCTGATAAGAGTGATTTTGTTTACTTGGATGTCTTGGGTCATGGCAGATAGTCTGACAATGCAATTTGTAGTGAGGGCTTTGGTCAGGTGGTATTGGCTCAGCCTTAGATAGACCGGAGACCGAGGTCAGCCATGTGGGCAGCCAACCATGTCCACAAGATCCCAAGAGCCCCAAGAAAAACTCCGCACTCATGGCTTGAGTAAACTTTCCTGGTTGGCAATAGTCCATGCATATTGTCATGAATTGTTGCTAAGAATCAACACTCTCCACTTTACTGGGAGAGGACAGCTGAGGCTTTGTGTATGTATGGAACTCTCCTGGGCCCTACCTGATGCATCTCTTCCCTTGGTTGATTTTAATCTGTATCCTTTCACTGTGATACATCAGAACAGTAAGTATAATAGGTTTCAGCAAGTGCTGAGAGTCCTTCTTGTGAATTCTTGAAATTGGGGTGCTTAGGGTGGGGATCCCTAGACTTGCTGTGGGTGTCAGAAGTGAAGGTAGTCTTGAGAACTGTTCCCTAACTTTACAGGCACTTACTAGGAATCCGAATGTGTCTGTCTAGTCCTGTATTCTCCACTTGCTGGCTGAAGAAGCCATTTCATCTCCTTGAACCTCCTTTTCCTCACCACTCAAGGAGGAGGGTGTTGTCTGTGTGCCCTCTGGAAGAGATTGCTGTGCAGATTGAGATGGAAGCAAAATGTCTGGGCAAGTTGTCCAGTTCCATGCAAGTGCACCACTGGCACAAATGTATCGAGTGCCCACTCTCATTCTAGGCAAATTTGGTGATGATGATGATGATAATGATGATGATGATGATGACCGTGAGGACCCCATTCCTGCAATCTGACTAACCTTATCTGTCTAGACAGGGAGGAAAAAGGGATTGGGATTGAAAGATTACCTGGAACCTGAGTGGAAGCCATTTCTCTGATAGAATGTCTTAGGAGCCACTTATCTGGTGAAAGAGTGCAAGCTCTGTGCACATCACAAGACACACATTGAAGCCACAGTGTGCCGTCACCAGGACAAAAACTCAAAATCTTGACAAACTACTCTGTGGCAAGTGGGGAAGTGGATATTCATACTTGACTGGTGGAAATCCAAAATGGTACATCCCCTGATGAAGGGAACAAAGCAATATCTAACAAAAGTATGTAGTATTTACCTTTGACCTAGAAATATCACTTCTAGGTATTATCCTGACTCACACATCCCCATATATATTTTCTCTATATCTTTCATCTATTCACATTTTTGGCCCATTTGCTCATTAACACTCCATATATGTACATGTTTGTATGCGTCCAGATATATATATATATATATATATATACATAGAGAGAGAGAGACATCTATCTTATGTAGTGACATATTTGCTGAATCACTGAGACTAATTATATACTCTTTGCACCTAAATAATTCAGAGTATATCTCTTAAGAACAAAGACATTCTCTTGTATAATCTCAGAAAAATCATCAAATTCAAGAAATTAATATAATATTGTTGCTTAATATATTTCTCATAGTCACATTTTGCTGATTGTCCCAATAATATCCTTTATAAACCTTTGTTCTCAGACTTGGCTCCAACCATGGATTAAGCAAGATATTCAATTGTCAAATCTCTTTAATCTCCCATAATCTGGAAGCACTCCTCCGCCTTACTTTGTCTTGACATGTACATTTTTGAAGAGGACAAATGCCTCATTTTTTAGAGGGCCCCTCAATTGGGGTTTATCTGATTGCTTCCTTGAGATTATTCTGGTTCCACATTTTGGTCTGGAGTAACATGATTTCAGTTTGTCCTGTTAGTGTTTGAGTATTGGACACTTGCTGTGGTGGTCAACATTATGATGTCTGGGAGAGTTCTCCACTCTAAGGGTACTTTTTCCTCTGTATAATTAATAACTCACCTGTGGGGAGATACTCAGAGCCTTTGTTAGTATCCTACTCCAAACTGTCTCACCCCAAAGAATATGTTAATGAACTCAGATTTTGTAAAGAAAATGGAGTCTTCCCTGACTTTGGCAAGATCCTAAAAATACACCCATCGGTGCCGTATCGATTTTCAGGGTAAACAAGACAGCTTCAAGCTCAGGAGTCTTTACCTGGTGTCCCCAGGGTATCCTTGGATAGAACTGAGGGGGTCCTAAATTTGGCTGAGAAAGCAATTAGGTTGATATTTTCACCAACCTCTTAGTAAAATTCATTATTCTTTTCAATTATGAATGAGACAACAAAGCATAACAGTACCAATGGCTGTGTCACCCATGGAAATTCCAGATGTTTTATATCACATTACAACTGACACAGAATATTATTTACATTCATCATTCCTTTGATATCATAAGAGTTATTAGACTCACCACTAGTTATTCATTGTATTGATAAAGAAAGCCCCTATATTACATATCAGATTTTAAATACGTTTTGGTGTTAGGATTTCAACAATATTTCCTTTGTAAATCTGTGTATCTTATTTTCTGCACTTGTCCTAATGTGTTTGGGCTGTTAGAACAAAATACTAAAGGCTGGTAGCTTATAGACAACAGACATTTATTTCTTACAGTTCTTGGGGCCTGCAAGTCTGAGATCAGGGGATTGGCAAGGTCAGGTTCTGATGAAAGCCATTTTCTGTTGGCTGCATCCCCACATGGTGGAAGGGGCTAGGAGCACTGCCTGGTTGGTCTCTTTTGTAAGAGCACTAATCCCATTCATAGGGGCTCCTCTCTCCTGACCTAAGCCACCTCCCAGAGGCCTTGCTCCTAATTACCATCACACTGGGTGTTAGGAATTCAACATATGAATTTGTGGGGGACACAACCAACCAGACCATAGCAGCACTTAGGAACATTATCCAGAGCAGGAATCCATGGCATAGGAAAGGTTAACAACACTTGCCTCTGTCTTCTCTCCTTTCCAGCTAGTCCTCCTTACTTGTGCAGAATCACCTTTTGGGGTTTGTTTTGTATTGTTTTTTAAATATTTTATTTATTTATTCATGAGAGACATAGAGAGGCAGAGACATAGGTAGAGGGACAAGCAGCCTCCATGCAAGGAGCCCGATCTGGGACTCGATCCTGACATTCCAGTATCACGCCCTGGGCTGAAGGCAGGCGCCAAACCGCTTAGCCATCCAGGCGTCCCCAGAATCACCTTTTGAATACACCAGCCCAGGCAGCCCGGTGGTGCAGCGGTTTAGCCCTGCCTGCAGCTCTGGGTGTGATCTTGGAGACCTTGGATCAAGTCCCATGTTGGGCTCCCTGCATGGAGACTACTTCTCCCTCTGCCTGTGTCTCTGCCTCTCTCTCTCTGTCTCTCATGAATAGATAAATAAAATATTTAAAAAAAATGAATACACCAGCCCTCCGGGTTTTTCTCCATGGAGCCCGACGTGGGACTCGATTCTGGGCCTCCAGGGTCACGCCCTGAGCTTAAGGCTGTGCTAAACCACTGAGCCACCTGGGCTGCCCGATAGATAATTTTATTTTATTTTTTATTTATTTTTTTATTTTTTTCCGATAGTTAATTTTATGTGTCAGCCTGACTGGGCCCTGGGGTACCCAGACATTTATTCAAACATTTTTCTGACTGTATGTAAAGGTTTTTGTTGGTGGTGGTGGTGGTTTGTTTTGTTTTTTTTATGAGAATGACATTTGAATGGGTAGACTGAGTAAAGCAAGTTGTCCCCTCATTCCCCATATAGGTGAGACTCATGCAATCAACTGAAGACCTAAATAGTTCAAAAAGACTGAATAAGAAGGAACTTTTCCTGCCTGAATCTCTGAGTCAGAACATCCATCTTCTCCTGCCCTCCAACTGTTACGTACATCAACCCTCCTGGTTCTCCAGCTTGCCCACTTCTCAGCCTCCATCACCACGTGAGTGAATTCCTTATTTTATATATATATATATGTGTGTGTGTATATATATATAATATTATATATGTGTATATATTATATATTATATATGTGTGTGTGTGTATATATATACACACACACACACACACACATATGCACACAGGCAGTGTGCAGCCTATTGGTTCTGTTTCTCTGGAGAACCCTAATAGACTTTGCTACCAAGTCATACATATTTCTTTGTGTCCCTGTGCAAGCATGAACTTGCTGCATGATGGGCAGGCACATGCTTAAGTTCTCTGTTCTGAGGCCCCTCCCTCCAGGCTGGATGAACTTGGTTATGCAACTGCAGCTGTGTTGTGAGAGTTTGTGACACCTCACATTTTCATTGACACTTTATTTGCATTTTTTTAAGTTTATAGCAGCTCCTTTCTGTTCGACAGCCTTACTGGCTGCATTCAGCAGGAAGTTGAACACGCGTCAAAGGGCCCACAGGAACTCATGTCCCACCTCCTGTCTTCCCACTGGGCAGCTTTTTGCCCCATCTCTTATTCATGAACTACCCCCTCCTGCTTCTAGCTAAGTGGGCCTTGTGATGCTCCTCAGCCACACCCCTTGCTCTGAGCCCCTTGCTCTGCCTGGACAGCTCCTCCCACAGACACACTCCATCACTTCTCCTTAAAGATGTTTGTGATGTTGCAATTTATAATAAGAAATATGTATTTGGTCTTTGTCCTCAGCCCTGGCACAGAGCTCCTAAAACCCTTGGAATTTCCTAAGTGACAATAGTGATAAGGTGTCTTGATATTCAGAAGAAGCCCCTCTCAGGCACACTTGAGCTTATGTTAACACAGTGACTTTTGGAAAGCCCCTAAGGATGATGGCTGGTTGCCAGAAACAGGTATATGATTAGAGGCTGAAACTTTCAGCCTCATCCCCTGACCTTTGGGGAAGAGAAAGAGGCTAGAAGTTGAATCAGTTGCCAATCAGTGATTTCATCAATCATGCCTCTGTAGTGAAGCTTCCATAAAAACCCAAAAGAATGGGTTTCAGAAAGCTTCTAGGTTGGTGAATACATGGAGATGCTTGGAGAACAGTCACCCAGAGAAGTCATGGAAGCTCCGCACCCCTTCCCACAGACCTTGCCCTCTGCATCTCTTCCATCTGACTGTTCCTGATTATACTGTTCTATAATGAGCCAATCACCCAGTAAGTTAAATGTTCCTCTCAATTCTGTGAGCCTCACTAACAAGTTAATGCAGCCCAAGGAGGGAGTTGTGAGATCCTCCAGTTAATAGCCAATGACCAGGAGCATAGATAACAACTTTGACTTGCAATTCGCTTCTGAAGGGTGTGGGTGGGGGGAGGGAGGGGGAGTCTAGGGGGATTGAGCCCTTAACCTATGGGATCTGACACTATCCACAGGTAGATAGTGTCGCAGATACATAGTGTCAGAATGGAGTGAACTGCCCATGGAGCTGGAGAAAACACATATTGGAATTTCATTCCGTTATCTTTGCCTCTGGTGGAGGTGAGCATAAATTCATATGACTTCCATTCACACATGTTTTCTTTCTATTCACGGTTTTTTATATAATCCCTTGTTTCAGTTAAAGTTATTAGTCTTTTTTTCACCCTTATAGTGTATTTATTAGATTAAGAGAACATCTTTCCTGGTGATAATAATTTCTAAGTATCATTTTCCTTTTAATTGCAGTAAAATATACACAACACAGATTTACCCTTTTTAAGTGTACACTTCAGTGGCATTAAAGTATGTTCAGGGATGCCTGGGTGGCTCAGTGGTTGAGAATCTACCTTCTGCTCAGAGCGTGACCAGGGTCGCAGGATCAAGTCCCGCATCGGGCTCCCCATGGGGAGCCTGCTTCTCCCTCTGCCAATGTCTCTGCCTCTCTCTGTGTGTCTCTCATAAATAAATAAATAAAATCTTAAAAAAAAAGTACGTTCACATTGTTATGTAAACAACACCACCAACCATCTCCAGATCATCATTCCTGGCTGTAATTATTTCTGTTCATTCATTCATCCATTCATTTATTTATTTTTTAGTCATCTCTACACCCAGTGTGAGGCTTAAATTTATAATCCTAAGATTAAGAGTCCCATGCGCTATTGACTGAGCCAGTCAGGTGCCACTTTTTTTTTTTTTTATTGTGGTAAGATATACCACAGTTAAATGCCACTGTGGCATTAAGTACATTCACATTGTTATGTAACCATCACAACCATCCAGCTCCAGAACTTTCTCATCATTCCAAACTGAAACTCTAAACCCATTAAACAAGAACTCCCCATTTCCCTCCCCCAGCCCCTGGTACCCTCCATTCTACTCCCTTTCTCTGTGAATCTGGCTACTCTGGTATCTCCTATAAGTGGAATCACATAGTGCTTGTCTTTTTGTGACTGGCTTATTTCACTTAGCATAAACTTCATCCAGGTTGTAGTATCTGTCAGAATTTCCTTCCTTTTTTTATTTTTAAAGATTTTATTTATTTATTTATTCATGAGAGATATATATATAGAGAGAAGCAGAGACACAGGCAGAGGGAGAAGCAGGCTCCACGCAGGGAGCCCGACGCGAGACTTGACCCTGGGACCCCAGGATCACGCTCTGGGCCGAAGGCAGGCACTAAACCACCGAGCCACCCAGGGATCCCCAGAATTTCCTTCCTTTTAAAGGCTGCATAATATTCTGTCGTGTGTATGTACCACATTTTGTTTATCCGTTCATCCATTAGTGGACAATTAGGTTGTACAGTATTGGTTTTGATACTCAGATTTTCTCAGCTTGGAGCCTTGGGAACTCCATCAGATTAGTTCTGAGTTTTCATGACAGGACACTACTGCTCTTTGCTCTTGCTTTCCATGGCAGAGATCTCACTCCTCCCCTACATTCCCTGCCAAAAATCTGAGTTTGGTCTTTTTCAAAGAATCCTGGGTTTCTTTTAGTTGGTAATGGCATTTACACACCAAAATGTGGGCCTGTGTACTACCTGTGTCTTAATTTTCTTACTAGATTCTCTTCCTTGAAGAGAGCAGCTACATCTTATTCACCTTTGTTTCATTACAGTACTTTACCCATAGCAGGTATGGAATCAATTATTATTCCTTTAGATTCAAAAAAATCTCTTCACTCTTGGTGTGCCTGAGCGGCTCAGTTGGTTAAGCATCCAACTTTTGGTTTCAGCTCAGATCATGAGACCAAGCCCTGTGTCTGTCTCTGTTCTGGGCATGGAGGCAGCTTGGGATTCTCTCTCTCCCTCTGCTCCTCCTTTCCCCCCACCACGTGCTTGCTTTCTCTCTGAAAAAAAAAAAAAAAAGTTTTATTGAGGTATATAATTGAAATATAATGTTATATTTGTTTCAGGTGTACAACATAATGATTCCATATTTGTTTATGTGGTGAAATGATCACTAGATTTCTAGTTAGCATCTGTCACCAAATGTACTTATAAATTTTTTTTTCTTTTGGTGAAGACTTTAAAGATCTACTCTCTTAACAACTTTCAAATATGAAACACAGTATTATTACCTATAGTTACCATGCTGTACCTTATATCCCCGGGACTTCTCTGTTTTGTAGCTGGAAGACTGTACTGTTTTGTTCCTCTTCACCTGTTTCTCCCCTGGCCCACTTGTCTCCCCAGCAACCACCAATCTGTTCTCTGGATCTATGGGCTTGTTTTTTTGTTTGTTTTGTTTTTTAGATTCCACATATAAGTGAAATGATATAGCATTTGCCTTTCTGACTTATTTCACTTTGCTTAATGCCCTTGGGTCCACCCATGTGTTACAAATAGCAGAATTTCATTGTATACCATATTTTCTTATGTAGTCATCCATCAGTGGACACTCGGGTTGTTTCCATGTCTTGGCCATTGTAAATAATGCTGCAGGGAACATGGGGTTGCACATATATCTTTTCAAGTTAGTGTTTTCATTTTCTTTCTTTCTTTCTTTCTTTCTTTCTTTTTTTTTTTTTTTTTTTTACAGATTTTATTTATTTATGAGAGACAGAGAGACCATGAACGAGGGGTGGGGAGAAGAAGCTGGCTCTTCCCTCAGTGGGGAGCCTGACGTGGGGCTCAGTCCCAGGACCCTGGGATCATGACCTGAGCCAAAGGCAGATGTTCAACCACTGAGCACCCAGGCATTCCAGTGTTTTCATTTTATTAGAATAAATACCCAGAAGTGGAATAGCTGCATGAGATAGTAGTACTGTTTAATTTTTCTAAGTAAGCTCCATATCCAGTGTAGGGCTTAAACTCATGACACTGAGATCAAGAGTCACACACTCTACCGAGCCAGCCAACATGCCCCAAAATACACCTTTTTAAAAAAAGTAAGCTTTAACACTAATGTGGGACTTGAACTCACAATCCCAAGATCAAGAATTGCATGTTCTCCCGGGTAAGCCAGCCTGGCGCCCCTCAATTTTTAATTTTTTGAGGAACTGCCATACTATTTTCTATAGTGGCTGCACTAATTTTATAGTGGCTGTACCAAAAAGGGTACCCTTTTCTCTACATCCTCACTCACATTTGTTATTTCTTATCTTTTTGATACTAGTCATTCTGACAGGTATGAGGTGATAGCTTGTTGTGGTTTTGATTTTCATCTCCCCAATAGTCAGTGATGCTGAGGATCTTTTCATGTGTCTGTTGGTCATCTGATGTCTGTATATCTTCTTGGGGAAAATGTCTATTCAGATCCTCCACCCATTTTTAAATGATTGATTTCTTGCTATTGAGTTGTGTGAGTTCTTTATATATTTTGGATATTAACCCCTTATCAGATAAATGATTTACACATATTTTTCTCCCATTCAGTAGGTTGTCTTTTCACTTTGTTATTTCCTTTGCTGTGCAGAAACTTTTTAGTTCGATGTAGTTTAGGTACTTATGTTTGATATAACAAGGCCCTGTATCCTCAAGCAATTATTTTAGCTGATGCTCAATTGAAAATGAACATAGAAATAGCAATCTGCTCATCTTTGGTGTCAGGGAAGAGAACTATTTTGGACAGCTAATATGTCACTCATCAGCATACTGTGTTAAGATGGTCCCCTACTGAGAACTTAAAATTCATGAGGGTAATTCTGCCAATACTAAAATCCAGCCTTTTACATAGTCTTTAAAATTAAGTTCCTGAGAAAGCAGAGTCTGCTGTTTTTATCCTGCAGAAGGGCTGTATCAGTCAGGGTTCTCCAGGGAAACAGAATAGTATGTATGTATACACACACACACACACATAACACACACACATACACGCATATATTTTAAGAGATATTGATTTTAAGAGATGCCTGGGTGGCTCAGTGGTTGAGCATCTGCCTCTGGCTTAGGGCGTGATCCCAGGGTCTGGGATCTAGTCCCCCATCGGGCTTCACGCAGGGAACCTGCTTCTCCCTTTGCCTATGTCTCTGCCTCTCTTTGTCTGTGTCTCTCATGAATAAATAAATAAAAATCTTTTAAAAAACGAGATTGATTTTAAGAAATCTCTTTAAATTGATTGATTGATTTTAAGAGCTTGATATTAGGGAATTAGCTCATATGATTCTGTAGGCTGGCAAGTCTGAAACATTAGGGTACCCTGGAAACCCAGGGAAGAGTTACAGTCTTGAGTCTGCAGTCAGGCTGGAGGCAGAACTGGTTCCTCTTCTATAGACCTCAGTCTTTTCTCTTAAGGTCTTCAACTGATTGGATAAGGTCCATTCATCTTGTGTAGGGTAACTGGCTTTACTCAAAGTCTAAAAATACCTTCACAGTCACATCAAAACTGGTATTTGAACAAACAACTGGCCATAGCCTAGCCAAGTTGACACATAAAATTAACCATCACAGTGGCTACAATGGGAATCCACTGAATGAATAAATGCCTAATTAATTCCTTCATTGACTTCATTCCCTTTTCTTTGTCACCAAAAGCAGTAATTTGTTTGACAAACTGAAATCTAAATGATAGAGGAAAAATATCTACTGCTTTCCCTTAATATCATCAAGACATAGTCCTTGGAACTCTTCATGAATAATGACTGTACCTTGAGAAGTGAGAATAGAAGAGGAGTTTGAAGACTAGTGTCCAAGGAGAATCCAAATAGATGGAATCACCAAAATCTATAAAGAACTTATCAAACTGAACACCCCAAAACCAAAAAATCCAGTCAAGAAATGAGCAGAAGTCATGAACAGACATTTCTCCAAAGAAGACATACAGATGGCCAACAGACACATGAAAAAATGTTCCACATCACTCAGCATCAGGGAAAGACAAAACCACAATGAGACACCACCTCACACTAGTCAGAGTGGCTAACATTAACAAGTTAGGAAACAACAGATGTTGGTGAGGATGTGGAAAGGGGAACCCTCTTATACTGTTGGTGGGAATGCAAACTGGTGCAGCCATTCTGAAAAACAGTGGGAGGTTCCTCAAGAAGTTAAAAATAGAGCTGCCCTATGACCCAGCAATTGCACTACTAGGTATCTACCCCAAAGATACAAATGTAGTGATCTGAAAGGGCATCTGCACTCCAAGGTTTACAGCAGCAATGTCCACAATAGCCAAACTATGGAAAGAGCCCAGGTGTCCATCAATAGATGAATGGATAAAAAAGATGTAGTGTGTGTAGACACACACACACACACACACACAAATAATTACTCAGCCATCAAAAAAGACATATTGCCATTTGCAACAGTATTGATGGAACTAGAAGGTATTATGCAAGTGAAATAAGTCAATTCTTATGTGATCTCACTCATATGTGGAATTTAAGAAACAAAACAGAAGAGCATAGAGGAACGGATGGAAAAATAAAACAAGAGAATATCAGAGAGGGAGACAAACCATAAGAGATTCTTTTTTTTAAGATTTTATTTATTTATTCATGAGAGACACACACACACAGAGAGGCAGAGACACAGGCAGAGGGAGAAGCAGGCTCCATGCAGGGAGCCCGATGAGGGGACTCCATCCCAGGTCTCCAGGATCAGGCCCTGGGCTGAAGGTGGCGCTAAACCGCTGAGCCACCCGGGCTGCCCCCCATAAGAGACTCATTTTTAAAAAAAAAGATTTTATTTATTTATTCATGAGAGACACACACACACACACACACACAGAGAGAGAGAGAGAGAGAGAGAGAGGCAGAGACACAGGCAGAGGGAGAAATGCAGGGAGCCCAACACGGGACTCGATCTCAGGTCTCCAGGATCATGCCCTAGAACGAACATGGTGCTAAACTGCTGAGCAACCGGCTGCCCCATAAGAGACTCTTAATCACAGGAAACAAACTGAGGCTTGCTGGAGGGGAGGTGGGCAGGGGATGGGGTAACTGTGTGGTGGGCATTAAGGAGGGCACGTGATGTAATAAGCACTGGGTGTTATGTAAGACTGATGAATCACTGAATTCTACCTCTGAAACTAAGAAGATACTATATGTTAATTTAAATTAAACAAAAAAAAGCAAAACAAAAAATAAACAGAGGGTAGTGATAATCTATTCCAGTCAACTCTTACCTTGTGGGAATATGGTATCTAGTGTTGCCACATCATACATTTTTCAAAATTTTATTTATTCATGAGAGACAGAGAGAGAGAGAGAGAGAGAGGCACAGACACAGGCAGAGGGAGAAGCAGGCTCCATTCCATGCAGGGAGGCTGATGTGGGACTCGATCCCCGGTCTTCAGGACCACACCCGGGACTGAAGGTGGTGCTAAGCCACTGAGCCACCCGGGCTGCCCATTATGCATTTTTGTAAGAGAATCCAGAAAATCAGATTTTATGTGAAATCTCCAGATTTTTAAAAAGGAACAATTGGAATGCCTGGGTGGCACAGTCGGTTGGGTGTCCAATTCTTGATTTCAGCTCAGGTTATGATTTCAGGGTCATGAGATCGAGCCTGCATTGGGCTCCACAATCAATGCAGAGTCTGCATAGGATGCTCTCTCCCTCTGCCCTTCCCCCCAATAAATAAATAAACCTTAAAAAAAAAACTTAAAATAAAGAAACAGATGGAATCAAAGGACATGACATCTGTTGACACTACTTTCAGCAGCTATAGCTTCAGGGATGCAGAGGCAGAAAGGCCTGGGGAAGGAGCTTCCACCAAGCCAGAGGAACTTCCTGAGGATGGATCCTGGATGTTGTCTTGCATGGAGCCATCTGGCTTTAGGGGCTGCTGAGAAATCCCATTAAACAGAGTTTATCTTTTTAAGCACCAACAACATAGGGTAAACCAATGGTCTATTTGTGAATTATTAAGTAGAGCTCAGCACAATGTGGGGCAGAATGGACTTTAACTAAATCTGATTTATTTTGTTAATGTAGTAATGATTTATATAAATATGTTTATTTCATTAAATTTGCTGATCTCATGGTGGAATCAGCCTGGCCACATTTTCTAGATCTCAAAGATTCCACACCAAGCCAGGGATTCTCACCAACAGATAAAAAGGTTGATTTCATTCAATAAGTTGACTTTTTGTTTTGTTGATGGTTTCCCTCACCATGCAAAAGCTTTTTATTTGAGTGTAGTCCCATTAGTTTTATTTTGCGTTTGTTTCCCTTGCCAAAGGAGACATATCTAGAAAAATGTTTCTACAACTGATGCCATCAACGAAACAAAAAGACAACCTACTTAATGGGAGAAAGTATTTGCAGATGACATACCCGATAAGGGTTAATATCCAAAATATATAAAGAACTTATAAAACTCAACACCAAAAAACCCCAAATAATCCAATTAAAAATTAGCACAAGTCACAAATAGACATTTTTTCCTAAAAAGACTTACAGATGGCCACAGACACCTGAAAAGATGCTCAGTTGCAAAAGCATGCAACTCTTGATCTTGGGGTTGTGAGTTTGAGCCCCCACGTTGGGTGTAGAGATTACTTAAAAATAAATAAATATAGGGCAGCCCCGGTGGCGCAGCAGTTTAGCGCCACCTGCAGCCCAGGGCGTGATCCTGGAGACCCTGGATCAAGTCCCACGTCGGGCTCTCTGTCTGGAGTCTGCTTCTCCCTCTGCCTGTGTCTCTGCCTCTCTCTCTCTCTCTCTCTCTGCATCTCTATGAATAAATAAATAATCTTTAAAAAATAAATAAATATATTTTAAAAGACACATAAGCTTCAAAAAATTTAATTTGCATGGAAAAAAATTGATTCCACTTTGCCCCAAGATTGGGGGAATTTATCTCATGGTAATGTATCTCTCCTTCACGCTCACCAGCCCCCTCTGAGTCCATCTTCCTGATGCTCCAGCAGGTGGAGAGAAAAATGAATGATGGCAGGACTCACAGAGAGCCAGCCCACTCTCCAATCCACATGGCTCCATTTTCTCTCTTTGATCTCACTGACATCAACAACGCTACATGTTAGTGACTAATAAAAGAGAAATACCTCAGTCCTGTGACCCCTTTCTGCCTTTGTCCATGGGCAGAGCTTTCTTAAGCTGAAGGCACACTCAAATGGAATTGTGGAAATACTTTAACACAGCATCTATTTACAAAGTGGCACTGCAGGAATAACGGATACAGAGAGGGATAGTAAAGACCCATTAGACCGGTAATGATAATAGAGGCAAAGAGAGGGTTAAGTAGAGGCAAGAAGAGGAAACAGTGTTGCTGAGCTTTGTGGAGCCAGAAAGGAGGAGCCAGTTGTCAGTGCATTGAACAGGGAGATGCAATAAGAAATACCCTGGGGCTCTCTGATCTCTTCAGCGAAGCTGATGGGTCCCTAAGCAAGGACCTCACCGCTGCTGGTTCTCATTCCAACCTCTTGAAGTGCAGGCTGATGTGAAGAGCCCAAAAACCTCCCCACGGAGGGGTGTCTGGCTGACTCAGGTAGTAGAACAGTCAACTCTTGATCTCAGCGTTGAGAGTTCAAGCCCCACATTGGGTGTAAGCATTACTTAAAAATTAAACCTTAAAAAAAATACCTCCACAAATAAGGAGTATTGGCGAGGATGTGGAAAAACAGGAACCCTTGTGCATTGCTGGTGGGCATGGGAAATGGTGCAGCCATTGTGGAAGAGAGTTTCGCTTGGAGCTACCATGATTATTCAGCAATTCCATTGCTGGGAGTGTAGACAACAGGACTGAAAACAGGGACTCAAACAGATACTTGTGCACCATTCAGAGCAATGGTATTCACAATAGCTAAAGGTAGAAACAGCCCAAATGTCCATCACCAGGTGAATGGAGAGGCGAAGAAGATACATCCATACCTTAAGAAAAACGAGGTTCTGATGCACATTATGTTCTGTCGGTTGTGCTGAGAGATGAGCATGGACCTGGGGCTCTGCCTATATTAGGGTCAGAGGGCGGGCTGACTAGTGGCTAATTTGAAGCATCAGAGCAGGAATTGGGGCACAGGAGAGTGGAGGCAGGGTCACTCAAGTGGCCAGGTATCTCGGCAGTCCAGGGTTTCCATAAAAGGAGCATCATGGGTAGGGAGGCCCAGCTCCTCTGGTCGTTTTGCTCATAGCCCTGTCATATAGCTGGCAACATGTTTATTCAAAAAGGAATGTCTTTTAAAATGAATGCCTCAGCATCAAAAGCTTAATGCCAGGTATTTACACTACATGCTACAACATGAATGAACCGTGAAGACGTGATGCTAAATGGAATAAGCCAGTCACAAGAGGACAAACACTGCATGACTCCACTTACGACGAGGTACCCAGAATAGGCCGATTCAGAGACGCAGAAATAGAATAGAGATTATAGGGGCTGGGGTACAGGAGATCTGGGAGTTGTTTAGGGGATATGGAGTTCGGGTTTAGGATGATGAAATGCTCTAGAGGATGTTGGTGATGGTTGCAAAATACGGTGGATGTACTTAATGCCACTGAATTGTACACTTACAAATAGTTAAAATGGTAAATATTATGTTGAGCCTATTTAACCCCAGTAAGAAAAAAAGAATCAAAACAAAACCAAATCCCAGCTCCTTCCAAAGTGGGTGTGTGGCCGGGATGCTGTCTTCAGAGAGGAGCTGCCCCAGGGTGGGCTTGCCTCGCTCCAGCACCCCCACCCCCACCCCACTCCACCCCACCCCGACCCGCTCAGGGCCTCCGGGCCTCATCACTGAACTGGGCTTCCTTCCATAGCTCCCAGCAATGTCAGGGAGGCAGAGTCCACTGGGAAGTCATTTGACCAACCGCCACTTTGGTGCCCTTTGCTGTCCGTTTTAGAATCCTGGCCCCAGTTCTTTCTTCCTCCCGGGCATCGCTCCTCGCTCCCAGGTCCCCACCTTTTGCTTAATTGGCTTTTCATCCTTCAGGCTGGAGTAGAGTTGTAGGAGACCTAGCTGAAGTTTTGGTGATGCCTCTGCCTCACCAGAGGGTGTTGTGCCCCACGCATCAGCATGGAACATCCAAGTGCCAACTCAAGCCAGATGGCTTGGCCCATACCCTGCTCCCCTGCTTCCCAGCTATGCAACTTCCAACAATAGTTTAACCTCTATGTGCCTTAGTATTCTCATCTGTGACACAGTGATGACACATGTGTCCCTCAGAGGATCACTGTCAGGACTTTGATGGTGACTGAGTCCCATGTTGCTCTCTGGCCATCTGGAGGTTGGCCTTTCTACTCTATGGTCTCTCATGTGAGTGGCTCCCCTTCGCCCATCCATCTCCTGCCAGAGGTCCATCAATTAAATATAAGCTGTGGGAAACCCCTGCCTCCATCACCCCTCCTCCCCTACCCTCCCCTCCTAACCATCCAGGGCTTCCCCAACCCTTGGATTGCCATCTCTAGTTCCACTTTTTTTTTTTTTTTTAAATCATAAGAGACACAGAGAGAGAGGCAGAGACATAGGCAGAGGGAGAAGCAGTCTCCCTGCAGGGAGCCCAATGTGGGACTCAATCCCAGGACCCTAGGATCATGACCTGAGCTGAAGGCAGAAGCTCAACCACTGAGCCACCCAGGTGTCCCTAAAAACCATTTTTCATGTTAGGTTGTTGCAAAAGATGTAATTCCTCTCATATTGGAGATACCGACATTTTCAAGTAAAACTCTTAAATCACTTTGTTGAGTGTATAGTTAACAGTCTGTACTGTACACATAAGAATTTGTTTAGAGGGTAGATCTCATGTTAGGTGTTCTTACCACAAAACAAGCCTCTAGGATCACTCACAAATGTGTCTGATGGAACCTAAATACACCAGAGATTTAAAATCCATCTTTGAAAAAAAAAATCCATCTTTGTCCATTTACAAAGCACTGAACCATCTCTTTACCAGTCAGAAATTGGCACCATTTCCCCCTTCAAATTATACTTCTATTCCATGTCCCCTACAGAATTCTTCCTAAAACATGCTTGAAGACCTTCTGTTGATCACCTACTATTTCTGTCCAATTAAGTTATCTAAATTAAAATATTTTCCATTTCCTGTGAAATAAGTTATAAGGTCTAAATTTTCCTTAATTTGGATTAATTTACAATGGTCAGTAGTATTTAATTGATTAAAAGAACAAAAATATATTTTTTAAAGATTTTATTTATGTATTCACGAGAGAGAGAGAGAGAGAGAGAGAGAGAGAGAGAGGCAGAGACATAGAGGGATAAGCAGGCTCCCTAGGCAGCCCCCGTGGCTCAGCGGTTGAGTGCCACCTTCAGTCCAGGGTGTGATCCTGGAGTCCCAGGATCGAGTCCCACATCGGGCTCCCTGCATGGAGCCTACTTCTGTCTCTGCCTCTCTGTGTGTGTGTGTCTCTCATGAATAAATAAAATCTTAAAAAAAAAAAAGAAGAAGAAGAAAAAGAAGAAGCAGGCTCCCTGTGATGTGGGACTCGATCCCAGGACCTTGGGATCAGGCCCTGAGCCAAAGGCAGATGCTCAACTGCTGAGCCACCCAGGTGTCCCAAAAGAACAAAAATATTGACAGCTATTAAACATAAAAAGTAATTTTATCAAAAGTACCTATCTTCATGAGATGGATGCTTTTTTGGTGACACTGAGTTTATCTTGTTGGTAATAAAAATTACTTACTGCTAGAATGAATCAGGCTTTGGTATCAGTTCTAGCCCTGTTCTTCATGTAGAAAGATGTATGCATCAGCATACAAAAAAATTGGATTCATGTGACAACTTGGATGGATCTCAAGGGCATCCTGAATACTAAAAAAAGCCAATGTGGTAAAGTAAAATACTGTATTATTCCATTTATATAACATTCTTGAAATGACAGAATTATAGAGATGGAGAACAGACGGGTGGTTATCAGGGGTTGAGGATGGTGGGGTAGTAGGGGTGGATGTGACCGTCAGGGGACAGTATAAGGAAGATCTTCATGGTGAGGGAATAGTTCTGGACCTTGATTGTGGTGGTGGTGTGAATGGTGGTGGTGTGAATGGTGGTGGTGATGTGAATCTGCGCGAGTATGAAAATGACATAGAACTTTACACACACATTGCACTGGTGTCCGTTTCCTGTTTTTTTTTTTTTTTTTTTTTTTGTTTTTTAGTTTGCTCATGAGAGACACAGAGAGAGAGAGGCAGACACACAGGCAGAGGGAGAAGCAGGCTCCCTGCAGGGAGCCCGATGCGGGACTGGATCCCAGGACTCCAGGATCACGCCCTGGGCTGAAGGCGGGCGCTTAACTGCTGAGCCACCCAGGGATCCCTCCTGTTTTGATATTGTCCTATACCTACATAAGATTAATCACTGGGCGAAACTGGGTGAAGGGTGCATCAGATCTCTCTGTATTATCTTTACAACTGCCAGTGAATCTATAATTATTTTAATAATGATTATAAAAAGGATGCGTCTTCTGAGAGACCAGCTTCACCTAGATCAGTAGATGGTCTGGAAGGAGTTTTATCACACGGATACCGTTCAATTCTTTTAATTCCTTCAGCATAATATGTCAGAAATCATTTAGTGATGTTTTGTTAAATGAACTTTAATGAGCTAGTAATGAGCAATTCAATTAGGTCCTCTAATTTTGCTTAAGACAATGCGTGGGAAATGACCCGATTTATCAGGACTGGCTATACTGTCATTAGTCATTCACATTCTCACTGCAGGCATGGATATCTCCTTTTGTCCCTTTGTTTGGTGCCCCAGGATCACCTCCCCTCCCCCACCCATCCCTTCCTGGGGACTGGGCACTTTATTTATTATTATTATTTTTTAGATTAATTTATTTATTCATGAGAGACACAGAAAGAGTGAGAGAGAGAGAGAAAGAGATAGAGAGGCAGAGACACAGGCAGAGGGAGAAGCAGGCTCCCTGCAGGGAGCCCAGCATGGGACTCGATCCGGATCCCGGGGCCCCAGGATCACGCCCTGGGCCCAAGGTGGCGCCAAACTGCTGACCCACCCGGGCTGCCCCGACTGGGCACTTTAGTTAGGCTGAGGCTAGATGACAGGGATGCCTTCCTTCTGGGAAGTGGGAGACGAGAGCCTTAGGAAGAGGGAGGGAAACTGAAAACCAGCTTGACTCTTTATCCACACTGTTGTCAGATCAATCAGGGAACCAGGGCAAGAAGCAGCTAAGGATCTGGAAACTTGCTCAAGTAACCCAAACACTCTTCGTCACCCCTGGGCGGGTGTAGCCAGACTCCTTTCAAAGACCCTGTTAGTGGCTCTATTTTTACAGCAGAGGAAAGGAAGCTAAGAACAGTTAAGTAACTCACCCAAGACTACCAGCGAGTGGCTGAGCTGGGATCCGGACTCAGGTGACTCATCCCCAATTCCGTTTTCTTTCCGCCACACTGTCCTGTGAAAACAAACTGTTTCCCCTAGTTTTCAAAGCCAGCTTCCGTCCCCACAGAATTGTTGCCTTGTGACCAGCAGGTGGCACCACCACCTCATAGTTGCCCTGGTCACCAGGAGGCTTGCTGCTGACTCATTGATTTGGGGAACATTCTGTTTTATGATCAGCTGGAGGTTCCGAGGTTCCAAGGTGCTGGTGACATGGGAACAGAGTTTGCAGCCCAATCTTCTCTCCCACTCACATCCTCCCCCCTCAAAGATGGGTAGCCTCATTATCTGGCGCTCATTGACGGGGTTTCCCTGAATTTCACTTCTTCGATGCCAAAGAAAATGTTAGCTGGGGAGCCTGGGTGGCTCAGTGGTTGAGCCTCTGCCTTTAGCTCAGGTTGTGATCCCGGGGTCCTGGGATCAAATCCCACATCAGGCCCTCCAACCCCCTGCAGGAGCCTGCTTCTCCCTCTGCCTGTGTCTCTGCCCTTGTCTCTGTGTCTCTCATGAATAAGTAAATAAAATCTTAAAAAAAAAAAAAGGAGGGGGGATCCCTGGGTGGCTCAGCGGTTTTGCGCCTGCCTTTGGCCCAGGGCACGATCATGGAGTCCCAGAATGGAGTCCCGCGTCGGGCTCCTAGCATGGAGCCTGCTTCTCCCTCTGCCTGTCTCTGTCTCTGTCTCTGTCTCTGTCTCTGTCTCTCTCTCTCTCTCTATCATAAATAAATAAAAATAAATCTTTAAAAAATAAATAAATAAAAATTAAAAAATAAAAATTAAAAAAAGGTTAACTAATAGTTTGGGCCATGATTAGGCGAAGAACAAATTTATTATTGTATTATTCTAAACATTCACTTCCTGAAAGTTCACTGTGTACCAAGCACTTTGCTTGGATTGCCTCATATAATCCTTTCAAAAGACAAGGAGGCAAGTGCTGTTTTGATAACATTCTTTGAGGCCTGGGGCACCAAGATTCTGGCTTATTGTTTTACTCTTCAACATGGTTTTGGAAATGTTAATAAAATATTACATCAGTTTTTCTCATGGCAGATTTATTATTTATAAACTTTAATTGGATGAAGTGGTCTGTTCTGGGTGACTATAATCAAATGATGATCAAGTGGTTCGTAAATATTTTTATATTTTCTCTTATAACATTACATGTACATGTATTTATATTTACTATGTAAATACGTACGTACGTGTGTGTGTGTGTGTGTGTGTATCACTGGGGTAGAGAAGACTGGGCATGGTCTGTGGATACCAATTCTCACCCACTCATTTGGTACCACATCATCAGCTTCAAACTTTAAGGAAATATGTACATGGCTCCTTCCCAAATAAAATACTATTATTAAGTTTCACTATATGGTGAAAAGATTTCCAAGCCCCAGTAAATAGCTTACTTAGAATCATTAGATTAGGGTCACCTGGGTGGCTCAGTGGTTGAGCACCTACCTTCTGCTCAGGTCAGAGTCCCACATTGGGCTCCCAGCATGGAGCCTGCTTCTCCCTCTGCCTGTGTCTCTACCTCTCTCTCTGTCTCTCATGAATAAATAAATAACATTTTAAAAAAAGAATCATTAGATTGACCTGGTATTACTCAGCTAAACCCCTTACCACTCATATGAAGATACCATATTCCAAAGAAGTGGTGATTTACTTTAGACCCCCTACCAGAGTTCCTTCCACATGGATAGCTCTGATCTTATGTAGTTAAAAAAAAATTCCCAGGGACACCTGGGTGACTCAGTCTGTTAAGCATCCAGCTCTTGGTTTCTGCTCAGGTCCTGATCTCTGGGTGGTGGGATTGAGCCCTGAGTCGGGCTCTGTTCTGGGTGCTCATTGCAAAGTCTACTTGTCTTTCTCCCTCCCTCTCTGCTCTTCTCCTTGTTTGCTTGCTTTCTAAAATAAATAAGATATTTTTTAAGAAATCCCAAAGATAGGGGTTTCTCATTTATCTCTTTTTAAATGTCATCTTCTTGCTTTGGGCTTCATGACCATTTAGATTTCTTTTTAAATATTAAATGTATCATCTAACTAATTAACAATATATCAAGTTTGGTGCTGTTTACAAATTTCATGTTTTCTATGCCCTCTCTTGTGACTTTTTAAAAGATTTTATTTTTTTTAAAGTAAAAATTTATTTGTTTGAGGGAGAGAGTACGCATGCATGCACAAGTTGGGGGAGGGGCAAAGAGAGAGGGACAAGCAGACTCCCTGCTGAGCAAGAAGCCTGATGCAGGGCTCCGGATTATGACCTGAACTAAAGGCAGACACTCAACTGCCTTTGCCACCCAGGTGCCTCCTCTTCTGTGACTTTAAGAAAAATGTTGAATGACCAAGTTTGATGCTATAACTTATATAAAAATTCCATTTAGGGCCATACTGATTCATCAAACCCAGAACTGGCTAATTTGTGGGCCCCAGCACAAAATGAAAATGCAGGGGCACCTGGCTGGCTCAGTTGGTGGAGCATGTGACTCTTGATCTCAGGCTTGTGAGTTCAAGCCCCACACTGTACGTAGAGATTATTTTAAAGATAAATAAATAAACTAAAATGCAGGGCCTCTTGTTCAAAACTTGTTCAGAATTTCAAGGTAAAGATAGAAGAGCATTAAGCCAAATGTGGACCCTTCTGTGTGTGGGCCCCTGTGTGATTGCACAGGTCAGATACCCAAGAAACCAGCTCTGATTTAACCTCTTTGGTTTCCTTCCTCCAACTTGCTACAAATTGACTTCTCTAAAGTAAGCTGGAATTGCTCCCCGCTGTAAGTAACAGCTATCCCAACCAAACAAGGGTTTAAGCAATTAAGGTTTTACTTTTTCCATGTCACAAGAGACCCAGAGGCAGATAACGCAGGATTTCTGCCCTTCTATACTCTTTTTAGAACCAGCTTTCTCAGGATGCCTGGGTGGCTCAGTGGTTGAGTGTCTGCCTTTGGCTCAGGGTGTGACCCTGGGGGTCCTGGGATCAAGTCCCCATGAGACTCCTTGCAGGGAGCCTGCTTCTCCTTCTGCCTATGTCTCTGCCTCTCTCTGTGTCTCTCATGAATAAATAAATAAAATCTTAAAACAAACAAACAGCTTTCTCCTGGCACAACAGAGCTGCAGAACCTCAGACCATCATATTAACATTCCAGGCAGGAAAAATGAGGCATGACAAAGTACAAAGAGCAAAATTCCTCTCCTCTTAAGTATTTGCCTTCCTAAGTCAGAAAGAGAAAATCTCCCCAGAGATTTCTGCCTATATTTCATTGGCCAAAACTGTCACATGGCCGCACCTCAATAGAAGGGAGGCTTGGCATTTGAAAATCCCATTTTTGAAGCCTCTGGTGGAGAGAAAGACAAGTCAGAAAGGAGATAAGAAGGTGTGGGAAGGATTTCAATGATCTTCTGCTGAACAAACTGCTCCAAAACTTAGTGACTTAACACAAGCATTTTATTATACCCCATGACTTGGGAAGTCAGACATTTGGGCAAAACTCAATGGGTGATATTTCTGTTTCTTGTTACATTGGTGGGGGTCACTAGATAGCTGAGTCTGTGCATTCACATATCTGGCATGTGCTCTCTGTGCTGAAACTTTCCTGGCTGTTTGGGACTCCAGAGGACTTTCCCAGAGTGCTCTAGCATCAGAGTGGGAGTTACACACCTTTATGACTAGCTTTTTGGAATCACGTCCACTGGACTTTTTTTTTTTTTTTTTTACTTTATTTAAATCCAGTTAATCAAATAGAGCATATTATTAGTTTCAGGTATAGAATTCAGTGATTCATCAGTTATTTGTAACACCCAGTGCTCATTACATTACATGCCCTCCTTAATGTCTGTCATCCAGTTACCTCATCCTCTCACTCCCCTCCGTTAGACCATTGATTAAAGCTGCCACAAACCTACCTAGATCCAAAAGAGGAGACATAGATCCAGTAGGGTAGTGGAGCCAGCAAAAATTTCAAAAATTGTATGAGTCAAGTTGTTAAACACAGTGATCTTTGACATTGATCATGGTGGAAGTATTTCCACCACAGGGGGACCTAGTTGGCTCAGTCAGTAGAACGTGTACCTCTCAATCTTGAGGTTGCAAGTTTGACCCCCATGCTGAATGTAGAGATTACTTTAAAATCTTTAAAAAAATTTTGTCCCACAGAAATTGTCAAGTACTCTAAATAGGGGCTTTTTTTTCCTCAGAGAGGTGGCTGTTAGACATGTAGTGGTGCGACATTGCATAGACCTCACCTTTCTTTGGAAGGGTAGCAAAACATTTGCAGCCAGCCTTTAAATCATCCATAGAAAACCAACATCAGTATCCTCTAGATAAACTTTTTTGGGCCAGCCCACATTTCTCTTGGTTGACAAGGATATCTTTTTTTTTTTTTTTAAGATTTTCTTTTTATTTATTCATAGAGACAGAGAGAGAGAGAGAGAGAGAGAGGGAGAGGCAGAGACACAGGCAAAGGGAGAAGCAGGCACCATGCAGAGAGCCTGACGTGAGACTCAATCCAGGGTCCCCAGGATCACGCCCTGCGCTGCAGTTGGTGCTAAACCGCTGGGCCACCGGGGCTGCCCTTGACAAGGATATCTTGAGAGATCTTTTTAGATACTTTCTGCAATCCATGGCCCATTAGCCTAGTAACTCTATGGAAAACAAAATTCAGATGCTTTTGGCCCAACTTATTCTAAATAAACCCATGCTGGCCGTCTAGCATCACCACTTTCTTTTCTATGTATTCACACTGTCAGTTTCATACCTTATCCTAGAATTTATTTTCCAAGGATTATTTTGGTTTGTAATTTCCAGAAGCCAGATTATTTCCAGAAGCCTCCATTTTTTTGTTTATTGAAAATTAGAACATGCTATTTTTTAAAGCTTTTTATTGTGTAACACAACACATTTTATGCATTAACATGCATAAAATATAAATATGTACTAATTAATGAATAACTATGAGTCAGACATCCCTGGGACTATCCATAATCATTAAGCTGAATGTTGAGAGAATCCCAAAAGCCCAAGGAGGAATTGCCTCCTTCCCCGCAGGGAACATTTTCCTGCCTTTAGTGGAATTCACTCCACCACTTTTTCTTCATGGTTCCAGCAAGTTACTGCACATTCCTAAGCACATAGTTGATCCAGTAAACATCCTATGAAAGGACTCAGACTGTCTGTATGATTGGGACAAACTTTGTCCATTGTTGACCATCTAGTTTCTAAAAGATTAATGAGACTCATTTCACAGTCCTAGTTGAAAAGTCTTTTAGACAGTTTTAGGCGCCCAATCTAAACCTAAATCTCTGATGTGCTGGCATGAGATTTTGTCAGCCTTCACCAAAATGTTAGTTTTTCAGGAAGTAGGAGATCGAAAATTTGAATGTTTTTTGGTGAGCTGGGTCTAATCATCTGTCAAATCTGGTTTGAGAAAAGAAAAAAAGAACAGTTACAAATATAATATGTATGGAACATAAATAATGTATAAAATAGTATACATAGTTATAGATATTTTACCACATAGTTTAGATCTACATTCTGTTTAGCCCTGCAGTTCCCACCGTGTGTTTATGTGTTTCTCAGTGGGGCTACCTTGACAAGACTCTCTCCTAGACCAAACTTCAGGTTCATCTGAGTCTTCTTCTGGGCATTGACCTTGACCCCCACCTCCAGTTTTAGCAAGAATATTGCTATGTAACTTTAAAGAGAACCCCTGGGCAGCCCAGGTGGCTCAGTGGTTTAGTGCTGCCTTCAGTCCAGGGTGTGATTCTGGAGACCCCGAATCAAGTCCCACATCAGACTCCCTGCATGGAGCCTGCTTCTCCCTCTGCCTGTGTCTCTGACTCTCTCTCTCTCTCTCTCTCTCTGTGTGTGTGTGTCTCTCATAAATAAATAAACAAACAAATAAATAAATAATCTTTTAAAAATAAGTATAGAGAACCCCTTATGGGGGCACCTGGCTGGCTCAGTCAGTAGAGCACGTGACTCTTGATCTTGGGCTTGTGAGTTTGAGCTCCAAGTTAGGCATAGAGATTAATTTTTTTAAAAATCCCCCACCCTTGCTATCTGATCAAGTTTCTCATCCCCAACCTTTGAGGTACAAGTCCTTGACCTGCCTTTAGTAGGAATCTCATTAGGTCAATTTAACAAGAATCCCCCTACTCTTGATGTCTCCTCTTCCTAATTTTCTACCGACTGGCCCCCTCACACATGACCCTTGACTAAAATTCCATCTGTCCTCAGAATTGAGCTTGGTCTCTCCCCTATTGCACTAGTCTTGACACGTACAGTGATTGTCTTGAATAAAGTCTTCCTTGCCATTTTAACAAGTATCAGAATAATTTTTTCTTAACAGCTTCTTAAATCCAGTTTTCATACCTGGTGTTTGCTGATTTCTGGTTCATTTCTTTCCATATGCCAAGTGCTGAGATCCCAGTGTTTCCTCTTCAGGCACCTCAAACCCCACTGATTAAATTTGGCGTCTTTTTTCAGACTTTTTTTTTTTTTTTTTTGTCCTAATGTTCCTCAGCCCATTTTAGCCAGTCTCATACCTGGAAACCTGTGAGGGCTCAGAAGGAGGGGGAGAGAAACCAGCCTCCCACCCTAGGCAGCCATCTGTCCACTGCGTTCCTGCTCGCAGCCTCATTAGACACACATGGATGCACACTTGCCTCCAAACACACACACACACACACACTCTCACCCATTCTGATACAAATGTTGTGTGGGACTTGGGCTACCCCAGCACTCTCAGGATGATTACCGAGACTGAGCCTCTCCTTTATTGTGAAGGATTTGAAGAACCTACAACATCTTCAGGCACTTTACTAGGCTCTCTAACTCATGGTCACTTTCTTTTAATTCTGTTCAACTTCAGACCTTTAGACATGCAGGTGCATGGAGAATGAACATGACTACAACCCACGAAGATAGCTCATCATGCAGTAAAAGAAGGAACGACAGATCTTTCTCCCTTCAAAACAACCTTGTGAAATGTTCGACACAGAGTGAGCAATTCACAGTCTAGTGGGAGCAGGGGATCCTTCCGCACCAAAATGAGTCTCAGGATGAGTAAGGTCTCTAAGATGTGCAATGTGCAAAGATGTGACTTTAGGGCATGAGGAAGGCCTGGTTGAGCCTGATTGATGGGGGAGGGAAGAGCTTAAATCAGTGCACAGAAGCTGGCTTCCTCCTCCTGCCTTCTACCCACCCCCAGCCTGGTCTTCCCTGTATTCCCCATTGTGTTCATTTTCTAGGGCTGCCATACAATATGCACAGACTAGACGGCTTAAACAGCAAATGTATTGGGGCACCTGGGTGGCTCAGTCGGTTAAGCATCTGCCTTGGTTCAGGTCCTGAACCCAGGGTCCTAGGATTGATCCCCATATCAGGCTCCCTGCTCAGCAGGGAGTTTGCCTCTTCCTCTCCCTCTGCCCCTCATCCATACTTGCTCATGCTCTCAATCTCTCTCAAATAAATAAATAAAAATCTTTTAAAAAAAAAAGCCAACAAATTTATTTTCTCA
This sequence comes from Vulpes vulpes, assembly GCF_048418805.1. Taxonomy (NCBI): domain Eukaryota; kingdom Metazoa; phylum Chordata; class Mammalia; order Carnivora; family Canidae; genus Vulpes; species Vulpes vulpes. Next base: position 12,951,882 of record NC_132794.1, read on the forward strand.
TAGTCTGGAGGCTGGAAGTCCAAGATCAAGGTGTTGACAGGGTTGGTTTCTCCTGAGGCCTCTCTCCTTAGCTTGCAGATGGCTGCCTCCCACTGGCCTCACATGGTCTTTCCTCCATGCATGTGCATCCCAGGTGTCTCTGTGCCTTTCTGGGTCCTGATTTCCCCTTATAAGGGCACCAGTCATGTTGGATTAGAGCCCATCCATATGACCTCATTCAACCTTAATTACCTCTTTAAAGACCCCATCTCTAAATACAGTCACATTCTCGGGTTTAGGACTCCAACATAGGAATGTTGTGGGGACACATGTCAGCTTATAACATCCATCTCGGTCAGTGTTATCACCATTCAAGACCATGAGGCAACAAACATAGACTCAAAGTCAACATGTCAAGGACAATGGAGAAGAAGGTTGGAAAACCTGGGTCCTTGAAGACATCAGTATCCTATCTCCCTCCAGACTGCTTGTTAAACAAATAAATGTACTTATGGTTTAAGTCTGTTATGTGTCCTGTCATTTACTGCTAAAAGCACTCCTCCTACTTGATGCACTTCTCTAGCATTTAGCGCCATGCATACAATACAGTAGGTACTCGATAAGCATATATAAGTAGGGATGCCTGGGTGGCTCAGTTAAGTCACCAACTCTTGATTTTGGCTTAGGTCATGATCTCAAGGTCGTGAGATCAAGCCCCGTGTTGGGCTCCATACTCATCATAGAGCCTGCTTAAGATTATTTTTGTCCCTTTCCCTCTACCCCCCCAACCCCACTCCCTCCCTCTCTCTCACTCTCAAAAAAAAAAAAAAAAAAAAAATATATATATATATATATATATATATATATATATATATATATATCCTGCTGCTTTGGTAGCTCCTCTTCCCCTCGGTTGTGGAACTGAAACGCCTTAGCAGATTCTGTAGGACTTTCTTCTGCTCAGCATCTAGTCTCATCCTGCATCTCCAGCTTCTTTTCCTCCATCCACCCCTTGGGCAGAGTCCATCCTTTGCTGGGGGTAATTAATCAAGAGGGATACAGAGAAAGCAAAAGACCAAATATGTGTTTCAGGGGCTTAGGGAGGCAGGGGGATGTGTGAATGGCACAGAGGAGCCATGGCCCTAGAGTAGGAGGGAGCGCTCCTGGCAGACAAGCTGGATAGAAAGACACAAGCTTGGGTGAAAGATTGGGAGGTCTTTGTGGAGACACAGGAAGAATGACAGATCACAAGGTTAAGGGGAGATTAATTTCCTCCCACAAAATAGCCCTGTTGAAACAGGAGGTTGGTGTATTCACTTCCTAGGGCTACCATAACACAGTGCCACAAATTGGTTGGCTTCAAACAGCAAAAATGTATTCTCTTGCAGTTCTGGAGGCCAGAAATCCAAAATCAACGTGTCAGTTTGGCAGATTTGGTTCTTTCTTGGACGCTCAAGAAAGAATTTAGTCCATGCCTGTGTTTTAGCTTCCCTGACACTTCTTGTCTTGTAGCTATGTAATTCCAGTCTCTGCTTCCACTGTCTCATGCTGTCTTCTCTCCATGTGTCTCTTCTTTTTTTTTTTATATAATTTTTATTTATTTATTTATGATAGGCACACAGTGAGAGAGAGAGAGGCAGAGACACAGGTAGAGGGAGAAGCAGGCTCCATGCACTGGGAGCCCGACGTGGGATTCGATCCCGGGTCTCCAGGATCGCGCCCTGGGCCAAAGGCAGGCGCCAAACCGCTGCGCCACCCAGGGATCCCTCTGTGTCTCTTCTTCTTATAAGGACATTTGGCATATTAAGGATCAACCTCACTGTTGTATGACCTCATCTTACTTTACATCCTCTTTTTTCTTCTTAAGTAATCTCTACCCCTAATGTGGGGCTCGAACTCAAGACCCTGAGATCAAGAGTCTCATGCTCTTCCAGCTTGAGCCAGCCAGGTGCCCTATACATCTTAATTACATATACAAATAAGGTAACATTCACAGGTACCAGGCCAAAATCTATGTTGGCTCCTCCTGAGGGCCATGAGGATCTGTTCCAGGTCCCTCTCCTTGGCTTGGAGATGGCCATCTTCCCTCTGTGTCTTTTCACATTGTCCCACCTCCATGCATGCTGGGGTTCCACATGTCCTTTTGTGGGACACAGTTCCACCCTGGACAGTTCTTTGGAATGTTCCTTCCTGTTAAGTGAATTTCTTGAATGGTTGTAGTTGACTGCCTGAGAGCTCTGTGACCAAAAGAATGAGGATTTTCCAAGACATTTTATATAATAGTCTTTTTTTAATTAAATATTTTATTTATTTATTTATTTATTTATTTATTTATTTATTTATTTATTTGATAGACAGAGAGAGAGCATGAGTTGGGGAGAGGGGCAGAGGGATAAGCAGACTCCCCACCGACCAGAGAGCCCCATGTGGGGCTCAGTCCTAGGATTCTGGGATCATGACCTGAGCCAAAAGCAGACCGTTAACTGACTGAGCCACCCAGGTGCCTCTATACAATAGTCTTAAGAATGATTCGTTTCTTTTTCTACTATCTGCTGTCTTCTTGTGCCTCAGTCATTTTCTTTTATTCTGCAGAGCTCCTGACACAGTCATCATACGGAATAAGGGTTCAGTAAAAATCCATGGAGCTCACTGGACTTTTCCTGTGTACCCCCAGGAGCAGGGCTGGTGCCTGACATTTGTAGCAGAGGCTGGAAATTGAGAGGCTAGCCTTTCCACTAGACAGATTGGGTTCAGATCCTAGCTCTGTCTTGTTTTGGCTCTGTGGCCCTGGATTAACCCTCTAAGCCTCTACTTGCTCATCCGTACAATGGGAACCATAAAGCTGTTTACCCCAGTTGTAATGACGATAAAATGATTCAGTGCAGATGTAACGTTCAGGATGCTGGCTGGCTAATGACAAGTGCTTAACAAGTACTAACTGCTGATGAGCACACATGAAAATATATTGACTTGAACTGTGTAGAATCACAATGTCCCCACTCCCAAAATGTATTCACCTTTCAGCACTTGCATTTGGATAATAGAACATGGGGCAGTGCCTGCATTTTCCTTTGCTGGGTTCTTGCCTAGCTCCACGTGGCCATCTGCATGAATGGCAGAGGAAGCTTCCAGGCTTTACTCACCTGAATGCAGCAATCATCTGATGCAATAGTTCATTTCCATGGCTACGAACTTTGCTTTGGTTTGTTTGATCTTGGACTCCAGATCCGTGTGAGTGCATGTGTTTCACAACTCGACCTGGAAGGAAAAAAAAATCAAAGGAAGAGCCACTTGGCAGGAGGTGCACCTTGTTTGCCACACGCCACAGAGTGAGTGGGTGGGGTCCTGTTTGCCTAATACCCCTAAAGAGAAGATGGGAACCTTTGTTCCTTGTGCCCTTGGCAGATCAGAGCACAGAGATATGATGGGATTCAGGAGCAAGATTCCACAGGCTGAGGCAAAGTGAGGAACAAAGGAAGAAGTACAGAAAGCTATTTCCATTCCAAGCAGAGGATATGTGGATTCCACACCTGGCCTCCCCAGCTTTGCAAGATCTGATAGACCTGGGTTGACAGAGAGCTTGCAGAATAATTTTAGTGTCAACATGGATTTGGGGTTCCCAAAGGCAAGCAAATAAAGACAGGTGGGCAGAGGGGCAGAGAAAGTAGTTGGAACTGGTAAAGGAGGGTCTTTGCTTCTCTGAGTTGACACTGAGATTTCCTGAAGGTGTGGGGGGCAGGGGTGGAGTGGGGCAAAGGATATTAATGGACCAAATACTGGTAGTAGGTTATGATCTTTCATTTCCAACAATGAAGACAAGAGTTACCATTTGTGAGATTTGCTGGAGGTCAGGCCCAAATTAGGTGATCTCCATATGTTATTTCTGATCCTTACAACTCTGAAGGTAGACCACCGGGATCCATTGATCTATGACTGCATAATAAACCAACCCCCTCAAAAGTGACATGAAAATATAGTCATTTTATTATGTGCAGAGATTCTTTGGGTCAGGATTTGGAAAGAGCACCCAGGGGACTGCTTGTCTCTGTTCTATGATACCTGGGGCATTAGCTGGTGTATTCCAACATCAATTCTCTGACACCAACTGGCACCAATTCTATCTTTTATAATAAACCAGCAAAGTAAAGTAAGTTTTTTTCCTAAGTTCTGTGAGTTGATCTAGCAAATTACCAAACCTGAGGAGGGTGGCAGTATGGGAACCTCAGATTTTTAGTCAGCCGGGCAAAAGTGTGGGTAGCCTGGGTGGCTCAGTGGTTGAGTGCCTGCCTTTGGCTCAGGTTGTGATCCCGGGGTCCTGGGATCAAGTCCCGCATCAGGCTCCCCGCAGGGAGTCTACTTCTCCCTCTGCCTAAGTCTCTGCCTCTCTCTCTCTGTCTCTCATGAATAAGTAAATAAAATCTAAAAAAAGAAGAAGAAGAAGAAGAAGAAGAAGAAGAAGAAGAAGAAGAAGAAGAAGGAGAAGTATGGGTAGCCTGGACTCCCCAGTCACAGCTGGCTTCTGGAGCAGGACTGAGCCCTTTCACTGTGGGTAGATAATGTCATCCCTTTGACTGCAGGCACACACTATCAGCACTGAATTGAATTATTGGACATGCAGTTGGCAGAGAATTGGTTGCTGATGCAGAGAAAAAACTCCACACAGACTCCCATAAGCTTCTAAGTGCCAGCTTTGAGATCTAAACCCAATCTAGGGCAGCCCGGGTGGCCCAGAGGTTTAGCGCTGCCTGCAGCCCAAGACCTGATCCTGGAGACAGGGGATCGAGTCCCTTGTCGGGCTCCCTGCATGGAGCCTGCTTCTTCCTCTGCCTGTGTCTCTGCCTCTCTCTCTCTCTCTCTCTGTTTCTCATGAATAAATAAATAAAATCTTTTTTAAAAAATAAAAATAGGGATCCCTGGGTGGCGCAGTGGTTTGGCGCTTGCCTTTGGCCCAGGGCGCGATCCTGGAGACCCGGGATCGAATCCCACATCAGGCTCCCGGTGCATGGAGCCTGCTTCTCCCTCTGCCTATGTCTCTGCCTCTCTCTCTCTCTCTCTCTCTCTCTCTCTGTGACTATCATAAATAAATAAAAATTAAAAAAAAAAATAAATAAAAAAATAAAAAAAATAAAAATAAAAAATAAACCCAATCTACCTGGATTCAAGGCACTCCTCAATCCATATCATTGCACCATGGTACCAAAATCCCTAAAGCCTCTGGGATATCATTTGCATATCAAATGATATGCATTTTTGCATATCAAATGATATGCATTTTTTTTGCATATCATCCCCCCCCCCCTCCTGCTGACCATTATTTGACCTCCCACAATCCCCTCAATTCTCTTTTATCATCCGTTGAAGTATTTGTTCCCAAACTTCATATCTGCCTGGAAACAAGGGACAGATGTGTTCTGTGCACGGCACATTCCCTTTGGGGTCCCAGGTCCCAGGTGGGGGAGCTCTGGGGACGAGTCACAGAGCTAACATTGACCTCACCCTTTCCTTTCTGCTCTCTAGAGCACAGGAGATAGCCCGAGTGGGAGCTCATTATTGGAATAAAACTGCCGTCCACTTTATTTTTTTTTTAAGATTTTATTCATTTATCCATTAGAGACACCGAGAGAATGAGAGAGAGAGAGAGAGAGAGAGAGAGAGAGAGAAGCAGGGACACAGGCAGAGAGAAAAGTAGGCTCCATGCAGGGAGCCCGACGTGGGACTCGATCCCGGGATTGCAGGATCATGCCCTGGGCCAAAGGCAGGCGTTAAACCGCTGAGCCACCCAGGGATCCCATGCCATCCACTTTAAAACACATAAAAAGTAAATCCTTTGCCATATTGGGTACTTAAATATTTTTCCTAATAATCAGTGAGCAACCCACTTTGCCCCTGGACGAGACACTGTGGTTTGAGGTCACAGCATAAGGTGGTTCACCCAGCAGGTCAAAGCTAAATTTTCTTTCTATAAATCCAATATGCAACCATTCCCATGTTGATTGTTTATTGTTCACACGTCTTACATGTTTTCCTCTTGAAAAGCCAAGGATCTTTTATCAAATACAATATGCCTCTAACCTCCTTCCATTCACCAATTTCCAGCCCAGCATTCCTGTCCCCTCCCAACTGGGTCATTCCTTTGTCCTATGTCACTTGAAGTCCCCACATCCTCTTTTATTGATTCTTCCAAGGCTAAAAGCCTCCTCAAGAGGCTCCTAATGTGTAAGAAATTGTCAGAAATGTGCTGTCTCAGCTGCAGTGATCCAACTCAGGAGACACGAAGCCGTCCACAGCATTGATGCGCACAGTTTGGGAACCTGCCATTAGCTTTTAAGCTTCAATATCTTCCCCAGGGCAACCTGACTTTGTAAATGGGAAAACACAATTGATTATTCATTTGTGAATAAAGAAAAGAGGTTTCTCTCAAGATTTCCCAATTTCCCATTTCTTTTATGCAGTATAGAGCAGACAGGCTTGGGAGACCGGGTACCTAGGGTTTGGATCCTAGCTTCTCCACTTACTCGCTGTATGACCTTGGACACATAGTTTAACCTCTCTGTGCCAATAATGTTACCTACATTAGAGAATAGTTGGGGTATTATATGACATAAGACAGATAAAGTATTCAGGCTTTTAAAAAATGTTAGCAGGTGTCTGAGCAGCTCGTTGTTTGAGCATCTGACTCTTGCTTTCAGCTCAGGTCATGATCCCATGGTGGTGAGATCAAGCCTCTGGCTCTGAGCTCAGCTGGGAGTCTGCTTGAGTTTCTGCCCTTCCCTGCTTCATGCTCAGGTGTGCCTTCTCTCTCTCTCTCTCAAATAAATAAATAAATAAATAAATCTTTAAAAAAATGTCAACTATCATTTCTCCCATGTAATGGTAGAGGTGAGCTAGTTTCCTTTTGAAAGAGTATAAAATGTAGAAAAGGAAAGTGAAAGGGAAAGGCTGAGGTGGGAGGGACAATTGGGGAGGACATGGGGTTAGGACAAATGTCTGGAGGATTTGCCCACAGATCTAAAGCATCTCTGCCCCATAGAAATGTAGTGCAATCAAAAAAAAAAAAAAAAGAAAGAAACGTAGTGCAACCCACAAATGTGAGCCACAAATGCTAGTTGCATATGGAATTTTAACTTTTCTAGTAGCCACACTAAAAAGATGAAATCCATTTTAATCATGTTATTTAACCCAATTTATTTAACCTATTATAACCAATATATATATAATATATATATGTCCCAAAGAGAGAGAATCTTAAGCAGTCTCCAAGCCCAGTCTGGAGAGGATCTCCTCACCTTGAGATCATGACCTGAGCAGAAGTCAAGAATTGATCGCTCAGCCAACTGAATCACCCAGTCTTTGAAACCCAGTATGTAGGACACCTGGGTGTTTAGTCGGTTAAGTATCTGCCTTTGGCTCAGGTCATGATCTCGGGGTCCTGGGATCAAGCCCCATGTCGGGCTCCCTGCTCAGTGGGGAGTCTACTATCTTTTCCTCTGTTGCTCCCCCTGCTTGTGCTCTTTCACTCTCTCTGTCAAATAAATAAATAAAATATTTTAAAGAAAGAAAGAAACCCAGGATGCATTTTATGCTTACGGCATATCTTTTTTTTTTCACGGTGGCATCATTGTTTATTTGCATATTTTCAGCTGCTTCAGTTATTTTGTCGTTATGAATAGTGAACATATAGACATCCTTGCACAGAAATCAGTCTGTTAATCTCCTTAGAAGTGAAATTTCCAGGTCAAAGAATAGAACATTTTTAGACTCCTGATGTATTTTGCAAGTTGCTTTCTAGAAATTTTTCCGTTTACATTCCTATCAGCTACATATGACTTCCATCAAAAACAAGTTTGTTAACTTAAATCATAATAAAGTGTTTTAAACTTGCCTTAATTTAACCTTTTAAGCTTTTAATGGCAGTTTTAACTTGCTTTCCTTTGATTACTTGTAGGAATAAAACTTAAATGTTTATTAGCCACCTGTTCCTCTGGGACTTGTTCATTCCATTCCTAAGGTATTAGAACATCAACTTTTTGTGTAGTTTCTATGGGACCTTTATGGAAAATAATTTCCCATGTTTATATAGTTTTAAATTGTATTTATGCCTATAATGTTATAAAAGCTGAAGCTTTTTACGAATTTGCAACTAATACATAAATAAGTCTTAAGGTTTAATGCACAGCTTAGTTATTATGAATAATATTATATTATAAACTGTGAAGTGGCTAAGAGACTAGATCTTAATTGTTCCCACCACAAAAAAGAAATGATAATTATGTGACATGAGATAGGTGTTAGGTAACGCTATGGTGGTAATCATATTGCAATACATATAATAAATGCATTAAATCAACAGGTTGCATACCTTAAACTTACACAATGTTATATGCCAATTGTATTTCAATAAAAAAAAAAATTTAAGAGAATGTTTCTAAGAGCCCCTACCTGGTCTGAAGATCATTTCATTTACTTTTTTATTTTTGAAATTGTTTTTTGAAGATTTATTTATTTATTTTAGAGAGAGAAAGTGTACAAATAGGAGGGGCAGAGAGAATGAGAAAGAATCTCAAGCAGATTCCGCGCTGAGTGCAGAGCCCACGTGGGGCTCCATCTCACGACCCTGAGATCATAATCTGAGCCAAAACCAACAATCAGATGCTTAACCAACTGCACCACCCAGGTGCTACCACTTATCCTTTTTGAAATCAATATTTGTTTGTTTAAATATTTTATTGATTTATTCATGAGAGAGAGAGAGAGAATGAGAGGCAGAAGCAGGCTCCACACAGGGAGCCCGACGTGGGACTCGATCCTGGATCTCCAGGATCACAGCCTGGGCTGAAGGCGGCGCTAAACTGCTGAGCCACTTGGGCTGCCCCTAAATCAATATTTGTTAGAAAAAAAAAAAACAAGAAAGAAAAGAAAAGAAAAAAAAATCTAAAGCTTTTAATTTTTTTTTAGTATTTAATTTATTTATTCACAAGAGACACACACAGAGAGGCAGAGACATAGAGGCAGAAGCACGCTTCTCACAGGGAGCCCAATGTGTCCTGCTTTTAATTTTTTGGTAGTCAAATCTGTTATTCTCTTTGTGATTTCCTGTTGTTCATACTCTTAGACATTCCTGCGCTATCCAGAAGTCACCTAGTTTTTCTACGTATGCTTTTGCTTTTAACTTTTTAATCCCTCAGGAGTATATATTCAGGAGTATATTTTGATAATATACTCAGGAGTATATTTTGATAAGTGAGATGAAGGACCAACATTCCCCTACCCACCCACTATGGCCATGATCCTTCCAGCCCATCCTCTTTCAGACTAGCCACATTTCAAGTGCTCAGTCCCCACACATGGGGCAGTGGCTACCATATTGGACAGCACAAGACTAAAGTTTCAGACATTCATTCTCATTTCTCTGGGTATTTGCCATGACTTGCAAACACCATATAGAGAGCATCTTTTTAGCAGCTGTTAACAAATTGCAACTCCAGGCAGCAACCCTCCAGCTGGCTGCCGCTGCCATATTCTTATCTAGTGTCTGTCTCTTGTCATGACGTCGCCTAATTTCTTTTAAGGTGTTGGAGCACTTCTTTTAGCTTCCCACTTGAGGGCTGATATTTAAGGGCCTGTTTTGGTACCATCCTTAGTTTTGAATTCATGTAACCCATGGCAACAGTGAGGCTCCTGAGCTGACTGCTGTGCTCAGTTCCTGCAGCACTGATTAGGAGTCTGAAAAAAGCAGTTGGTCACAGCAAGGACTATGGCAGCAGGGCCACAGGGAGACATTGCTTTGGCAAACTCGGTGGCATCGTTGGCCACACACACTCTCAGGGGCACGTGACTCCTCCTCAGAGCCTTCTTTAGTGGAATAAAGTCCTGAGAGCAGAGTTAAGCTGAGGCTAGGATCTGGGGGTCGAGTCCACATGGGTCACTTGACTGCAAATGGAGAAATAATGTTTCCACAGCCACAGCCTACATCACCCACCTGGGTCAGTCTCTCAAAAAATGAGCTCTCGGGGCACCTAGCTGGCTTAGAAGGGCATGTAACTCTTAATCTCAGAGGTTGTACATTCGGACCCCATGTTGGGTATAGAGATTACTTACATAAATAAATAAATAAACTTAAAAAGAGAGAGAGAGCTCTTACAATTACACCTAGAAATAGCTTGGTAATCTCTTTGGGCACAGGACCACTGCACAACTCCAGGAGGTGCCAGCTGATTGTATTCCTTAGAGGCTGGTGGACCCTAGACTATGCATCTGCATGAAATACAATGAGAAAGGTACCCCCTACCCCCGTGGTACAGCCTGGCATCCTTGTTTGAGAAGGCGATTTGGGAAAGGATTTGGGAAAGGAAAAGAGACCTGGTTTTGATCCCAACTCCACCATTGGTTCATTTTGTGACTTCTCTCTGAGGTCATTTCTCATTGTATAGAGTGATTCAAACAAGCAATTTGAACTTCAAAGGATTCTTCAAGCTCTAACATATCCCAGTTCTCAGTGTATATGTTTTTGAGTGTAAATAATCACCCTTGGGAAAATAGTCACAAAGAGAATAGATGGGTGGGTAGTCATCGTCTTGGATCTCTTAACAAACACCAACCCAGCGCCTACAGGGCTAAACCGAAATCTCTTCGGAGGTCCTTACAATCCTTCTTCTCCAAACTCAGGCCCACACTTCCTAGCACAATACCTGCCTACAGCGATGCTCCTATGAAGTCTGATTTTTCTCTACATTCCCTCTGTGTTAAATAGAAAAAGTAAAGTAAGAATGAATAAATGATTACAGAACCAATGCAGATTATACTCAGCAATGGATGGATGTCTGAATATCCAGTATCAAGATTGCTTTGTGTCTTGAGGGTAGAACACAGAAACTATATATCAAGTAGAACACAGAAACTATATATCAAGTTGCCATTGTACCCCATCTTCCCTCCATCGTTCATTCTGTTAGGTAGCTTTAGCAAGAGAGAAATGCTAAAATTTCTTTTGAATTGACCCATATGAACATGGATAGGCCTTTCCTCCTTATAAAAAAACAAGATTTAGGGTGGTTAGGAGTCTTAGAGATAGGGTTGCCAGATAAAATACAAGACCACCAGTGAAATTTAATTTTTAGGTAAACAACAAATAGTTCTTTCGTATAATAATGTCCCAATGTATAAGGCCCTCACCATAGGAAATACACTAAAAACGTATTTATTGTTTGTCTGACTGAACCACCCAGGTGCCCCAAGACAGAGTCTTTCAAAGGCCTCACCTAATACTGTCACATCGGAGGTTAGGATTTTTTTTCTATTCTTTTGTTTTTATTTAATTTTATTTGAATTCAGTTAATTAACATATAGTGTATTACTAGTTTCAGAGGTAGAGGTCAGTGACTCATCAGTCTTATATAACACCCAGTGCTCATTACATCCTGTATCCTCCTTAATGTCCATCACCTAGTTACCCCATCTCTCCACCCCCAACCCCTCCAAGGAACCCTCAGTTTGTTTCCTATGGTTAAGAATCTCTTATGGGATCCCTGGGTGGCTCAGCGGTTTAGTGCCTGCCTTCGGCTCAGGGCATGATCCTGGAGTCTGGGGATGGAGTCCTGTATCAGGCTCCCTGCATGGAGCCTGCTTCTCCCTCTGCCTGTGTCTCTGTGCCTCTCTCTGTGTCTCTCATGAATAATAAAAAAAAAAACCTAATAAAATAAAAAAATCTCTTATGGTTTGTCTCTGTCTCTGATTTCATCTTGTCCTATTATTCCCTCCCTTCCTCTATACTCTTCTGTTTTGTTTCTTAAATTCCATATATGAGTGAAATCATATGATAATTGTCTTTTTCTGATTGGCTTACTTCCCTTAGTATAATACCCCCTAGTTCTATCCACATTGCTGTGAATGGCAAAATTTCGTTTTTTTGATGGCTGAGTAGTATTCCATTGTGTGTATATACGTGTATATATATATATGTGTGTGTACATATATACATATACAACACATCTTTATCCATTCATCTGTTGAAGGGCATCATGGCTCCTTCCACAGTTGGGCTGTTGTGGACATTGCTGCCATAAACATTGGGGTGCAGGTGCCCCTTCAGATCACTCCATCTGTATCTTTGAGGTAGATACCTTAGATAACTAGTAGTGCAATTGATGGTCCTAGGGTAGCTCTATTTTTAACTTTTTGAGGGATGGTGGTTAGGATTTTGACATATGAATTTGGGAGGGACACAAATATTCAGTCCATAGCAGGGTCCTAATGTACAAGAAGATCATTTAGCACCTTGAAAGCATTAACTGCTCCTCATTTTCTTCTTCTCATTCCAATAGTTACACGATGAATTTGGGGTTAAATCCACGTTTCAGAGTTTACTTATTAAAATGTCAGTCATAGGGATCCCTGGGTGGCACAGCGGTTTGGCGCCTGCCTTTGGCCCAGGGCGCGATCCTGGAGACCCGGGATCGAATCCCACATCGGGCTCCCGGTGCATGGAGCCTGCTTCTCCCTCTGCCTGTGTCTCTGCCTCTCTCTCTTTCTCTCTCTGTGACTATCATAAATAAATAAAAATTAAAAAAAATGTTTACTTTAAAAAATAATAATAAAATAAAATAAAATGTCAGTCATTGGTAATCAACTAGTCTACCATGGCTGTATTTCCTTTCTTTTTCTTTTAAAAGATTTTATTTATTTATTTGAATGAGAGGGAGCAGAGGGAGAGAGAGAAGCAGACTCCCTACTGAGCAGGGATCCCTACTCAGGGCTCGATCCCAGGACTCCAAGATCATGACCAGAGCTGAAGGCAGATGCTTAACTGACTGAGCCCCACAGGCAGCCCTATATTTCCTTTCTTATACAAGTTTTTGCTCTTCCTGAAGTTTGTAAGTACTTCTTTTTCCTAATAGTCCCAAGTACCCATCCTCCCCTTCTTCCCTGTCCTAATAGAAATCCGCCCACCCAGTTCAGAGAAACAGAACCAATAAGATATATATATGGAGAGAGACAGGGAGAGTGAGAGAGATTTTGGGAGAGAAAGCTCATGTACAAAGATCAGAATGGAATCTCAGAAGCTAGAAGACATTTTACCTAGAAGGTAACATGAAGTTACCTTCAAAATTCTGAAGGCAAACTATTTTCAACTCAATATTCTACACAGTCAACTTAATTCTCAAATTCTTTTTTTGTATACAACATCTCTCTCTCTCAAAATTTGTCTTTCTGTCTCTGTTTCTCTCTCTCTCTCTCTGTTTCATCTGCATAATCCGAAAATGCCGCAGTGACCTGCCCTGTGAAGTTTTCTTCCTGGCGGGCATACAGTAGGCTCTTGTAATTGGGAAACTCAATTCTCCCAATTCCTGAACCATTCTTGGAATGCTTACATTCCCAAGCATTTTCTCGAATTATTTCAGCGGTAATTTTTGGTATTCTTACTTCTTTGTACAATTTGTCTGATTTGGCTGACACCTTGTGGACGTCTCCTCTAACTTTTTTTTTTTTATCTTATCTCTTCTGTTTATTTGCTTTATTTTTTTTCTGGAACATTTCCTCAATTTTATCTCTCAATCATTGGTTGAATTTTTATTTTGACTACAAAATATGTTTAATAGTAGATTGTTCTTATTTTAGGGACCTAAAATTGTCCTCTTACTTTCCCAAAGAAAGTAATTATGGGTTTAAAATTGTAGTCATTCTGTTCTCAGGATTGTCTGTTTCCTTCCAAACTTCAAAATACCTCTGTTTGGTTTTGGTCTTTGCTTTCATATTGGACACCAGCTACTTGTGATCATGTGACAGTGCTGGCCAGTAAGCCACAGAGGAAGGCAGCAAAGAACTGGATGGGAAGCTTTTCCTCTATGGGTAAGAGGATGTGTGGCCTCCTCACCTCTTCTCATCTTCCTGCTTTGTGTTTAGAGGAGATGTCTGAAGCCAGAGGAGCCAAAAATGCTAGTTCTCAAAACTGTGGTCTGGGGGCATAGGGGTTGAGTGGGTGGGGGTAGCCTGGGTGGTTCAGCAGGTTAAATGGGTTAAGTGTCTGCTTTCAGCTCAGGTCATGATTCCAGAATCCCGGGGTCCAGCCCCACGTCAGGCTCCCTGCTCAGTGGGGAGTCTCCTTCTCTCTCTCCCTCTGCCCCTCCACTCCACTCATGCTCTATCGCTCGCTCTCTCTCTCCCTCAAATACATAAATGAAATCTTAAAAAAAAAAACAAAACAAATAAACAGGGATGCCTGGGTGGTTCAATGGTTGAGTGTCTGCCTTTGGCTCAGGTTGTGATCCTGGGGTCCTGGGATCGAGTCCTGCATCAGGTTCCCCACAGGGAGCCTGCTTCTCCCTCTGCCTATGTCTCTGCCTCTCTCTGTGTCTCAGATGAATAAATAAATAAAATCTTTAAAAAATAAAAAAAAATCAAAATTAAAAAATTAAAAAATTAAAAACTGTGGTCTGGGGACCCATGAGGATCCTCAGGAATTTTCATAGGGCTTTATGGGGTCAAAATATTAATAATAATACTAAGACATTATTTCCCTTGTTCTCATTTTTTCATGAATAAACAGTCACAGCTTGCCTGCCTGGAGTCTGTCTTCCCTTTTGGCCTCGTCTGCTTTGCATCTTACCACCGAGTCACACTAATGACACAGATGTGGTTAACAGCACAGACCACAGGATGGTGCAGAGTTTTCTCCTCTTGCTTTGGTGAACTTAATTTATTTGTTTATTTGTTTTAAGGAGGCTTCATGCCAGCTTGGAGCCCAACACGGGCCTTGAACTCATGACTCTGAGATCCTGACTTGAGATCAAGAGTTGGACGCTAACCACCTGAGCCCCCCAGGCTCCCCTTCTGGAAACTTTATTCAGTGAAGCCCACACCGTGTTTGCTTCAGTGAGGGGAAGCAGCGGTGTGGGGAGTGCAGGAAATCAGTCTGTCCATGGTTTTGGTGCAGACTGAGATCGTAGTAAACTGAACATCCTAGGCCTTTGTCATGAGATCAGCTATTTTGGTATACTTGGTATTCTGAACCTGTGAGCCAGACTTTACATTTATCCTGATTAAATTTCAAATGTTAGATTTTGTCCATTATTCCAGCCTGTCAAGATATTTTCCAATCTTAATTCAATCACTGGGGATAGCGTTTATCCCTCTGAGCTCCTGATAAGCCACCATCTCGGCATCACAGCATCGCAGCGACAACACCAGACAGAAATGGACAGCACCTCTGTGCTCACTGCTGCTGCTCTGCTCAGGTAAAGAAAGAACGGATGGTGGAAGGAGCCCTAACCAAGGATTTTTTAAAAAAGATTTTATTTATTTATTCATGAGAGATGCAGAGAGAAAGAGGCAGAGACATAGGCAGAGGGAGAAGCAGACTCCCTGCAGGGAACTCAGTGCAGGACTTGATCCCAGGTCTCCGGGATCATGATCTGAGCTGAAGGCAGACGCTCAACCACCGAACTACCCAGGCGTCCCTAGGATTTGGTGTTTCAAGGATAAACTCTTGGATCCTTTTTCTTGTACTTCTGGCTGTCAGTACTAGCACTCAGTTTCTGGCCCTGCTCCCCAAAGTCTATGAACCAGAGATGGGAGTTCCAAAGGAAAGTCCCCAATGTAAGTTTCTGAGAAGGCCCAGATATACTAAATAAAGAAGAGGTGGCTTTCTGGTCACTCCTTTTTTTTTAAGATTTTATTTATTTCAGAGAGAGCGAGAGAGTGAGACAGATCACAGAGGGAGATGAAGAGGGAGAAGCAGACTCACTATCCCTCTGGTCTTTTTTTTTTTTTTTTTTTTTTACTTCCTTTTCTACCCCTGGAGTCTACAACACAGATGACCAGGATGGTAGGCTTCTGGAGCTGCATTAGAGAGTGTACTAGAAATCAGCCACCTAGTTGTCCAGGTAGGGAGATGAAGGATCAGTGAAATTATGTTCCTGGCCTTGTGCACCCTGGAAGAGGGCAACAGAGCCAGGACGAGAACCCCCATCCCCTTGCTCCACACTGAGCCATGTCAGTCAGGTAATCATGATCAGATATGCCTGTCACCGCTTCCTAGAGAATGAATGTGCATCCAGAATCTAGGAGACAACATTGATTTCTTTTTAAAATATGCATGGATGGGGCACCTGAGTGGCTCAGTGGATTAAGTGTCTGTCTTTGGCTCAGGTCATTATCCCAAGGTGCTGGGTTCAAGCCCCTGTCTGTCTCTCCCCTCAGAGGGACTCAGAGGGAGTCCCTCTCCCTCTGCCCCTCCCCCTGTTCGTGTGCTCTCTCTCTCACTCTCTTTCTCAAATAAATAAACCCTTTTAAAAAATAGGCGAGGATAGGTTATGGCATGGAATGTAAAAATCACTCGGAGTTTCAAGATGAAAGAGGAGGATTCAGAGAAATGTGCATTTACTAGTTACTTGGGCCATAGATGCCAACTCTCCCCAACAACACAAAGATAGATGATTTTATCTCAGGAAACAGTTTTGAAGCAGAGAAATAAGACCTCACATAGACTTCATGAATGTAACAGCACTGCTTATAGAGATAGATCTATGGGAAGTGCGTGTGGGAGTACCATCATTCTTTCCCTGTATTATTATTATTGGCTATATGTAGAGGGTGATCAATGCACAGAACAGAAAAGAATATGCTTTCTTCTGGGGTGCTGGAGTGGCTCAATTGGTAAAGCGTCTGACTCTTGATTTTGGCTTGGGTCATGATCTCAGGGTCATGATCTCAAGGTCATGACGTCAAGCCCCACATCAGGCTCCATGCTCAGCAGGGAGTCTGCTTAAGATTCTCCCTCTCCCTCTGCCCCTCACCCAACTCACACACTTGCTCTCTCTCTCTCTCTCAAATAAATAAATTAATTAAAAAGAAAACAAGAGCGGGACACCTGGGTGGCTCACTGATTAAGCGTCTTTGGCTCAGGGCGTGACCCCCCAGGTCCTGGGATCGAGTCCCACATCAAGCTCCTCTTGGGGAGCCTGTTTCTCCCTCTGCCTGTGTCTCTGCCTCTCATGAATGAATGAATTAATTAATTAAAAAAGAAAAGAAAAGAAAAGAAAGAAAAAAAAGAAAAGAAAAAAGAAAAGAAAGAAAAGAAAAAAGAAAAGAAAGAAAAAAAGAAAAAAAAAAGAAAAGAAAAGAAAAGAAAAGAAAAGAAAAAATGCTTTCTTCCAGGCAAGAAGCTTTATGAGGTGGCTGGTATGCCCCTGAGTCCTCTCTGTGATATATTGGCACATTCATTTCACTTTTTGAGGACATTGGTCAGCCCTTGCTAAATTCCAAGGAGGCCGAAAGACTACATGATTGAGACTCATTTCCCCTGGCTGTGGACTGACTTTATTATCCATAATTAACGGTGAGTAACTCGGTGGATGGTATCCCTTTGTAGGCATGAATTTCTAACCAAGGAACATCTTTCAGCTCAGAGCGTTATTCAGTTGATGTTGCCAAGGGACTGCGGCTGTTTATTCCCCAGGATGTTTTTCCAGAGAACTGCGACGTGGCTCTGGTGACGGAGTGGATCTTTCATGGCTACATGATCTTTTCTTATTCTCTCTTCTTTAAAAAGGAGAAAAGAAAGACCCTCACTATTTGTCTGACATTTCCATGGATGTGTTAGAATGCCAGAGGGGAGACCAATGCCAGAAATCTTGGCAGGGTAGAGGCCCTTCTGACTGTGTAATTTCTTTCTTAATCTGATGATGTGGTGGAAAGTAGATTTGCTTGGAAGAACCGAAGATCATCTCGATTTTGCTGAACATTCCAATCCTGTGCATCAGTGGTTACAAACCGATACGTCCTGTAATAAGAAGTCCCGGGGTTCTAGAGTAGTATCCTCCTCAATCAGTATCTTGGTGTCTGTCTGTTTCACAGTACAGATGTGTATAGAGAACATCTATTGGGCTTGCCTGCCTATTATACATTCCTTCTTTTTCAGCAAAAACACCTCAAATTTCTTTGGGGAATCCACACCCCCTCCAGGGGTGATAGTCAAAATGTTTAACAACTGGAATGACATGGATATTCCCACACCCAGGCAATTGGAATGGAAGCTGACTGTGACAGCTGCTGAACCCAGACGTGCTCATCAGATATTGTTTTGATGGGTCCTGAAATCCAAGGGCCAAGCATGAACCAAACCAGGCCAAACAGACTCCCTGTCCTGAGAATTTGCATATTGATCCATGACACAGAAAACATTTGGCACCCAGATCGATCCCAAAGGTTGCCTGAAAATGCCAGCCTCTGGTGTGCCTGCTTCCTGTCCTTTATAACATGCCCTGGTTCAGCTTTTTCTTTGTTCTATAAGCTACCACCATATCCATCCAATAAACTGTATTTATTTACTTACATACTTATTTCTTGCTTACGTTCGCTAGAATTCATTTCTTTTGCTTACCACCAAGGAACTCTAAAACAGTAATTCAGAAAATAAGATTTTATTTTATTTTTTTAAAGATTTTATTGATTTATTCATGAGAGAGGGAGAAGCAGGCTCCCTGTGGAGCCCAATGCAGGACTCGATCCCAGGACCCAGGGATCATAATCTGAGCCAAAGGCAGATGCTCAACCACTGAGCCACCCAGATGCCCCAGAAAATAGGATTTTTTAAAAAAGATTTTATTGGGCAGCCCCAGTGGCACAGCAGATTAGCACCGCCTGCAGCCCAGGGTGTGATCCTGGAGACCTGGGATCGAGTCCCACATCAGGCTCTCTGCATGGTGCCTGCTTCTTCCTCTGCCTGTGTGTGTCTCTGCCTCTCTCTCTGTGTGTGTCTCTATGAATAAATAAATAAATAAATTTTAAAAAAATAAAAAAGATTTTATTTATTTATTCATGAGAGACACACAGAGAGAGGCAGAGACAAAGGCAGAGGGAGAAGCAGGCTCCCTGTGGAGCTCAATGCAGGACTGGATCCCAGGACTCAGGGATCATAATCTGAGCCAAAGGCAGATGCTCAACCGCTGAGCCACCCAAGCGCCCCCAGAAAATAGGATTTTATTTTATTTATTTATTTATTTTTTTTAAGATTTTATTCATTTATTCATAGAGATGCAGGGAGAGAAAGAGAGGCAGAGACACAGGCAGAGGGAGAAGCAGGCTCCACGCAGAGAGCCCGACGTGGGACTCAATCCTGGGTCTCCAGGATCACGCCCTGGGCTGCAGGCGGCGCTAAACCGCTGCGCCACCAGGGCTGCCCAGAAAATAGGATTTTAAAACAAATTTTCTGCAATGGGAATCTTGCTTCCCTGGATCATTTTATTATAAAATTGTAAAAATGATTCCATGGAAAGAAATTAAAGCCTTCAATAGGTAGGAAATACGATAAAATGGATTTAAGAAAAGCAGGGTTGTTGGGGTTGAGGAAGGCTTCAGTTTACTCACTGAGTGGCAAGGGCCTTGAACCAGATACAGCAGTAGCTCTATGCTTAAAGAAATTAAAGTAGCTTTCTACTTCTAGAATTGCCCTTTGACCCTTAGTCACTAGATTAAATCTTCCAGAATGTTTCTTTTTAAATCATTTTTTAAAAAGATTTTTATTTATTGGGCAGCCCTGGTGGCTCAGCGGTTTAGTGCCGCCTTCAGCCCAGGGCGTGATCCTGGAGACCCAGGATCGAGTCCCACTTCGGGCTCCCTGCATGGAGTCTGCTTCTCCCTCGGCCTGTGTCTCTGTCTTTCTCTGTCGCTCATGAGTAAATAAATAAAATATTTTTAAAACAGATTTTTATTTATTGATTTGAAAGAGAGAGAGAGAACACAAGTAGGGGGAGCAGTAGAGGGAGAGGGAGAAGCAGGCTCCCTACTGAGCAAGGAACCTGACGTGGGGCTCAATTCCAGGACCCCAGGATTGTGACCTGGGCCAAAGGCAGATGCTTAACCCAACTGAACCACCCAGGTGCTCCCCCGCCCCACCTTTTTAAATATTTTATTTATTTGAGAGAGAGAATGAGTGAGAGAGATAGAGAGAGCAGGGGCAGAGGGGGAGGGAGAAGTAGACTCCCTCCAGAACATGTTTCTTGCATTCTAATGCACATATGGTCACTTAGAGGATCTCATAAAAATACAGTCTGCTTCTACATATCCATCAAGCTCCCAGTGACTCCAGGGCTGCTGGCCAGGACCACAGTTTAGGCATCAAGGATCCAGGTTAGAAGATTCCTTTTCAGCCCAGCTTTCCCAGATTCCCCGCTGAGGGGTTCCAGACTGCCTCCCTTTGTCTGTGTAGAGCCCTCTTGTCATTCCACCCCTAAGCAGCAGGTGTCACCAACACACTCTGAGAGCCCCTGCTGGACTGACTCCTTGCTGGGGACCAGTTGATTGGTTCCAAAAGGATTCATGCAAAGTAACTTTAAATTTCCAAAGTAAGTATATTCCATAGCATTTGGTGATAGTTTGAACCCCCCAAGCAAAATGACCAGCGAGGGGAATTCTCGCTAAGTTTTTATAAACATTTTTATTTCTTTCTGATTTTTTAAAATGTTGGTTGGTTATTTATTTATTTATTCATTCATTCATTCATTCATTCATTCATTCATTCATTCATTCATGAGAGACAGAGACACAGGCAGAGGGAGAAGCAGGCCCCTCGCAGGGACCCTGATGTGGGACTTGATCCCGGGTCCCCAGGATCATGCCCTGAGCCGACTGCTGAGCCACCCCGGCTGCTCTTCTTTCTGATTTTCAATTCATCTGTCCATGCTTCACTGTGGCAATCTGACTCTCTGCATTTTGTAATGGAGAAATTAGAAATGCTTTAGTAAAGCTTGTAGCAGTTCAACTATTTATTCATGAGAGACACAGAGAAAGAGGCAGAGACACAGAAGGAGAAGCAGGCTCCCTGCGGGGAGCCCATCGTGGCACTTGATCCCAGGACCCCAGGATCACGCACACCCTGAGCTGAAGGTAGATGCTCAACCCCTGAGCCACCCAGGCATCCCAGCAGTTCGATTTTTGTAGAGGGCTTTCTTATGCATTCTCTCTCTCTCTCTCTCTTTTTTTTTTGCATTCTCTTATTGATAGAAGAATCTCCACTATTATTATTCTCAATTTCCAGATGAGAAAACACAAGCACAGAGGGGAGAATTTAGTGACTTGTCCACTGCGATAATGTTGGGACAGAAATGAGATCCCACCTTGAGCTTCTTAATCCTTCACTTTATCCTACTGCAGATGGACAAGCAAAAAGACTATCAGGGTTCTCTTCTGCATTAAACCTTGTTCTCCTCAGCAAGATTGAAAGTTAACTAATCTTGGGGCACCTGGGTGGCTCAGTTGGTTAAGCATCTGCCTTTGGCTCAGGTCAGGATCCCAGTGTCCTGGAATTGAGAGCCCCTTGGGCTCCCTGCTCAAGGGGGAGTCTGCTTCTCCCTCTCCCTCCCCCTGCTTCTGGTCTTAAATAAATAAATAAATAAATAAATAAATAAATAAATAAATAAAATCTTTTAAAAAGTTTCAGGCATCAGAACCAATTGTCCTGGGCATAAGGTCTCCCCAAATACAATGATGCACTTTGGATGCAATTATCTGAGATTGCAAGGTTTCTATAGACATTGTGTCTATTCACCATGACCAAGAAGTCCCTGTCCCACCAATGGTATCAGAGCTCCTTTGGAGAAACTGTGGGGAGGTTAGACATTAGTGAAGAGGTAACATTTTGACTATATTTAAATTAAAACAGAGGCTTTTTTTTTTTTTTTAATGCCTGAGGAGAAAGGAGTTGTCTTTCATCTTGGAGAACCTCCTCCAGGTTTTGCAGGCACAGTAAACTCTGAGGGCTACTCCGATCTCATCCTCCCCTTGGTGCTCCACACCCCTGCCCACCCCACCCCCATCTGGCACAAAGCCTTTGTTGTCACTGGGCTGGCTGGGGAGCGCCAAATCTTAGGATAGGAAGTGCTCCCATGAGTGATCCCTAAAGCACCCTCTGGCTCCGGGAACCTCAAGCCTCAAGATCCCCTCCTATGTCAAGCATTTTGCACAATGGTTTCTGCTGGATGTTAATATGGAAAAATCAGGAAGACAAATGCCTCTGTGGTCAAGCAAATGCAAGCCAACGCTTGTTGTTTTGTTTCTAAAGATTTTATTTTTTATTTTTTATTTTTTTAAAGATTTTATTTTTAAGTGATCTCTACACCCAGTGTGTGGGGCCCAAACTCACAACTGTGACATCACCAGAGTCACCCCCTGCACTGACTGAGCCAGCCAGGCACCCTGAGTGGCGCTTGTTTAAATGGAGTTACCTGCATTTCCTTTTCAGCAGGGCTTCTCAGAGGTTTTCCTGTGCACGGAGAACCTTTCAGAAAAGATTCTCCCAGTTAGGAGATGAAGGCAGCTTTTGTTCCTGGAACATCTGAAGCTTACAAGACACTCGCTGAAAACCCCGGCTGCGTTCACCTTCCTGTATGGGCTGGACGAGCTTCCCCGGGGGGCCACCTGCACAGCGTCAGGGCCTCACGTTTGGTTTAATGCTCTGCTGTCACTGGCTTGAGATTCTTAATCAGTGGTGAACAAAGGCTCTGTATTTTGGTTTTGCGCTCAGCCCCACAAACGGGTAGCTAGGGCTGCCTGTGGAGGCCCCGGAGGAGGCCCGGGAGACCCAGGAGGATGGGGTCTCCTCTCGGCCTCAATGTTCCAGAGGCTTTCTGAGTTTCTCTCCCTGCAGTTTACCTCCCTCCTCTTTCCACCTGTGCTGGTGCTCACCTGCGCCATCCCTGCTGCTTCTCTTCCTCTTGTACCTCCCCTTCCTCCTCCTCCTCCTCTTCCTTCTCCCTTCCATCTTACCCTTTCACATCTACCCAGGCACACAAGATCTTTCTCCAGCCCAGGTTTATGGGTCGCTGGAATAATGTTCTCTGTTCCGAGTCTCCTTGGCGCTTTTAATTATGGAAAATACCCTATGCTTTAGCCAAGTGTGGGCACCCGGGAGTGTGGTCAGATGAGGCTGGGGCGCCTGGGGGGCTCCGTGGGTTGAGCACCCAACTCTTGACTTCCACTCAGGTCGTGATCTCAGGGGTCGTGAGATCTAGCCCCCGTGGGCTCTGTGCTCAGCGGGGAGTCTGCTGGAGATTCTCTGTCTCCCTCTCCCTCTGCACCCCTCCACCCCCACTTGCACACACACTCTCTCTCTCTCCAGAAATCAATCAATCTTGAGAAAGAAATAAATAAGGCTGGCATGCCAGCCCTGCTATGGCCACTGCCACATCCTCCGGCTTCCATCTGGCATTCGGGGAGGCAAGCACAGAACAGAGTTGAAAGCAGGAAGGGAACACACTGCAGTGATCCTTAAAGCAGCACTGTCTGAGACTAAGAGGCTCTTTTGTCTGTCTACACTTATAAAATCAGTGGTTTGAGGGAAGCCTGGGTGGCTCAGTGGTTGAGCATCTGCCTTCAGCTCAAAAGTCGTGATCCCAGGTCAGGGGATCGAGTCCTGCATTGGGTTCCCTGTGAGGAACCTGCTTCTCCCTCTGCCTATGTCTCTGCCTCTCTCTGTGTCTCTTATGAACAAATAAATAAAATCTTTTTTAAAAAAATAAAATAAATGGTTTGAAGTGAAATGTTGCTGTTAGCCTCTTACTGTTAAAGGGAAGGATCAGTGTGGTGCCCCTCAGGTCATGGAGGGAAGAATCAGAACTGAAGATGACGATAGCTTCTCTCAGCAACAAGTCCACAAAAGCACTTAACTTTTCATAACAAGGCGAACTTCCATGCCTGGCTTGCAGAGCCCTGGAAGACCACTCATCCCGCCCAACCCTGCTTCCTTCCACCTTCCTCTCCTACCTTCCATTCATGTAAGGCTCCGCTTGTTGCAGGTCATGTAAACTCAGATCAAACCACTGTAAAGAAGAAACATGTATTGTTACCTTATAACTGAGGAATATTGCTTAAATTGAGCAATAAAGCAATAAAAGGGTGTGAATGGCTTCAGGTATAGCTGGATTCAGGAGTCCAAGTGATACCATCTAGATTCCTTTCTTGCTCCATCTTTATCTGTGATCCCTGCTTTCCTTTAGGGCACATTCTGTAAAAGCGAAAGATGTATACGATCTGAAGAGAAACCAGAGTATAGGGCACATTCTGTGTCTAGATCTCTCCACCTGGATGCCAGGACCATTCCCAAACACCTCTGGGCTTGCACTTTCTTTGTGGCTTGTGATCTATAGAAAAGGTCATTCCCTGCCCCGCCCCCAGGGTTCCATAGCAAAACTGAAGGGGAGATTCGGATTGGCTGCAGACTATGATCATATCTGATGAGCCCACCCCTCAGTTAATTACAGTGACCTAGAGCGTGGAATGCACTGCTGAGGGTCATGTGCCCACGTGGTGGTGCTGGTGATGCCCAAGGTATTGGAAGGATGAATGGGCTCTTGTCCAATCACAGAGATTGGGTTCTCTTTACAGAAGAGGGTTCCTTGGAGCACCTGAGTGGCTCTGTCCAGTGTCTGCCTTCAGCTAAGGTCATGATCCCGGGGTCTTGGGATTGAGCCCTGCATTGGGCTCCCTGCTCAGCAGGGGGTCTGCTTCTCCCTCCCCTTCTCCCCCTACTCATGCACTCTCTCTCTCTCTCAAATAAATAAATAAAAATCTTGGGACACCTGGGTGGCTCAGTGGTTGAACATCTGCCTTTGGCTCAGGTCATGATCCTGGGGTCCGGGGATCGAGTCCCGCATTGGGCTCCTTGTGGGGAGCCTGCTTCTCCCTCTGCCTGTGTCTCTGCCTTTCTCTGTGTCTCTCATGAATAAATAAGTAAAATCTTTTTTTAAAAATTTTTATTTATTTATGATAGTCACACAGAGAGAGAGAGAGAGAGAGAGAGGCAGAGACACAGGCTGAGGGAGAAGCAGGCTCCATGCACTGGGAGCCCGAAGTGGGATTTGATCCGGGGTCTCCAGGATCACGCCCTGGGCCAAAGGCAGGCGCTAAACCACTGCGCCGCCCAGGGATCCCAAATAAGTAAAATCTTAAAAAAATAATAAATATCTTTTAAGAAAGAATAATAAACAAATGTCTTTTAAGAAAACATGCCTTCTTCCTGCTAGGAGAGGAAGATGTGTCAGGCAGACATAAAACAACCACTTTAGGTAACTACACCTTCTCAGTTTTGTTCCTTGACACTTCCTCTCCTCCATACTTTTCTGACTTCTGCTTCAGAGTCTGGCTATAATCACCTCCCTTCCTCCACGTTCCCAAATCTGATCAGACCTTCAAGGCTGAACCCACAGTGAATGCTCAGAAAGTGCTTTATGGACTCTTGGGGGCTGATGGAGCATCAAAGTGGTTTCATGAAGGAGCAGATCTTTTGTTGACTTAAAATGAGTTAGTTCTACTCTACTATTCCTTTTCATCATTCTTATGTGAGACTCTATGCTGACCAAGGCTTTTTAGGTAAAAAGATCAGCTAGACAAATGAATTAGTATAGAGGAAAGGGGTTAGACTGGAGGAGCTGAGGACATCTTATAGAAGCAAAGAACGACTACGCCTCAGGGGAATCAGGAAGCCATTAAGTGATAGGATGAGACCCAGTCCTTCTAGTGCTCTGGAGAGAGACAAGGTCTCCAGCCCTAGTATCTGTCAGTCTGTCTGCATGGCTCTCTTGCTTTCCTCAGCAAGCTGCTATTGTTTGATGACTCATCACTGTGCTCTGCGGGAAAGATGACTTTCCAGCCTGGTACTATCACCTTTTAGAGTACATTCTCTGGGTCTCTTTGTTCCGCTTTCTGAGGAAGAGAGAATACATTTGGTCATGGACCAGCAAGTGTATTGGCTCTCCTTAGCCACTCCCCATCTGTCCAAGAATCTGTTCATTAGGGTTATATGGCACATGTATGGTTGCCTAGGCCATTGGTGGGAGCAGGTTTCCAAGGAGGGGCCGTGGACTGGGCAAGCCCCCCAAAACATGCTTCTTGTAGATACACACAGCAGCTGTTCCATAGGTTAATCAACTAAAGAGAAGAGAAGTTAAATGATGCATGCAAGGCCTCCCAGCCAGGGAGAGGTCAAGGATGCTCTAAAACCCAGGTGTCTGCTCCAAGTGCTACTTTCCACCCCAAGGAAGGACGGGGTGCCCAAAGCCCTAGCATGGATTCGTTCTCTGAAGGAGCAGGGATGTAGGAAAGGAGTCTAGGAAAGAGGTTGGACTTTGGTGAACCCCACAGAAAGCACTGAATGTGGGTGCCCACATGGAGGGGAATGGAATAAGATCCTTGGATTTGATTAGAATAGCCTTGGTGACCTTCAGGGGTCACCAAG
Organism: Vulpes vulpes; assembly: GCF_048418805.1. Taxonomy (NCBI): domain Eukaryota; kingdom Metazoa; phylum Chordata; class Mammalia; order Carnivora; family Canidae; genus Vulpes; species Vulpes vulpes. The sequence continues at coordinate 12,978,085 of NC_132794.1, forward strand.
CAGGTTTGGGGGTGCTAGACATTGATGGTGGAGTTAAAGGGGAGGTGAAGAAAAGATGGAAATAAACAGAAAAAAAGGGAGGAATGGATTATCAGAAATAACAAATGGTGGAATCTTGGTTCATGCTCTGGCACCATGGACTGCCCTCTGCTCCACTGAATTACAAGAAATTCCGGAAGAGCACACTGTCCAACAGTTACATTAAAATGAGTGGGAAAACTTTGCTACTTAGATACACATTAAATTCTCAGATGCTGGTATACTTCAAAGAAACCAGGAAGTATGTGCTAAATAGGATCTGGGTTGAGAGGGTGCACTTAATAGAATAAAGTTCAAGGAGACCGCTCTATTGAGGGATTATTGCTAATACAGGCAAGGCCTTTTTCCAAATTATAGGGAAGTATCTTATTTCTTGTTGTATTAAATGCATTTTGCCTCCTAGAACTCTTCCTCAATTAGGAATGTTCTTGGGGGTGCCTGGGTGGCTCAGTAGGATAGGTGTGTGCCTTCAGCTCAGGTCATGATCCCAGGACCTGGGATCAAGCCCGGTGTCCGGCACCTGCTCAGAGCAGGGAGTCTGCTTCTCCCTCTGCCCCTTCCACCACTTGTGCTGTCTCTCACTCACTCTCTCAAATAAATAAATAAATAAATAAATCTTAAAAAAAAAAAAAGGAATGTTCTTAGCTGCTCATAATAGAAAATCTAACAAAAACCAGTTTAGATAATACAATCTTGTTGGCAAATTGAACAATAAATAAATAAATACATTTTTAAAAAAAGATAATAGAATCTGTCTCAGCAAAAAGGCCACAAGTAGGCATTCCCAGGGATGGTTCAAATGATCATATAATCCAGGTTCCAAACTATATTTTTCTTTCTTTCTTTCTTTCTTTCTTTCTTTCTTTCTTTCTTTCTTTCTTTCTTTTTTTCTTTCTTCTTTCTTCTTTCTTTCTTTTTCTTTCTTTCTTTCTTTCTTTCTTTCTTTCTTTCTTTCTTTCTTTCTTTCTTTCTTCTTTCTTTCTTTTTTAAGATTTTATTTCTTTATTTGAGAGAGAAACAGCATGCAAGAGAGAGAGAGAGAGAGAGCTCAAGCAGGGGTGTTGGAACGGGCAGAGGGAGAGGGAGAAGCAGACTCCCTACTGAGCAGGGAACTCAACATGGGGCTTGATCCCAGGACCCCAGGATCTTGACCTGAGCTGACAGATGCTTAACCAATTGAGCCACCCAGGTGCCCCCAGACTATAATTTTCATTTCACCAGATTTTTCATTCCTTAACTGTTTTCAAGATGACTATGGAAGAAAGGGAAAGAATGGCACCTTCAAGCCCCCTTCTTGCACTTGTCCCTTTTTATCGGGAAACAAATTATCTTCTTCAGAGGTACCCCTGCAGATTTCCCAAAGTGTCAGTAAAGAGACCAGGACAGTTGGCCAATGTAGCTGCAAGGGAAGCTGGAAATGTAAGTATCCATCAGAATGGAATGTGACAGATACCCTTGACATGCTCAGCTCAATCATGACCCATCCCCTGGAGATATGCCAGGGTTGGACCTATTCCATCTGAGTAAAATCTGTGTTCCTTTAACAAAGAAGAAAGAGTAAAGGATACTAAGAATTTCTTTTACAAATACTAACCTCTACTAGGGATACCATTTTAATAGTAAGCCTATTCACCATGAAGACAAATAATGCTGAAAGCTTTGTGCCAATGGTGGAGCATGTGCCTAAATCAAAATGACTCCAATATTTGGAATAAGATATAATTCAGCAGAAATTACCAGGGAATACATAAGAACTCCTACTTGTCACTTAAGTAGCTTGGGTTTGCAGATATGCTCTTTAGCAAAGGAATGATTTTATCTTTTTTTTTTTTAAGGTTTATTTATTTGGGAAGGGCAGGCAGAGGAACAGGGAGAAAATCTCCAGCAGACTCCCCAGTGAGCATGGAGCCTGTCATGGGGCGATCCCGTGATCCTGAGATCATGTCCAGAACTGCAACCAGAAGTCCAATGCCCAACTGATAGAGCACCTAGATGTCCCAGTGAGGGAGTAATTTTTTTAATGATTTCTTTCTTTCTTTTTTTTTTTTTAAGATTGTATTTATTTGACAGAGAGCAAGCACAAGCAGAGGGAGCAGCAGGCAGAGAGAGAGGGAGAAGCAGGCTCCCCACTGAGCAGATTGCCTGAGGAGGGGCTCTATCCCAGGACCCTGGGATCATGACCCGAGCTAAAGGCAGATGCTTAACCGACTAAGCCACCCAGGTGCCCCTAAATGACATTTCTTTTTTTTTTTTAATTTTTTTATTTATTTATGATAGTCACAGAGAGAGAGAGAGAGAGAGAGAGAGAGGCAGAGACATAGGCAGAGGGAGAAGCAGGCTCCATGCACTGGGAGCCCGACGTGGGACTCTATCCTGGGTCTCCAGGATCGCGCCCTGGGCCAAAGGCAGGCGCCAAACCGCTGTGCCACCCAGGGATCCCCTAAATGACATTTCTTACAGTTAGTTTATATAAAGGACCTCCATCCATTACAAATGTGTAATTACTTGTGTGACATGTCACAATATCACCACCATTGGTTTAAGAATGAGTGGTAAGTGGTCTTGTACCAGTGAGCAGAAGGTCATGTGGATCCTGACTTCCCCTTCAGGACTGGAGAATTTTTTCTCCCAGCTGCTGGGAAGGTTGTCCACTGACACCTCTCAGCCATCAGCCTTCTTTGGAAACTGGTCTCACTAAGGGAACCTGCCTTGCCCAAAGACCCAGCCCTCTATCAGGGCACCCAGCACTCATGACCTCTTGTCCTGATAGATTAGCTAAGCTCTGAGCAACCCACAGGGTTTCCTGAGGTCTTCACTGAGACTCTATTGTATTGAGACTTCTCCCTCTGCCCCATCTGGCCCTTCCCTTCCCAGGATCTCTGGATCCCAAGGACACTTCCTACAGGCTTATCTTCAGCTCAGTTCCTGCCTCCCCTGGAACATGATCTGTGATACTTGGCTCCTCTCTCTGTCTCCTTTCTGTGACCCAAGTCAGTGTATTTAAATGAGCCAAGCCAACCTAAGATAGTGACAAATTTTTTTAATAGATTTTATTTATTTATTTATTTATTTATGATTTTATTTATTTATTCATAGAGATGCAGAGAGAGAGAGGCAGAGACACAGGCAGAGGGAGAAGCAGGCACCACGCAGAGAGCCCGACATGGGACTCGATCCAGGATCGACAGGATCACGCCCTGGGCTGCAGGCGGCACTAAACCGCTGTGCCACCGGGGCTGCCCTAGATTTTATTTATTATTTTAAAGAGAGAGGGATGGGAGGAACAGAGGGAGAGGGACAAGGGACAAACAGACTGTGCTGAGTGTGGAGCCAGATGCAGGGTTCCATCCCATGACCTGAGATCATGAGCTGAGCCAAAATCAAGAATCAGATGCTTAACGAACTGAGCCATCCAGGTGCCCTAATAATAGCAATCTTTGATGGAGAGATTGTCCTCATCAAAGATTTTCTTCAAGAGATGTAATTTGAAAGGAACTCCCTCCCTTCACACACATTTATTAAAAATACAGACTTAGGGGCACCTAGCTGATTGAGTCAGTAGAGCATGCAATTCTTGACCTCAGGGTTCTGAGTTCAAGTCCCATGGTGGGCGTAGAGCTTACTTTAAGAAAAATACACACCTAACCAAAAAATGTATGTAAGACCTGCAGAGGAACTTTCTGCAATGCCTGTTCGACAAATGAACCGCTTCTTCCACCTAGTATCAAACTTGAATGAGCTGGAAACCTCTGTGACAAGTACTTGATGAAACAGTATTCCACTAGCCCATCAGAAGACTGGAGGCCAAGACCCAGACCAAAATGTGTTTGCCTGGGTCGATGTCAGGATCCCATAGAGCCCCATTTTTAGAATCAACTCAAGAGTTGATATGAGGGACACCTGGGTGGCTCAGTGGTTGAGCGTCTGCCTTTGGCTCAGGGCGTGATCCTGGAGACCCAGGATCGAGTCCCACATCAGACTCCCTGCATGGAGCCTCCTTCTCCCTCTGCCTGTGTCTCTTCCTCTCTTTCTATGTCTCATGAATAAATTAATACAATATTTTAAAAAAGAGTTGATATGACAATGTATTCATTTATTTTTGATTTATTTTTAGTTTTATTTTTTATAGAGGGAGTGGGGAGAGGCAGAAGGAGAGGGAGAGAGAGAATCTTAAGTAGTCTCTCTGCCCAGTGTGGAGCCTGACCCGAGTTTCAACCTCTCCACCCTGAGAACACAACCTGAGCCGAAATCAAGAGTCAGACGCTTAACCAACTGAGTCCCCAGGTGCCCCACTGGGGGCTATTTAAATAAAGCAGGTTCAGAAAGAAAAAGCAGCGGTTGGGGATGCTGGAAGTTTTGTTTGTTTTCCCTAATGATTGTAAAAAATAAAAGTCACTCCGTTAAGCCTTTCTTTTCTAAATCCGTGCAACCCCACACTGAAGGGTTTGTTTTATAGCACATATTTGGAAGGGCCATTCATTTCTATAAATAGTGGTAATAATACTGGAGCGGGTATAATAGAAGAGAAGATCCAAACAGATAAGAATAAAAAGGGAAATGATTATCTCCCTCTATTACATTTGCAGATGCCAGTGGGAAAGATGTCAACAGAGATCAAAATGACAGGTGTTACACATTCTCCCAGGTGCTGCTAGACATAAACATTGTTTCCTCCTCACCCCCTACTCACTACTTCTTCTTTGAAGTATCTCTACCAAACTGTCAACTCAAACTCAGGAGAAAAAAAATTGAAGAGGAGTACAAATTCTGAATGTACTTAATGTTGCAACGGTTATCATTTCAGGACCAGAATTTCCTCGTCTTGGCCTACACGTGTTTTCATGATCAGAACAAGAGGAACATTTGTCATTTTTCTACTTAATGACTTAAACAGAATCGGCCCTTTCCAGAATCTCCTACTACAAAACCAACAAACCTAATACAAAGCCAGCTCTCTTCCCCCGGCCTCCCTCATCTCCAAAGCCACAGTGGAAATTGCAAGCGGTACTTAAAGATGGGGTTTTCAAAAAGGAAGTATTGACGAACGCTAAGTTAAGTCAGCTATAGAGCAAAACAAATTTAATCTGTCCACGGCTGAAAACAACTAACTGTGGACAAATTTATTGAATTGTTTCTTGACTAAGGGATCCCTATTCTGAGCCAACAATTAGAACTGGTAGGTTTCTTAGAAAGGATGATACTCAAGGATCTCTTAGTAGCAAGCCCTTTGGGGAAAAAGAGGGAAGTGCACTTAGCAAGAGAAGAAAAGGAATGGCATATACTATTTTGATCATGTTATATATGTGTAGATTGTTTGATTCCAATTAAGACCTAAGAAGGGATGCCTGGTTGGCTCAGTGTGTAGAGCATGCGACTCTTGATCTTGGGGTTGTGAGTCTGGGCCTTTTGTGGCATGTAGAGATCACTGAAAAAAATGAAAAAAAAAAAAGAGTAATAGGGAAAGAGCATTTTGTAATATTTGACATCAAATCACTATGTCGTACACCTGTAGCTAATATAAGATGTCAACTATACTTAAAACAAATAGCAGGGGAAAAAACTAATAAATCTAAACAGATACAATAAACAGCACACACACACACAACTCCTGAGATACACTGTATTTTCATTACTCGTCATTAAGTGGGTATAGTAGGAGAATAATGGCCTCCAAAGATGCCCACATTCTAATCCCTAGAATGTGTGACTACTGTAGATTACCCAACAAGGAAGAATTAAGATGGCAGATGGAATTAAGGTTGCTAATTAACTGACTCTGAGGTGGGGAGGTTATCCTGGATTATCCGAGTGGGCACAAAATAATCACAAGAGTCCTTGAAAGTGGAAGCAGGAGGCAGAGCTGAGTCAGTGTCAGAGGTGTGCAGCATGAGAAAGGCCCCGCTGGCCATTGCTGCCTTTGAAGATGCAAGGGCTCCATGGACCAAGGAGTGTGGGCGGCCTCTGGAATCTAGAAAAAGAAAGACAACAGATTCTCCCTGAGAGCTTCCAGAGAGGGATGCAGGCCTGCCAACACCCTGATTTTAGCCCAGGGAGACCCATTTCAGGCTTCTGACGCCAGAAGTCTAAGTCAGTAAATTTGGGTTTCACTAAATTTGAGATAATTCGTTATAGTAGCAATAGGAAACCAGTGTAGCAGGTCAGTCAAGGAGAAGCAAAATTCACTCAGGAGGTAACCTCTTCCTTAAAGTGGTATTTATCACATGATCAATATGAACACACCTTCTATGCTCAGATATGTTATTCCATGTGACCCACTTCAGCAAGCACCTGTTGGTCCCATTTTGTACATTTTCTCTTTAGGATTAGAGCCAGAGTTTATTACATGAAACATTTTTTTTTTTTTTTTTAAGCAGGAGGGATTATTTTGTCCTTTGGTAGCTGGCTATTTGAAATGTCTTGCAATAACATCCAAGCTCTTTTTTCCCAATCAGGAATTACTTTAGAGTGGTAAATGCCGGGGGTGGGAGGTGGGGGGGATGGGGGTTGGATAGCGCACATTTTATATTTCCATCAGTTGGCCAAAGCAATATTATAGGAGTCCTAAGTAAGCACATGGGGGCGGGGGGAGATGCCTGGGCAGCTGCACTGGGCAGTGGTTTCTAGTTACCAATTTTATGTGAGGAAGTTGGGGTTTGGCCAATCCAAGGAGCTAGTTGTAGTTACAGGGACTCCAAGGCCCTGGAATGTTGCTTCTCACATTCCACACGTTTTGAAACGATAAAAGCAACACTCGTTTTAGAGGGAAAAAAATTCACTTAAATCCCAAAGGGAAGGATTAATGCAGCTATTGAAAGGCACCTATGGACTACTGGGTGGTGGTGGGGGGACTGCACATGCGGACTGCGGTGAGAAAGGGGCCTTCTCCCAGACCCTGCCCCGCCCGGCTCCCCCCTCAATGCACCTGCTTCCCCCACTCAGTGCACCTGCCCTCTCTGCTGGGCTCCTCTCTCTGACCCCAGAGTCCCTTGACTATGATTCTCCTCCACTCCCAGGCTTTCAAAGAAACACTTAGAAATCCCAATAATGCATCTTGCCCTCTCCTCTTCAAAAAGGAGAGAAGAAATGCTTCTGAGGAGAGAGGACACTTTTTCAGTGACCCTTTGCTAACTAACCAAAGAATCCAATTGAATTCAACCAACAGTTACTCACTCAGGAGAAGGGACCCAAATACTATGGGACAAGGGGATCTGCACTGACCCTTCATGCTCCGCAGCGGTAGGACTTGTTAGGGGCCGGATGGTGCCTCCCCTGCAAATCCCTGTGTTGAAGGCTTCACCCCAAGGGGGTTAGTGATGTTAAGATGAGATCCTTCCCATGGGCCTTACTCTCATAGGACTGCTGTCCCTTAGGAGAAGGGGAGGCTGGGGCAGAGAGGGAGACATCAGGGACCCTTGTGCAGGATGGAAAGAGCACGTGAGGCCCCAGGAGACATCGACCATCCATAAGCCCAGCAGAGATGCCTCAGAAGAAACTAGCCCTGCCGACACCTTGCTGTCAGACTTCCAGCCTCCAGGACAACAAGGGAGTAAATTTTGTTGTTTAAGGCCTGACCCCCTGCCCCGTAGGTAGCACTTTGTCATGGCAGCCCCAACAGACTATTACAGACTATTACAGTCCTTAAAAAGTCAAACTGTTATACTCCCTGGGAGCCAACCACTGTTTCGCCTTAACAGCAGCCCATGCCAGAGCTCTGGGGTTCTGGGGTGCCTGGGGGGCTCAGTCGGCAAAGTGTCTGCCCTCAGCTCAGGACATGATCTCAGGGTCCTGGAATCGAGCCTGACATCAGGCTCCCTGCTCACTGGGAAGTCTGCTTCTCCTCCCTCTGCAATCTGCTCCCCCAGCTTGTGCCTGCTCTCTCTTGCTCTCATGATCTCAAATAAATAATCTTTTTTTTTGGGGGGGGGGGGGGTCAAATAAATAATCTTAAAAAAAAAACAAAAAACAAAAGACCAAACTCTGGGGTTCCAGTGTGGAAGCCTGAAGCTGGCTCCTGCCCCATGCTCAGCACTTCCCTTCTAGGCAGTGCCCCCTTACCCCCCCTCCCCCGCCCAGTGTTTCCATTCCTGCTTTCGATGCTGCTTGCCTCTCTCCTCACCGTGCACTGTGCACTGTGGAAGCTAGGAGAAGCCATGGCTTCTCTGTGCATTGCCCCTTGCCTTCAGCCCTGGCACATTACATGGCACAGAGCAGATGGTTTTAAATGCCTGCTAAATCCGATCATGTCCCTAATCAGTGCACATTGCTTATCTTCCACAAAAAGTGGTACAGACAACTGCCCTGGACACCCTAAGGGGAGGCACCACCAGACCCTCTGGGAAGGGAGGGCACTGGGTCCAGAAAAGAAATGAGGCCTTCCGGGATGCCTGGGTGGCTCAGTGGTTGAGCATCTGCCTTTGGCTCAGGTCATGGACCTGGAGTCCTAGGTCAAGTCCTTCATTGGATTCCCCAGGGAGCCTGCTTCTCCCTCTGCCTCTGTCTCTGCCTCTCTGTGTCTCTCATGAATAAATAAATGAAATTAAAAAAAGAAAAAGAAAAAGAAATGAGGCCTTCCGATGGCGATTCCTGTAAACACCTCCGAGATGGATTGGTCTTCTGCCTCAAATACGCTGTGCTAGGTGTCCTGTGCACTGGCTGCGTGGGTCAGCTCTGAAAATGGAGTGACAGATTCTGCTTGGGAGGCGGGGAGCAGGGGCTGGGGAAATAATCACAGAGGCCTCCCTTTGGGAGAATCACTCATTAGCACTCTGACCCGGGGCAAGTTAGTCAATCTCTTTATCTTCTAAACAGAGATTATAGACCATATTTTGAAAAGATGACGTGAATATGAAATGGAAAGTCGAATCAGAAACCGCAGTAACGTAAGGCCTCACACATCGCAGGTGATCAGTAGCCGTGAGGAAGAAGAGGGTCCCTGCCTTTGAATGGGCAGCAGGCTCACACTGGGCATTGAGGGCTGGGACACGAGGAGGTATTCCAGGCAGAGGGTGGAGGAGAGAAAAGGCTGGCCAGGGAGCCCTGGGTCATCTCATGCAGATGGGGAGCAGGACAAGTTCGGGAGCATCGAGGGAAATCAGAAAGGCAGAGTGGGTCTTCAGGGCCCAGGTGAAATCAGTGTTCTTTATCTTCTATTTAATTGAGAGGCTTTTCCAAAGAGTGAGTGACAAAGGGGTGGAGACCTGCCATGGAGGGACCACTGAGAAGGCTATGGTCCTTACCAGAAGGAGGGAGTATGAGCTGGGGCAGGGGCCGGAGCAGGGGCCTGCAGATGGGAGGGGTCCAGAATCATTTCCAAGGTTGGATTTACCCATAGATAAAGCTTGGGCCTTTATTTACTGAGGAGTAAAGGGTGGGGCAAGTCTAAGCTTCCTCCCATTTTTCTAGCCTGAGCAGTTTCTCTAGGTGGTAAGGCCAGAAAGTGACCTGGGAGACAAAAGATGTTATTGGGTGGGGACGCTTGGCTGGCTCAGTTGGTAGACATGGGTCTCTTGATCTCGGGGTTGTGAGTTTGAGCCCCACACTGGGTACAGAGATTACCTAAAAATAAACTCTTAATTTTAAAAAAAGGGAAGGAATTTCCCTTTTAAAAGGGAATTAAAAGAAGTTGTTGGAATTTGTCTGTTGTTTGGGGGAAGGTGGTGGAGCAGGTGCAATGAGATTATGGGCGTGTTAATTTCACGAAGCTTTTGGGTACCTGGGAAGAGATGTGTGGCGAGTTTGTCAAAACTGGGCCTGACTCTCTGTAGGTGAGCTGGGATCCGTAGGTGTCTCTAACGTCAGCAAAGTGCTGGTCTGAGTTCTTTATTGTATGGACTCATCCCATCCTCATAACACCCCGTGAGATGGACAGTATTACGCGCCTCATTTTACCGATGAGGGCTGTGATGAACTCAATTGTGCCGGCCTCCCCCAACTCATAGTTTGAAGCTATCAGTCCCCAATGCACCTGTATTTTGGAGACAGGGTGTTTAGGAGCTACTTAGGGTTACCTGAGGTCATAAGAGGGGAGCTGGCGGGGCTGGAGGGGAGGGCAATCCACTAGGGCTAATGAGAAAAGAAAGAGACAGCAGAGTTCTCTCTCAGCATGCACACAGAGGAAAGGCCAGGTGAGGTCCCAGCAAGAAGGCAACTGTCTACAAGCCGCCAAGAGAGTTCCCTGGTGGCACCTTGATCTTGAACTTCTCCTCTCCAGAACTGTAAGAAAATTAACTGCTTTAATTTATTCTAAGTTAAAAATAAATGTGTAAGCCACCCAGTGTGTAGCGTCCTGTCATAGCAGCCCGAGATAAAACAAAGGCACTTAAGCACAGAGACATTAATTAAACTTCCTGAAGGTCACACAGCCGGTAGGGAACAGAGGCAAGATCCGACTTAGGGCAGTCTTTGCTTTTAACCACTAGCCTCTCTGCTTTAACTCCTGATCCTCCTTCTTCTTTTTAAAAAGATTTATTTATTTAGAAGATCTTATTTATTTATTCATGAGAGACATCCAGAGAGAGGCAGAGACACAGGCAGAGGAAGAAGCAGGCTTCCTGCGGGGAGCCTGATGCGGGACTCGATCCCAGGACCCTGGGATCATGACCTGAGCCAAAGGCAGACACTCAACCACTGAGCCACCCAGAGGCCCTGAACTCCTGTTTCTCTAGAAGATGTGCATGCATGCGTGTGTGTGTGTGTGTGTGTGTGTGTGCGCGTGGAGGGGCAGGATCTAGAGATGGAGAGAAAATGGGCTGTCCCCTTCTTCTGGGAGGTTGACGTCTGTGGCTCCACTGCACCAGTGTGCTTCCTGGGACGAGCAGCTTCTTTTAAGTCCAGTGATTGTTTTGCTGAGGCAGCATGGCTGCCTTCCAGCATTTTCCATAGCGGGCTGTCAGACCCCGGGGGGATGGCCCTTGCGTGGAACAAGAACAAGCGGCTGGCGCAAGGCAGGTGGAGCCGTCTGGCTTGTTGCGGCCGGGCGCCGGCAGCCCTGACCTCCCCTCTCGGCCTCCCCGGTGTGTAAGCCATGGGACAGTCACAGAGGCACCGCCCAGGGATGTCATGGGCCAGCCCCGTGCAGGGGCAGGCAGTGAGCACAGCAGAGTGTGCAGACTTGTCAGGTCACTATGTTGCACACCTGGATCGAACATAACACGTGCAACTATAATGCAAAGGGGGGGGGATTGTCCATGAGGCTGAGACCTGGTAGAGCGTCTGGGAGCCCCACCACCAGGCCGTAGCTGTGGTTTGCAGGGGAGCTTTTGTTCTTTCCCGTGTCGCTGAATTAATAATCGGGCGAGGGTGGGAGGACACAGAAGGAATAGCATCGAACTGGTTTTCTCTTGGAGACCCTCGGATGCATTCCCGGTAATTGTTTTGGATTTCCAGCTCTTTCCCCTTAAAACACATTTTGAGGAATTGCTTTTCTTTTTTTTCCCCCCGTAGTTGTTTGTTTGTCCCTTTGCCTTGAAGTTTCTGAAATATTCCACAGCGCTGTCCTTGCCAATTCTGCAGAAGTGTTGCTGTTGCTCAGAGCCTGTTCACAGCCAAGTGGGAGAGTTTCTCCACAAACTGCCATTTCAGTGAAAACACAGAAAATAAAATGCAACCAAGCACATTACACAGAGGAGGGAGTGCTAAGTTCCCCGGCTGTGATGCGGCCTGGCTTGTCTGGCCCTGCCTCCTTGACCTTGAGTTTCTTTGCATTGGTTGGACACGAGTCTGCGTGTTGAGGCTTCCTGGGTCTCTTCTCCACCATTGAAGGCTTGTCATGGCTGGGAAAGTGTGCTGGCTCCCTAGGTCCTTTTCTGGAACCTCCTTCACCCTGCTCCCAACATGTGTCCTCAGGTGAGAAACTAAACAAATTCTTTTACTAGGAAGGTTATTCTTACCATTTTTAAAGATTTTATTTATTTGAGAGAGTGCGCACAAGCAGGGGGAGAGGCAGAGGGAGACGGACAAGCAGACTCCACGCTCAGAGCAAAGCCCCACAATCTGAGCTGAAATAAAGTCGGGTGCTCAACCCACGGGGCCACCCAGGTACCCCAAACAGTTTTTTTTAACATCGTCGTTCATCTCAGGTGTCTTTCATTTTCAAAGAAGGCTGATGGGTTTCCCAAATTTTATGTGAGGATGAATTATGTGAGGATTTTATTAAGATGTAGATTTGGATTCGGTGTGTCGGAGATGGGGCCTGGGACTGTGCATTTTCTGAAACCAGCCGACAGTGCTGGTTTACAGACCACACTTTGAGTCACCAGATGTAGAGAAACACTGAATGGTTGAGTGGTTGTAGGGAATACTATTGGGGTGTACATTAGTCAAGGTTAAAAACAAATCAAAAGGAGATATTTACACACACACACACACACAGAAAGGTGTATGGCGAGAAGGTTTATTATAGGAATTAGTTCATGTGATTGCAGAGACGGACAAGTCCCAAGCTCTGTCATCTGCTCGCTGGAGACCCAGGAGAGCTGATGGTGTAAGTTTCCATCTGAAGGCCAGCAGGCTCAGACCCAGGAAGAGCTGAAGTTTCAGTTTGAGTCTGAAGACTGGAAAAGACCAATGTCATAGCTTATCCGGTCAGGAAGAGGAAAGCCTCCTTACAGAAGGGTCAGCCTTCTGGTTCTATTCAGGCCTTCAACTGATTGGATGAGGCCCATCCACGTTAGGAAGAGCAATCTGCTTTGCTCAGTCTGTTGATTCAAATATTAATCTCATGCAGAACAGCCTCATAGACACACTCAGAATAATGTCTGACCAAACGTCTGGGTACTCTGTGGCCTAGTCAAGTTGACTCACGAGATGAAGCACTATGAGAGGGTGTATCCTCTCTTGGGAGTCTTCTTCATGGCTCTTGGGTTGTCCTTGTTTATCTTCTTGGCATTCTTCGGTCAGAGGATCCAGATGCGTCCCCTTGTCAGCCTGATGTCCATGGCTGGACCCGATCTCCATGCTCTCAAGGGCAACTGTCTACATAACACCTGGGCCTGCCTCACGAATTCTGGCATAGAAACACCAGATGACACTTTACACTTATGTTGAACCCTGTAATACAGTTGGACCTTTCACACAGCAAACACCTAGTACAACTCATACGTGAAGGACAGGCTATGTAATGTGAAAATGTCGGGCTCCTTGTTCAAAAATTAGGGTTAAAAAAATTAGGATTTTCAAGACAGCAATAGCAGAGCAGGAAACCAAGTGTGCAGCCCTTCTGAGTGCAGGATCCTGTGGGATTACAGAGGTCCTATATCCATTAGGCTTGCCCCTGTTCAAATGGACATCCGGGTCAGGAACAGAGGTGACACAAGTAAGCACGTGGGCCCATCTCTGCGGTGTAGCCTTACTAGGGAAGGCTACTTGTTGTGACTTAACTACATTTGTATTTCGTGAGGCTTTCAGTCAACAGTGACACAGAAGAAAATGAAACAGAAGAAAATGTTGACTTGGGGCTGGAGGTGAGGTCATGTACTAGAAACGTAATTTCTGCTCGTTCTGCTCGTTCTCTTGTCCTACACCCTTAATTCTGCCTCCGACCGCTCCCTTTTCTCCTCTTCATGCCAACGCTGTGTTTTCTTTAGATGTCAACAGTGCCCTCAGGAGATGGGATGCTAGAACACTCTGCCAGATGGCATTTGTCTGTGTTTTAATCAAAATGCCCCCCTCTCTTTGCCACAGTGTGAAGCAACAAGATACTGTGTGAAGCGGACAAGAAACAGCACAAAAGCCTGCGGTAGCTTTTGAGGTCAAGAAATGTATCCGAAGGGTGGATGAGCTTAATTCTGCTAACCTCCGGGGTAGCACCGTGATTGGGGGAGAGGCTCCCCAGGTCAGCCCGAGCAGATCCCGAGAGGCGAAGTCCTGATGTGTTGATGTGGGTGGGGCTCAGGGGGAGAGCGCATGATGGAAAGAACCCAAAGGGGTGCTTTCCTTTATATCCACCTCCCCCTAATGGGCAGGGCTAAGCCTTTCTCATATGGTCTTGCTCAGGGTTTTCAACCACGTAATGAAATACCATTATTCCATTTTTTTCTTTCTTTTCTTTCCTTCCTCCCTCTTCTTTTTTTAAAAGTCATCTCTATGCCCATGATCCCAGGTGCCCCTCATTATTCCATTTTATTTTATTTATTTTTAAAAAGATTTTATTTATTCATTAGAGACACACACACACACACACACACACACAGAGAAAGAGAGAGAGAGGGAGAGAGAGAGAGAGAGGCAGGCAGAGAGAAGCAGGCTCCATGCGGGGAGCCCGATGTGGGACTCGATCCCAGAACTCCAGGATGATGCTCTGGGCCGAAGGAAGGCACTAAACTGCTGAGCCACCAGGCTGCCCCTCATTATTCCATTTTAGAGATCAGGACACTGACTCGAGTCTTTCGTAAACCTAGCTAAACCCCAGAGCTAACCTTTATGAGTGTGCGCTGTGTGCCGTGTGTGACCTCATTTGAACCCCCTCAACATCCTTATGGGTTAGGTGGTTACTCCTCTTTCATAGAAGGAGAAAGTGAGGCCTGCAAAGGACTGAGTATGCTGCCCGAAGCTTCAGAGCTGGAGAGTGGTGGAGCTTGGATCCACACCGGCCAGAGGAACTCCTGACTGCCCTTAACTGCTTTTTAGATTTCCTTGGAGCAGCAGGAGCTGTGCCAAAGGTGATCAGGCGGGCCACTCGGGATTCATCTGAAGTTCACCTTGCAACAGTGGCACCTCCTTCACAACACGGCCACGCTGGCGGTGGCCCTGAGTGAGGCAGAGAGCTCCAACTGCTCACCTCCCGGGAAGCCTTTAGTTACCTCCCACTGACACAGGGCGCCTCAGCAGCTGCCACCATGCGCGTCTCCAGTGGAAGATGTTTACCAATTGATTTTTCAAGATTTCATTTACTTATTTTAGAGTGAAAGAGCACAAGCAGGGGGGTTAAGGATAGAGGGAGAAGGAGAGAACCTCAAGCAGACTCCTTGCAGGGCACAGAGATGGACTCAGGGCCGGATCTCATGACTGAGACCATGACCTGAGCCCAAATCAAGAGTGAGATGCTCAACTGACTGAGCCACCAGGCGCCCTGGGAGATGTTTATTTAAGACACAGTATTTTGGGATGCCTGGGTGGCTCAGCAGTTGAGCGTCTGCCTTTGGCTCAGGGTGTGATCCCGTGGTTCTGGGATCAAGTCCCATATAGGGCTCCCTGCAGGGAGCCTGCTTCTCCCTCTGCCTGTGTCTCTGCCTCTCTCTGTGTGTCTCTCATGAATAAATAAAATGTTAAAAAAAAAAAACAGTATTTGATGTTACTATATGCCAGGCACTCTTCTAAGCTTATGACTAATATTAACTCATTCATTCTCATGCCAGTCCTATATAGTGAGCACTACTGTCATCTCAGTTATAATGATGGGGAAACTGAGACACAGAAGTCTGAAGTAACTTGCCCAAGGTCACAGCTAGATGATGATGGGCTGACTTGAAAGTAGGCAGCCTAGCTCCAGAGGACATGCACTTCTGAACATACTTTGCAAAAAACACTGTATTCATATTCATATATATATATTCCCATATATATATGAATATACACATATATTCTCCTTCCAATATGATGACTTGTAACTACTTAAGAAATTGCTCTTGGTACGCCTGAGTGGCTCAGTGGTCGAATGTCTGCCTTTGGCTCAGGGTGTGACCCAGGGTCTTGGGATCGAGTCCCGCATTGGACTCCCTGCAGGGAGCCTGCTTCTCCCTCTGCCTATATTTCTGCCTCTCTGTATGTCTCTCATGAACAAATAAATAAAATCTTAAAAATAAAATTGCGCTTCCTGCTGGGATGAAATCTTCACCAAGGAACAATTCTTCATTGAGAAGCTTCAGCAAGGTATTGGCTGAGACGAAGGCAGTTTTATGAAAGGGTATCTTTTGGAAAAATCTCACAAACTTCACTCAGAAAGCTCCCTGCAACACCCATCCTGGCACCTGGTAGACATATCAGTCTTCAATCTCCTAATCTAACCATTCTCAAAATTGATGCCTAAGTAGCACTTCTAATCTTCAAAGGTCTTACCTCTAATTATAGCTCCTCTATATTTATTGATTAAATATTTTTGAGTGCCCCAAATATACCGAGCATTGCTCTAGGCACTAGGAAACAGCAGAGAACAAGACAGATAAGATTCTGGATGGAATGGAGTGCTGTGCTGGGGGCAGAAGACACACTTAATTGGCATTTCAGCCCACAGAATTCAGGGGGCAGTGGAGCCCTGGGGGTGGGGGGTGGGGTCTCTAACTTTGGATACAGGAGGTTCCCAGTACCTAAAAGGCTGCTGCACAGTTGGAATTTGGCAAATGTCTACTGCATGAATGTATTGCCTGCAAAACTGGGTTCTGAAGAATGGGTAGGAGCTAGTTAAGAGAGGGAAAAGTAGTGTGTGTGTGGTATTCTGGACAAAGGCAAGAGCCCAGTGGTGAGGGAGCAAAAAAGAGGTTTTTCAGTTCAGAAGAATGATTCTGCAGAGGAGAGATTTCAGGAGGGCTGGAGTAGAAAGACGTGGGAGGCCCTTGATGTGGTCGAGTGAGAGAAAAACCCGGAGGAGGGCATGGATTTGGGAAGTAGGCGACAACAGAGGGGAGGAGGAGGAGGGAGAAGCCAAGGAGGATTTTTAGTCCCCCCCCCCCCCCCCTTCAGCTTTACCCTCTAGGACACAGGCAATGCCTTTACGGTTCCTTTTGTTTTCAGCCACATAAGCAGGGGAGCCCAGGCCTTCCCACCTCTCAGGTTGTTAGGGAATGTCCCCCCAGCCTTTGTTCTCCTCAGTGGCGAAGTCCAAGGCTCTTAAAGTGAGGAGGGAGCTGTGGCCCGGTGTGGGGAAGCCTGGTTCCTCTCTACCGTCCCCGTCCCCGTCCGGCGTCGGCGTCCCCCACGAGCTCCTGCAAGGTAAAGGGCAAGCCTCGGTTCCGAATTTCACAAGCAGGCACCAGGGGGTCCCCGTGAACCGTACTGGGCCCCGTAGGTGGATGCAAGGCCCAAGCCCCACGCCGTGATCTTAAGTTCCCTGGCCGGGCCGGGCGGGGCGCCGCGGGGAGTCCAGGGCTCCCGGCGTTCGGGGAAGGCGGCCCTGCCGCACCTGGCGCCCGGCTGGCGCTGCCTCCCGCAGCGTCCGGGGAGGGGTGGCGTGAGGGCTTCCCCGCCTCTCCTCAGAAAGTTCCCGTCTCCCCCTGGAGCCAGGCGCACGCCTCCCGAGCCAGACCACGTGTCGCAGGTACGTTTTTCTCGGCTCTCCCCCGCCCCCGATCCGTCCCCCCTTCCTCCCAGCCTTAGGTGGCAGGAAAATCCTTTACCTCCGACCAATCCCACTGACGCCGAGCCGCGCGCGCGCGCCAACTCGAGCTCCTTCTCCGCGCGTCATTGGCCACCTCCACCTAGGCGGAGTGACAGGCAGCTCGGCCGACCTATAGCCGGAGGAGGCGGAGGCCGCTCGGCCCTCTCGAAGCCGCTTTGTTAGGGGCTCCCCCGCCGCCCCCCAGCCCGCCGCGCCTCCGCCGCCTCCCCCCGCTGCCCGCCCGGCCGCGCCGCCGGAGCCCCGCGGGGTGGCAGCGCCGGAGCGCGCGGCGCCCGCATCCTCGCCGCCGGGCGCGGGGGCCGGGATGCCGCGCGGGCACCCAGCGTGCTGCTGTTGTCGCTCCAGCCCAAGTCCGAACGCCCCGCTCCTGCATCCGCCGCCGCCGATTGGCCGCCTGGAGGCGGAGCGATTGTCAGGCGGCCCAATCGGAGCGCGGTTTCCCACGGGCTGCCGTGGCCCCGCCCCCCAGGCCGCCGGCGGAGGCGCCCTGACAGCTCCCATTGGCAGACGGCGAGCGGGCCGGAGCGCGGCCGGGCCGAGCAGCGCCGCCGCCGTCGGGCGCGCAGCTCTGCAGCGCCCGCAGCCCCCGGAGCCCGGCGTCCCCGCATTGTCCCCGGGCCGGTCGCGGGAGGTCCGGGGCGAGCGTCGCGGGTGAGTTCTGCGGGCGGGCCGCGCGGAGCCGCCGGGGGGTGCGGTGGCGGGCGCGTCCTGAGCCCCGGCCGCCGCAGCCTGGGCCTCCCGGGGTCCTAGCTCCCCGGCTGCGCTCTGCCGTATTGTTCCGGGGCTCGCACACTTGGAGGTGAGGACTGGCGGCTGGCGGGCGGGAGGCTGGCGGGAGGCGGGCGGGCCAGCGGCGCCCAGGTGCCAGGTGCCCAGGTGCCCAGGTGCCGGGCGCCGGGGAAAGTGACAGCGTCCGGGCGGCGGCACTTCGCATTTGTCGGCTGATTCTTATCAACTTCGGGGAGGGCGTGCGCGCGTGTGTGTGCGCGTGTGTGTGCGCGCGCGTGTGCGTGTGCGTGTGCGTGTGCGTGTGCCGCGGGGCCCGACTCGGGCAGCCCCGGGCCCGGCTCTCCGGCGACGCCGCGGGCGCTCACCTTGGCGATCGGCGCGGCGCTCGGGGCCGGAGCCGCGGGGCGCAGCGCCCGGGGGCCGCCGCACGGGGCCGGGGACCCGCTGCCCACCCGGGGGGCGGCGTTGCACGCGGCCTTCGCGCGCGCGCAGACAATGACGGGCCCGGGCGCCCCCGGCCGCGCCGCGCTCTCCCGCGGGCCCCGCCGCCGCGATGCTGCCCGCCGCCCTCCCCCGGCCGGGGGACCCGCTTTTGTGTGCGGACCTCGCCCCTGGGCCGGAGCCGCGCGCTGCGCTCCCGGGCCCAGGCCGCCGCCGCCCCCTCCGCGCGGGCAGACGTCGGTGCGCGCTGTCAGGTGCCGCCCCCTGCCCGGCCTCGGGGACACGCTGCGGGGCAGCCGGCTCGCCCGCGCCTCCCGCCCCCGGGCCGCGCTCCGGAGGCGCCCGGGCCCCGCGGGGCTGTGTGGGGCCGCCGGCCGTCGGGGCGCGCACCGCGGCGAGCTCGCCTCCGTGCCCCGGCCAGCCCCGGTGGCTCCGCGCCGCCCGCCCCCGCGTCCCCGCGTCCCCGCGTCCGGCGAGCCTGGAAGGACGCGCGCGAGCCCTTGGGGCCGCCGGGCAGCTGGCGAGGAGCGGAGAGCCCGGGCGCTGCGGTCGGAGTCCCCGGTCCCGGCCCTGCCCAGTGCCCCCCGCGGGCCGACTGAGCCGGGCCGCGCTGCTGCATCTCGGTCTCCCCGAGTCTCAGTGGCCGAGTCTGTAAAGTGGGGTGATGTGTATTCCCTCCCGTCTGTGTGTGTGTGGGGGGGGGGGACGGGGGAGCAGGGGTTAAAAACACAGTAAAAAATAATCAGTTTAGCGCAGTGATTGCCACAAATGAAACACTGCAGTGATGTTCCCCAGTTAGAGGGGATCTAATGATCTAATGGTGTTCCCTAATGAGAGGGGATCTATCCAGGGGGCAGACCCGTGTCTCTTCAACACTTCCCTGGCTTCTGTTTTATTTTAGAAAGCTTGAAGGACTGTTTTCAGCCTCAAAACCGGGTCTATTTTACTTGGCCTTAGGTTTGATTATAGTTATCTAATCGCTTTCGGCTCCTTTTTTATGTGTTTGAATTTCCATTAGGTTTTTGTTGTTAACGTTTTCTTCTTCCCTCTTCGTTAAGGCTGTGCTGAGGCCCAGGCCTGGGTTGGGAGGACACCTGGGCCAGGTGGGAAGCGGTTTCCACCGAACCAATGGGCGCTGTGCAAAGTGATTAGCACCCGGATGGAGGGAGGTTTGAACAAAGAGGTACCTGGAGGCCGGGAGACAACACTTCCTGGTAGAACTGAAATTTGAGCCATGTCTTGTGGCAGAAGTTTAGTTAATCCTTGGTTTCTAGAATATGCTCTTTTGTACCCCCACCCTAAAGAGCCCCACCAAGGGAGGTTGTCTTTGCGTGGCAAACACCAAAGTTGCTAAGTAATGATCTTTGAATACAGGAGAAAGAAACCCAAGGTGGAGGCTTGACTGTCCAGGGAAGGTAGAAGGAGAGACTTGATTTCACTGAGTCTTTAAAATGCCCTTATCTGTGTTTTGACTGGTTTTTCCTCTGCTCCACCAGCCCGGCGTTGCTAGTTTTTCTAGGCAAAGAGAGAAGCCAGTTCCATACAGGGAAAACAAAAACAAAAACGAGAAAAAAAGCCCCTCTACAGCCCCAAATCAGATAGTTTAAAAGAGACAACCTCAGGCTTGGCTGCAAAGAAAGATCGTATTGGAAAAGATGTTTCCAGGTTCAACACCCTTTTGCTGGGTGGGGCAAATGGTTGAGCTAGGTGCAGTAACATCGACTTCAGGGGTCTCGACCGGCCCAGTAAAGCACACGAGCCCAAAGGAGGTGAGGGGCTTGCAGTCTGTCCTGGGGGCGCAGAAGCCCCCAGGGAATGCTCCCTATACCATGCTGCTCCCCCCGCCTGCCTCGGGCACCCCCAGGAGGCTTGGCTCCCGCATACAGAAGAGCCAGGAGCGTTCTTGCTAGATAGATATCAATTAATATACGAGATAACCCATTTAATGTTCTGCTAACGATGATTCTGAGCCTTCTTGCACTTGTTCTGGGAATTCTCTGGCCCTTAGGGATGTGGAAAGGCAGCTGTGCCCCCTGCTGCCGTCGGGGGATCAAATCAATTGGGGGCCTACACTTAAAAGGGAGCACGTGGCTCGGAAATCTCATTAGCTGACAATTTCACTCCTCTCTGACGCTCGTCCAAAGAGCTTTGACAAAGACTTCCTCTCCCTCCGCAAGTTCTCCCTCCCAGCTTCCCTCTCCTCCCCTGCCCCCCTGCCTGGAAGGAAAGGCAGCCCTGGTCCAACCTTCTGTGGGTCAAAATTCCTGCCATCCAGGTGGCCTGCTGAAGCCCAGGCTCAGGCTTTCGAGGAGGGGGGGGCTGGTCAGAAATCCCATCCCCAGAGCTTTGCTGAGGGCCTACTGGGTGTGCTGGTTCACAACTGGTTGTGCTGGTTCACAACTGGTTGTTTCCTTTCCACGAGGAGCTTGCGGTCTGCAGGAGAAACGTTTTGTGCGACTGCACTTTAGTGGATGGGGAAGGTCAAGCCTGTGCTTCCCTTACCAGGAAGGCAGGTGAGAATATAGGAATCCCATTGAGACCTCCACTGGGAAATATCAGAAAGGGAGACAGATGGTGAGAGACCCTAACTCTGGGAAACGAACAAGGGGTGGTGGAAAGGGAGGTGGGTGGGGGGTGGGGGTGACAGGGTGACGGGCACTGAGGGGGGCACTTGATGGGATGAGCACTGGGTGTTATGCTATATGTTGGCAAATTGAACTCCAATTAAAATATGTAAAAAAAAAAAAATTAAAAAAAATAAAAAATTGAAGTTAAAAAAAAAAAGAAAGAAACCTCGACTGGAAGTCGGGTATGGCAGGGTATTCTGCTGTTGGAGAGTGCAGGAGGGGCAAAGGCTTTGGGAAGGCAGAAAGAGGTGGTTCCTATGGGCAATGTCCAGATTCCTGACCACCATGCAGGCTCGTGATAGAGAAAGATCCTTTTTTTTTTTTTTTTTTTTTTTTTTTTAAGATTTTGTTTATTTATTCATGAGAGACACACAGAGAGAGGCAGAGGGAGAAGCAGGCTCCCTCTGGGGAGGCGGATGTGGGACTTGATCCCAGGGATCACTACCTGAGCTGAAGGCAGATGCTCAACCACTGAGCCACCCAGGCGCCCCAAGAAAGATCCTTATTTTCGCCGTCTCCAGCCATTGGACTCCTGTATCTAAAACACTGCTCTGCGGGGGTTGTGTGTATGCACAGTTGTGTATATTCGACAGTCCTGCCTATACATATACATATTTTCCTTTCTAAATTAAGCAGATGGGTAGAGTGTATGTTTCTGAGTGTGTCTGTCTTGTATTTTTCTCATTATAGGACCAGAAAGAACTGGCCCCAGCAATGTTTTTCAGCTTTTTACAATTCTAGACTTCAGGTCATTTCATCTCTAAAAATTCAGTTTTTTTTTAAAGATTTTATTTATTCATTCATGATAGACACACACACACACACACACACACACACAGAGAGAGAGAGAGAGAGGGGCAGAGACACAGGCAGAGGGAGAAGCAGGCTCCATGCAGGGAGCCCGATGTAGGGCTCGATCCCGGGACTCCAGGATCACAGCCTGGGCCAAAGGCAGGCACTAAACCACTGAGCCACCCAGGGATCCCCTAAAAATTCAGTTTTTTATATAGGTAATCACTCCTGTGTTGAAAAAGAAAAGTTCTCATCAGTGTAGTCCAAATCACTTATTTAACACAATTTTTGTTTTTAAAGATTAAAGAAAGAAGGCCCTGAAAGATAAAGCAGTAGTGGGCCAGGGACAGAGTGTTTTGAAAATAAAACAATGCCCCAGTGTAAAAGGTACGGGATATTAGTAGTTCGGTGGGTTTTCCCCCTCCATCCCCTTTCCCACCTCCTGTACCTTCCTCCCCACCCCTCCAGCATAAGACTTGCACTGTTCCTGGGGTCTCCAGGGACCTCATTAAGAAATTCATAAAGGTCTAGACTGTGGTTACGGAAAGATTCCTCCTGTGCGTGGGTGAGATTCTTCTAGAAGACCTCGGAGCTCTTTTGCTCTGTGATGAGGTTCCTCCCCAGTGGGCTGAGGCTGAGCTCAGAGGCTTGCATTCCCCTGCAAACGGGGTCTCAGTTCATTGAAATGGTGGCAGAAGTTGGGGTGGGGGGAGTGCACAATCCTGCTGTGATAGAGGAGCTGGTCAATTGTGTGCCTTCAAAGGGTGTGACCCAGAGGGATGATGCAGGGAGGAGCTCCGTGGGAGGAAGGTTCTTCCAGCGGAGCCAGTGCACCCTCAGTTACAGAATGGGCCAAGGCCCTTTGAGTTTTGGTGCTGCCACAGAGTTTCTTTCCATACAGGGAGGCTTGGGTGCAGTTGGGGAGACAGGGGTCCCAGCATTTTGCCGCCCTTGAGCAAAACCAAAGTATGACATGAAAGGCATTGCATGTTCTTCTGGCCAGGGCCACTTTGAATTTATGAAGGAGGAGGGTTTTTAACAAAAGCCACCTATGTTATTTAGCACCAGGACCTGCCCCCACAGAATGTGATTTTATTAATGACCTGCTGATTAGCATACAGATGCGCGAGGAATTTAGAGGGTTGGAAGACGGTGGACCTGGGTGCCCTCCTTCCCCGCTTTGGCTTGGGATAGGCCAGGTCGGGGAGGGGATGAGACATTAGGCTATGGAGGTAAACTGAAGTTGCTTTTCCTTAAAAAACCCCAAACACTGTTCTCTATGGCGTCCATGGCAGGGACAGGCTGTCCCGCAGAAGGAACCTGTCTTTGGGGTGGCTGCCTCCAGGCCAGAGCTCTCCTGTCTGCCCACCCACCCTCCCTCCTCCTTGGCTGGGAGCTGCTAACCTTGTAAATAGAGATCAATTCTGGTTCCTGTTCCTGGATTCCTCTGTCCTCTGCAGAGGCGATAATGGCCCTGGAAGGCCACCAGGTCAGCCCTGGGGGAGGGGGGAGGTTAGGGTCTGAGAATGGGGAATTCATTCCTTCTATGGGATTGTTGGCACCAGGGAAATGGAGGCCTTGGGGTTTCCACCCTTTGCTCTTCAGGAGAGGGGCTGGCCCTGGGCCTGATGGCCACAGGCTGAGTCCCAGGCGTCTGGCTTGCCTCCCCTTTCTCCTAGCCACGTTGGAGGCCTCCCCGGGTCTAGAGGATCCCGGCCCCAAGCCTGACCCACTCAGGGTGCCTTCAGATCCTGGAGACAAGATCTCTTTGACCTACCTGGGCTGGGTGGAGCGCGTTGGCTGAATTGCGGGCGAGTGGAGATGTCCAGCAGGAAGGTCTGGGAGTCCCTGGAACTCATTAGCTAGTTTCCACTCGCTTTTTGGGCAGTGTTTTAGAGGCCCAGAACTGTGGGTTTATTTTGCCGTTAACTTCTTATGTGGATTTGGGGTTTTTTTGGGACTTAAAAGGAGCCTGACCCAACTGAGCTAATGTGTTCGTTTTTACTTTTTTCTTTTTCTTTTTTTTTTTTTTTTTTGTGGCAAAATGTGCATCTTCATCTCCTCCCAGTTCGCAAGGTTGTCCTTGGAAAGTGAGGGCATTTAGCAGGCCGTAGGCCTTCCCCCCCCTTCTGATACCTGCAGGGCAGGGGGGCCCCTTGCCATGCCAGTGAGGCCTGAGCTCTCCAGGTACCCAGGACACTCCTGCCCTGCCTCTTGCCTGGTGTCATGATTGGATTTACCATCTGACACCCCCAGAAGCACCCTACTTCCGCTGTCCAGAATCAAGTCCCGGGTGTCCAGGGATCCCAGCCCTGGGTGGCTTAGTGGTTTAGTGCCTGCCTTTGGCCCGGGGTGCGATCCTGGAGTCCCCTGATCAAGTCCCACATCAGGCTCCCTGCATGGAGCCTGCTTCTCCCTGTCTGTGTCTCTGCCTCTCTCCCTCTCTCTCTCTCTGTTTGTGTGTCTCTCATGAATAAATAAATAAAGTCTTAAAAAAAAACTCCGGGTGTCCGAGTTGTGACTCTGACGATGTTTTAAATAGCCATGTGTAGTACTTTCCCGGTGGCAAATTCTGCTGCGTTCTGGTGGTAAGCAGTGTGTCTGCCTTCACCCTTTGGTTTACATATTTATCTACTTATTTATTTATTTAGATTTTTTTATTCATTTGAGAGAGGGAGCTGAGCAGGGAACCTGATGTGTGAAGCTCGATCCCAGATCCCCAAGATCATGACCTGAGCCCAAGGCAGACACTCAACCGACTGAGCCACCCAGGCACCCCACACCCTTTAATTTTTAATCTGTTGTTTAAACAGGGGTCCAGTGTGTGTGTGTGTGTGTGTGTGTGTGTGTGTGTGTGTGTGTGTAGGATGTCATATGCACTTTCTTTCATCTAAAATGTCCTTTGGATCCCACAGCTATTAGGTCTTTTGACTCTTCTTGCCATGGTGAGGCTCTGACCCAATGATGGTTCTTCCCTTCTGCTGTTCAGAGGGAAGGGCCTTGTGCATGTTTCTTGTTCTCTTAAGGGTCTAACATACGTGCCCGAGTTTGCCTTAATCGGGATGCAGTCTCTGACTATGAAACTTGAGTCGATTTTGCTCAGATAGATTTTTTTTAATTAATTTTTTTGCTCAGATAGATTTAGATCGCAGTTTTACTCAGTGATGATGATCCAGTGTATTATTTTTCCCTGCCATCAAGTGTATTCTCCTATCATCCATATTCTTGCACTCCGGTAATGCCAAGTTTGATTTCTTTCTAAAAACGTGTAAATAATTGCATATAGCATTAAGAAACTCCTGGAACAGGCAAGCTTACAGGAAGAGTGTTTTGTTCCCATCCCTCTCTGTTCTCGCCCACTCCTGTACTCTCCAGAAATGATCACTTTTGTTCATTTTTGGATTTTTTTGCTCTTCTGGTGGTTGTCTTTGTATCTCTAAGTAATGTGCTTATACCACTTTTATTTATTTATCTGCTTCCTGTTATGCAGGACCATTTAGCTGGCTTACCGCTTCTTACGCCCCTTCATTCTCCAGATTTTTAATGGTTATATTTATAGTTCTTTTTTAAAAAAGATTATTTATTCATGAGAGACACAGAGAGAGGCAGAGACACAGGCAGAGGGAGAAACAGGCTCCCTGCGGGGAGCCCGATGCAGGGCTCGATCCCAGGATCCCGGGATCATGCCCTGAGCCACCCTATTTATAGTTCTTATATTGATTATTCTTCAGTCTTTGTTACTTATATAGACCTCTAATTTAGCTTTGTCTATTGAAGACTGACTTTGCCCTCCCCTTTGTAGAGTGAGCATATTGGCATCCTGACCAGTCTTTTCTCTCAACTTCCCACCTTCTCCCTTATACCCCCTATTTCTGGTCACCTTGGGATTGTTAAGAGTGTGTTCTATAAGCGTGATCGAGTCTTCTATGGCCTTGTCTATCGGTTGCTTTTTTTTTTTTTTTTTAAGATTTCATTTTTAATCTCTACACCTGACATGGGGCTCAAACTTAACAGTGCTCAGGTCAGGAATCATGTGCTCTACCATCTGAGCCAGCCAGGCGCCCCTGGTTTGCTTTTGTTGTTATAACAGCTTTATTTATTTATTTTTTAAGATTTTATTTATTTATTCATGAGAGACACTCAGAATGAGAGAGAGAGAGAGGCAGAGACACAGGCAGAGGGAGAAGCAGGCTCCATGCAGGGAGCCTGACCTGGGAGTTGATCCCAGGACTCCAGGGCTGAAGGCAGCGCTGAACTGCTGAGCCACCCGGGCTGCCCTATAACAGCTTTATTAATATATAATTTACGTATCACACAAATTAGTTCCTTAAAGTGTGCAATTCAGTGGTTTTTGGTATCTTCACAGAGTTGTGCAGCCACCCCCATAATCAATTCTAGAACATTTTTAAAAAAAGATTTATTTGAGAGAGAGAGCACAAGTGGGATGAGGGGCAGAGGGAGAAGTAGACTCCCCGCTGAGCAAGGAGCCCTACCCGGGGCTTGATCCAGGGACTCCGGGATCATGACCTGAGCTGAAGGCAGATGCATAACCAACCGAGCCACCCAGCACCCCTAGAACATTTTCATCACCCCCAAAAGAAGCCATGTACCCATTATTATTCACTTCCTTCCCCATGCCAACCCCTCGCCTCTGGTAGCCGTGAATTAATTAATTAATTAGTTAATTTTTTTGTAGCCATGAATTTATCAGTCTCTGGATTTGCCTGTTCTGGATGTTACATATAAATGGAATTATATACTATATGGCCTTTTGTGTCTGTTCTTTCGCATAGCATCATGTTTTCAAGGGTCATCCATGCTGCCCCTTGTGTCAAAATTCTTTTTATTGCTCAGTAATGTTTCACTTTTTGGGTATGCCACATTTTGTTTATTCATTTATCAGTTGATGGACATTTGGGTTGGTTCCACCTTTTGGCTCTTTGTGAATAGTTACTGCTATGAACATTAGTGTACAAATCTTTGAATACTTAAGAATTTTTTTTTTTTTGGTAAACACCTAGGAGTGGAATTACTAGGTCATATAGTAATTCTATGTTTAATTTTCTGAGGAACTGCCAGATTGTTTTTAAAGTGGCCGCACCATTTTACATTTCCACCAGCAATGTATGGAGTTTCCAGTTTCCCCATGTCCTGGCCAGCATTTGTTCTCTCTTGTCTTTTTGAGGACTGTCATTCCAACAGGTGTGAGGTGACATCTCACTGAGGTTTTGATTTGCATTTCCCTGATGATGAGTGATGTTGAACCTCTTTTTCACGTGCCTTTTGGCCATTCATGTATCTTCTTTGGAGAAATATCTATTCAGAACCTTTGCCCATTTTTTAAATTGGGTTATTTGGGCTTTTGAGTTGTCGAGTTGTAGGAGGTCTTGATGTGTTTTGGATTTTCACCTCTTATTGGATAGATGGTTCGCAGATACTTTTTCCTCTTTTGTAGGTTGCCTTTTCACTTTGTTGGTGGTTTCTTTTGGTATGCAGAAGCTTTTAAGTTTGACGTAAACCCACTTTAGTTTTGATTTTGTTGCTTGTGTTTTTAGAAATGATTTCCAGAAAATCATTACCAACACCCACATCAAGGAGCTTTTCTTCCTATGTTTTCTTCTAGGAGTTTCATAGTTTCAGTCTTAATGCATTTCAAGTTAATTTTTGAGAGTAGTATAATATGGGGGTCAAGCTTCCTTCTTTTACATGTGAATATCCAATTTTCCCAGCACCATTTATTGAAGAGACTGTCTTTTCTTTACTGAATATTCTTGGCTCCCTTTATTTCACATTAAAAAAAAGAGCAATAGTCTGTTTACTTCAAAAACTGGGTGTGTATGATTCACTTATTTTATTTATTTACCAAAGAAAGCTACATGAAGGAAATATTTGCAAAGTAATTTGAAAGTGAGCAGTCTTTGGGTATCAGCTTTTGGGCATTACATTTCTGCTGGGTGACATTTTTTGTTGTGTTATGTTAGGACAGAGGTTCTTAACTGAGGGCAGTTCTGCTCCCCAGGGGGCCTTTGGCAGTGTCTGGAGATATTTTTGGCTGTCACATTGGGGAGGTTATATTGATATCTATCTAGATATAAGGAGATACCAGGCATCTAGAGGCTAGGGCATTGCTGACATCCTGTGATGCATAAAACAGGCCCCAGAACAAAGAATTACCTGGTCCATAGTAGTGCTGAGATTGAGAAACCCTGAATTCAAAAGACACAAACATTAATAGCATACATTTAAATTTTTTCACTTGGGAGAGGAGCTTATGTTTGCTGGATATTTGGAAATGAGTGGTCAGATTAGTACTAATCTGGGGCATCAGATTATTTTGCTTATTATTTTAGCTGGCATAACTTAATACGGTATCTTTTTTTATGATAGAAAGTGTTATTATGTGTGTGTGTGCGTTTTGTTGTTGTTGTTTGTTTAGAGAGGGGGAGGCAAGGGGCAGAGGGAGAGGGAGCAAGAATGTTAAGCAGGTTCCACGTCCAGTGCTCAATCTCATAACCCTGACTCATGACCGGAGCCCAAATCAGGAGTTGGATGTTTGGCTGACTGAGCCACCCAGGCGCTCTGAGGGTAGAAAATTTTAAAAATTTGGATAATAATTTCAGAGGTTTCGGGCCTCTTAGTGCTTGAGCAAGTTCACCCACTTAATGACTTCAGAATGTTGCTAATAACAGCGTTAGGAACGGCACATCCTTAGCCCTCAACTCTGCTGTGGTTAATGTTACGGGAGGAAAAGTATTTGCAGTCTGATCACTACAGCGTTACTCCTTTTAGGCAGTTCACAGAGCATTAAAAACATTTTCAGAAAAAAAAGGACGGTGCAAGATCCACTGTGACATTTTAGGAAAATTCTTTGAATGTTAGAATAATTATCTCATCTTGAAATCTCCGATTAGAAATTATCATTTTAATCTATAAATATCAATTGAACTTTAATATCTCATTGTAATTAGAAAAATTAAAACCTCATAGCTGGTTTTTACTTAACTAATAATTTAACAGTCTATTGTTTTTGAATAGATATTTGCTTAAATTTTATTTTGTTTTAAAAAGATTTTATTTATTTATTCATTGGAGAGGCAGAGAGAGGCAGAGACACAGGCAGAGGGAGAAGCGGGCTCCCTGCAGGGAGCTTGATGCGGGATTCAATCCCAGGATCCCAGTATCATGCCCTGAGCCTATAAAGCAGACACTCCACCACTGAGCTACCCAGGCCTCCCAAGTTTTTAAAAACTGATCCTGTGAGTCCCCCCCCCCCCACCCTTTTCTCTTCCCCTATTGGCAGTTAATGCTTTAATGTGAGGATTGAATCTGCCTGCAACCTTGGACCTGGGAATCCTCACCCATAGTAGCAGACCATTCAAATTGCCTTAAAGAAAAAGATTTGTGGGAGCTGGTTGTTGTGGGGTTCAACTTACTTTGAGTAAGAACACCCAAATGTCCTTCTCTCTCTTCGAGGAAATGAGGTTAAAACCAGATGGACATATTTATAAATGTTGCAGGTTAGCATTAGGAACTTGGGAATCTTCTTGCCAAAGACATTAGAGATCTCAGTTAAAGGCCCATTCTTTACACCAGGACTAGTTAACAGCTTATTAGAGTGAGAAGGGCTAAAATTATCCCTCATGGACAGGCTCTGAATTTTAATTGTGGTAATCCATGTCTCCTCAGCCTGTGATACAGCCAGTTCTGAATCCCATCCAAGTCAGAAAAAGTGAATTTATGGGCCTCCTAGCAACCAACATCTAGCAATGTAGAGCGCCCGGACTTTATTATGGGCACGTGGAGCCCACTCCCCCAACATTCGGGGGCCCAGCCCACAGCAACGACAGCCGAGAGCCACAGGGGTTTCGGGGAGACTGGTTCTAGGAGCATAAGATATGGTCTTGGTTGCTATGTTATGGTTGCTAGAAAACCATACATGATTTGGGGGAAAATGGAAATCTCTCAGGGAACTATTAAGGTACAATTTTTCCATTTGGGAAAGTTACTTTCTGGAATTCAGAAATGGAGAGCTTAATTAGGACATGAGTCAGGTTAGATAGTTTCATACCCTGAGTATTGCAACAGCCTCCGTGACTCAGATTTTTGAATTTCTTCCTTCCATTTGAATAAAATCTCTGACATCTAGCAGCGTTGAAGTGGTTAATGGCTTTTGATTACCTGGGTTCATCCTTTTCCATTTTCCCCAGACAGTCTGTGGGGTTTTTCCCCTTCCCATTTGGTGGTTCTTCCCAAATATATCATTAGTGCTTTTTCCCTTTAATTACAAAGTATTTCTCTTAATTACATTAGGTACCGATACTGCAAACTGTGTAGCCAAAATGCCAACGATAAATATCTTTCAGTTTTGAGATGAAGGGGAATTCCTATTTTCTTATGAAAGGTTTTGCAGTGAGTAGGGGTTCCTTTGATAATCAGAAAAATTGCATTAATTAAATCCACATTCAGCTTTGGGTTGGTGGTGGCCAGTGGGAACTTAATCTCCCAAGTCATATTTTCTTGTTCGGTAATCCACTTACACATGGGGATTAATAGCAAAGTGCTCCTCTCAACAATGAGGACAATGGGAAGAATAAAGAATATGTGGATTCTGGCTGGAATGAGCAAAGATGAGAAAGCCTGTAGGGCAGCCAAGAAGCCCAGTGATTAAATATCAATGGAAGGATTAGCTTCATTGTTGATAGGGCCTTTCAGGCTGGGATTGAACCCAGACCCTCAGTCATTAGAAAGTTGTTGACTTTGTAGTGTTGACTGCATCCCAGTCTTTAGAATCCTTCCCCAGAGAGTGGTCTTATATCCACAGTTCCAAACATGGTTGTGCCCCTTGACCTCGTTTTTTTCCCCCTGGGATTGCCTCCTTGTTCATGAACTATCCCATCTTCTCCGAAGGTCCTAAAGCAGGGATGACTTTTCAGGTCATGTGTAATTCATGTCTGTGTTTGTATTTTAGGGCTGCTGCAAAAGGAACTTCCAACTGGGTGTCTTAAGACAATAAAAATGTATTCTTTCGTAGTCTCTTTGCTAGAAGTCCAAAACCCAAGTGTCGGCAGGGCCATCCTCCCTCCTAAGGCTCTTAGGGAAGGGTCTTTCCTTGCGTCTTCGGGCCTCTACTGGCCCCAGGTGTTTCTGGGCTTGTGACAGTATCACTCCCAATCTCAGCCCTCTCCTTCACACAGCAGTCCTCTCTTTGGCTGTGTGTCTGTCTCTAGATCTCCTCTCTCTTATAAAGAAACCAGCCATAGGATGTAGGGTCCATCCTAATCCTATAAGACCTCATCTTAACTTGAGTATATCTGCAAAGTCCTAGTTTCCAAATAGGGTTATACTCATAGGTGCTAGAGGTTTAGGACTTAAAAATGTCTTTTGTGTGTGTGTGTGGGGGGGGGGGGTTGGGGGAGGCACAGTTTAACCCACCAGAGTGTCCAGTACTCCATTAGACTGCCCGCTTAAAGCGCTGAAGGACATACAATATGGATGTGTACTTACTGCTAAGAGATTAGATTTTCCTAAAGCTGATATGTCACATGAGCCTATCACTGTTTGTTTGTTTGCTGTTTATTTAACAAAGTAGGCTCTACGCCCAACGTGGGGTTTGAACTCATGGTCCCAAAATCAAGAATCACAGGTTATATGGACAGAGCCAGCCAGGGGCCCCTATGTCACCATGTGTTTAAACTTTCGAAGGCTCTTTGGTTCCCAGTCCTGCTTTCCCCATTTCATCTCTCGGGAGTCTTTTCTCAAAGTCTTTGAGCCAGTGAAACAAAAGTCCATTTTCCTCTGGGTTATATCCTGTCCTAACCCATCCTATCATCTCCCTCCCTCCCTCCCTCCCTTCCTTCCTGTTTGTTGCTTACCTGGCCTCCAGATCTGGACCATTCCCATTTTTGCTCGTCAGATTTGCCTCTTCTTCCAGGTCTGGTTCAAACCAGCTGTTTTCGAGAAGTTTCCTTGGTGTTCCTAATGGTTTTGTTAGATGTGTTCTCACCATCTGCCTTGTGTCTCCTTGAACTCTTCTCTTGGACCGCAAACTCTTTGAAGGTAGGGTCTCAGCCGGATTTACTGTGGCTTTGCTCACAGCACCGCCATGGAGGAACTTGATAGATGGTTGGATAAACTTGCCCCCAGTTTACAACATCAGCAATCAGTATATATATGCCCAGTATATGCCCAGTGAGTGCACAGGTCATTGCCAAGACGCAGGCCGTGGAGGGTGGCAGCTAAGAGATGAGCCCAAAGCGAAAAAGGCCTGTTCTCAGGAGAGACTGGTGACAGACAGTGGAGTTCTGTAAGGACCCACTGGCAAGAGGAAGGTGTCTCTTAGTTGCTGGTGAGCGGTCTTTGGCCAGGATGCATCTGATGCTATAGTAGGAACCAAAATTAGACAGCATGCATTCTGGGGGAAAGATGGGTGGGTTGGTGTCTTAGTTCAAGCTGATCTAACAAAATATCGTGGACTGGGTGGATTACACAACAGACCTCATTTTCTCTTGGTCTAGAGGCCGGAAGTCCTGA
Organism: Vulpes vulpes; assembly: GCF_048418805.1. NCBI lineage: Eukaryota > Metazoa > Chordata > Mammalia > Carnivora > Canidae > Vulpes > Vulpes vulpes. The sequence continues at coordinate 13,010,572 of NC_132794.1, forward strand.
GATCAGGGTGCCGTCATGGTTGGATTCTTGGTGAGGGCTCTTCTCTTGGTTATGTCTTCATCTTCCTTATACTTACGGCCTTTCCTTGGTGCGTGCACGCTCAGAGAGAGAGAGAGATCCCACATTTCATTTTCTTTTTATCAGTTCCATCGAGGGGCCTCTTCTGTCACGACCTCATCAAAACCTAATTATCTCCCAAAGACCCAGCCTCCAAATACCCTCCCTCTGGTGATTAGGTCCTTACCGCATGAATTTTTGGAGGACACAGACGTTCAGTCTATAGCAGCAAGCAAGTGAGCAAGCAAGCAAGCAAGCAGGTCAGCATTTTGGAATTGGGAGGGGAAGAGAAACCTGCAAACCAAAAATCCGAGAGCACTGAGTCTGACGTGCCTTTGATTCCAAGGTGAGCCCGTGGGGACCTGGGCTGGGTTAGGGCTTCCCGGGGCTTGGGGCTGGGCAGCCCAGGACCTCGCCTGCAGATGGACGGGGAGGAATTTGTGCCTGGATACCGAAAGTACGTGTAGCAAATCATGCAAGAGTCTGAAAGTGGTAGTAAGCGGCGGGGGCAGGGAAAACAGGGCAGAGGCGTGCGGTCTTAGGAGAATGCACCTTGGCTGCAGGGTAGGATTGCTCAAGGATGCGAGCAGAGAGGGAGGCAGAGTGGAAAGGCGATCTTCACGGAGGGGGTGCCTAGGAGCGTGGTTCGCGGCTGGTGGTGGGCGTAGGGTCAGGGGTATAGAGGGGGACAGGTGGTTCCAGGGAAGGGGAACTGGTTCCAGGGGAGGTGAACGCGTTGCTGATTGAGATCTGAGAAGGCTCCAGGCCTCTGCTGTGGCATTCTCAAGCTGTTTTTCTGGGCAGGGGCTGCGGGTAGACCTGCGCAAACATGGGACTTCTGAAAAGACCTCAGGTTGCAAACGGCTCAGATTATTATTTTTTTGTTTTTAAATATTTTATTTATTTATTCATGAGAGACACAGAGAGAGAGGCAGAGACACAGGCAGAGGGAGAAGCAGGCTCGATGTAGAGGGAGCCTGACGTGGGACTCGATCCCGGGTCTCCAGGATCACGCCCTGAGCCAAAGGCAGATGCTCAACTGCTGAGCCACCCAGGCGTCTCAGATTATTCTTTTTTTTTTTCCTCCAAATTATTCTTTAAATGTATTTGTATTGGGGTGCCTGGGAGGCTCCATCGGTTAAGCGTCCGACTCTTGGTTTAGGCTCAGGTCGGGATCTCAGGGTCGTGAGATCGAGCCCCATGTCCGGCTCCGGGTTTGTGCTTGGGTGTGGAGCCTACTTGGGATTCTCTCTCTCCCTCGCCCTCTGCCCCTCCCCACCATCAAAAAAATCAAATGTATTTTTATTTACTGCATGATGATTATGAGAACAATCAAATGCATTCAAAAGGAGACCTTCTCCCACATTCCTAGGATGGGAACATGCCGGTTGCTTTTGGTTTTCTCTGTTCCTTCTTATCCGTAATTATCAGGTTTTTTTTAACGTTTTGTAACTCTTGCTTTGTTTCTTTTCACATCACACTGCATCATCAACATGTGTGGTTTGGCTGCATCTTCCCCAGCTTGTCATTTATGATGATCACACATTCCAGTGAGCTGATCATTTACTTAACCATTTTCCTATAATTGAATATTTGTGTTGTGTTTTTTTTTTTAATCACTAAGAAGAATTTTTAAAGTTCCTTATACATATATTGCTTTTTTTCCCTTTTCTTTTCTTTATTTTTTAAAAGATTTTATTTGTTTGAGAGAAAGCAAGAGAGAGAGAGCACAGCTGGGGCGGGGGGGGGGGGGGGGGCAGGGCAGAGCTAGAGGGAAAGGGAGAAGCAGACTCCCCACTGAGCAGGGAGCCTGACTCGAGGCTCGATCCCAGGACCCTGGGATCATGACCTGAGCCGAAGGCAGACGCTTAACCAACTGAGCTGCCCGGGCACCCTGTTTTTCTTTTTTAAAACGTTTTCTCTGGTTAAATTCCCAGGATGTGGTATTTGTATTGAATACGACCTTAAAAAAAAAAATGCTGTTAATTTGAAATGCCCAGCTGCCTTCCAGAAGTCTTGATCTGTTTATATATAGGAATATATTGGACTCAACACAACCCAGCCAGCACTGGGTCTTAATCATTAATTTTGTTACTCTTTTCTTTTCTTTTCTTTTCTTTTCTTTTCTTTTCTTTTCTTTTCTTTTCTTTTCTTTTCTCTTCTCTTCTTTTCTTTTCTTTCTTTTCTTTTCTCTTTTCTTTTCTTTTCTTTTCTTTCTTCTTTTTTTTTTTTAAAGATTTTATTTATTTATTCATGAGAGACACAGAGAGAGAGAGAGAGAGAGAGAGAGAGAGAGAGAGAGGCAGAGAGGCAGAGGGAGAAGCAGGCTCCAGGCAGGGAGCCTGATGTGGGACTCGATCCAGGGTCTCCAGGATCACCACCTGATGCTCAACTGCTGAGCCACCCAGGCGTCCCTCTTTTCTTTCTTTTCTTTTTTCTTTTCTTTTCTTTTCTTTTTTTTCTTTTCTTTTCTCTTTTCTTTTTTCTTTCTTTTCTTTTCTTTTCTTTTCTTTTCTTTTCTTTTCTTTTCTTTTCTTTTCTTTCCTTTCCTTTCCTTTCCTTTCCTTTCCTTTCCTTTCCTTTTCTTTTCTTTTTTCTTTCTTTCTTTCTTTCTTTCTTTCTTTCTTTCTTTCTTTCTTTCTTTCTTTTTCTTTTTCTTTCAAGATTTTATGTGTTCATTCATGAGAGGCACACAGAGAGAGGCAGAGACATAGGCAGAGGGAGAATCAGGCTTCCCGCAAGGATCCTGATGCAGGACTCGATCCCAGGACCCCAGGATCATGCCCTGGGCCCAAGGCAGATGCTCAACTGCTGAGTCACCCAGGCGTCCCTGTTTTGTCACTGTTAATTGAATCTCTCTCTTTTTTGCTTTCAGGAGGAGGGGACCTAACTTTTTGTGTTTATTATTTTGCATGTTGTTTTGAACTTTTAGAAAATACTGTCATTGGCTTGTCTTTTAAACACCTTGGAACAAAACAAATAAACAATCTGAAACAAGGATTTTATTGTTTGGGTTCCTGTCTGTGAGACAGACGGGATGAAGCCAGTCGTGCCTGAACGTCTTCCTGGCTTCCAGAGGCCCACGTCTGACTTCATGAACCCAAAGTGTAGAAGGTCAACAAGACGCACCATTAGGAGTTCTGAGGCACAGGCTGCTGAAATGGTTGTGGGTGATCTGCTCTTGGATGGTTTTTGTTAACTTTGCTTGTAGACTGTTTTTTTTTTTTTTTTTGGAGCTGTTTTAGGAGAAGAGAGTTTCAGTGTACCTCCTGTCCCAACACACGCACAGCGTGCCCTGTAGTCACCATCCCCCACGCAGTGGTACATCTGCTGCTCTTGATGGACCTGCACGGATGCGTCATTGTCACCCAGAGTCCATGGTTTACAATTGGGTTTGCTCTTGGTATTGTACATTGTGGGTTTGGACAAATGTATAATGATGTGTACCCACCACTAATGTATCCTACAGAATAGTTCATTTCTCCTTCACCCCCTACCCCTGGCAAACACTGATCTTCTACTGTCTCTGTAGTTTTACCTTTTCTAGAATGTCATACAGTTGACCTTGACGGTCATTCCTTGGGAGTGTCTCTCCACCATTTCCTGCCCTCCTGCTTTTGCCTGTAGATTGGGATTTTATTGTATTTTATTATTTAATTTGTTTTCTTAAAAGATTTTATTTATTACTTCATGAGAGACACACAGAAAGAGGCAGAGACACAGGCATAAGGAGAAGCAGGCTCCCTACAGGGAGCCCGATGCGGGACTCGATCCTAGGACTCCGGGATCATGACCTGAGCCGAAGGCAGATGTTCAACCACTGAGCCACCTAGGTGCCCCTAGATTGGGATTTTAGAGTCGGAAGGATTGGTAAGGCTCCAACCCAGGTGTCTTTTCTGTGACACCGTGGCTGAGGAATGTCAGCTGAACCTTTGTCGTGGTTCCCACCATGAAGCCAAGGGAAGAATGGGCGCCCTGCAACAGAGAATCTTGGTTCCAGCCCCGGTGCCGACTCTGATTAGCTGGTTGACCCTGGTGAAGCCACTTTCCTTTCTGAGAAAGGCCCTATCTGACCCTTCTGAGGAGTGACGCCAGAGCAGTGCCCACTCCCAGGGTGTAGGGGTGACACGGATACAATGTTGGCTGGCCTCCTTTAACCCCAAAGGAAGGCACAAGAGTCAGCCAGAAGAGCCTGGACAGCCTGGCTCTTGGCTGAGCAAGTGAATCTTAGAAAGTCGCTCCCTGCAGGGAATGGAGGTCTGCTTCCCCAAAACTTCCACTGCTGGTGACTCTGCCCTGGGGAAGAGTGGGGGGTGGGGAGGTTAAGTCAACCCTTCCACATGTAACCATCATGGTTGGTAGTCACGCCACCCCATCGAACTGCAGTAGCTCATTTCAAGCAAACCTTCTCGGCGACTTTAACTGTCCATCGTAGCACATGGACTCTTCAGTTCCGTGAACACCCAATCCAGTGTGGCAGCTTTTGGTGTAGAGACATGAGATGGGCTGGACCGTAGCCTCTGCCTTCAATTCCTGTGGAGGCCCCAAGCCGCAGAGTGTGACCATGTTCGCAGGTGGGGCCTTTTGCAGGTGGCCAGGTTAGGATGAGGCTGTCATGAGGGCCCTCATCCCATCTGACTGACGTCCTCATGAAGGAGAGGGAATCTGGACCCCCAGTGAGGCACCGGGACCCTGGAGCGCAGAGAGACGCAGTGAGAGGGCCGCCCTGTGCCAAGGCAAGGAGCGAGGCCTGGAGGAGCCAGCCCGCCTGCGCCTGCACCTCGGTCCTGGCCTCCGCAGCCGTGGGCACGTACACTTGTGTCGTTGAAGCCACGCACTTTGTGCTGTTTTGTGACTGCAGCCCTCGAAAATGAATGCAGGAAGTCAATGCGATTTTTGTTTTTTATCCCCACTTCCCTGCCTCTTCTCATTTTCCGTGTCTTTAGACAGCCCCTTCTGCACTTTGTTCTTTTTTTTTTTTTTTAAGATTTTATTTATTTATTCATGAGAGACGCAGAGAGAGAGAGGCAGAGACACAGGCAGAGGGAGAAGCAGGCTCCTGCGGGGAGTCCGATGTGGGACTCTATCCCAGGACCTGAGGATCATGACTTAAGCCAGAGGCAGACGCTCAACCCCTGAGCCACTCAGGCGCCCCTGCGCTTTTCTTACTGAATTTTTTTGGGGAGTTAATGAGACATGCAGGTCAAATACTGTCCTTCGCTTAATACTCTTTTCTGGGCAAAGAATGAGTGCTCAATCTTTTTTTTTTTTTTTTTTTGCAAATCAATAATTAATACTTTTATAAATGGCATTATGATGGACCCTTATACTGGCTGCCTTTTATAGATCCTCTCCTTTGTGCTGGGCCTTTCTGCTGCTTTACACGTTACCATTTAAAAAGTCCCTGCAAGGGGCAGCCTGGGTGGCTCAGCAGTTGAGCGCCTGCCTTGGGCCTGGGGCATGATCCTGGAGACCTGGGATCGAGTCCCATGTCGGGCTCCCTGCATGGAGCCTGCTTCTCCCTCTGCCTGTGCCTCTGCCTCTCTCTCTCATTCTGTGTCTCTCATGAATAAAAAATAAAATCTTAAAAAAAAAAAAAAGAATGGGCATCTGGAATGGTGCATGTGGTTGGACCCAAATGAAGTGGACAATATTGGGCATCCTGGGTTAGCTCAGCAGTTTAGCGCCGCCTTCAGCCCCGGGCGTGATCCTGGAGACCTGAGATCGAGTCCCACGTCTGGCTCCCTGCATGGAGCCTGCTTCTCCCTCTGCCCCCCGCCCCCCATGAATACATAAATAAAATGCTTAAAAAAAACCCAAACAAAACAAAACCATAAAAAGTCCCTGTAAGTGGCTCTTGCTGTCCCATTTCACGGATGAGAAAGTGGGGGAGCGGAGTGAGCGGAAGGCACGAGTGGAGCAGATCCACGCACAACGTGCCTTTTGTGGGTCCCCGAAAGCCACGTGTGGCCCACGACAGCATGTGGGTGGCCGTGGGGGGGCCGGGGGCCGGCTGAGTCCCCTCCCGCCCCGTCGCGGCCACCGCGCCCCGGGCCGTCCCCCGGCCCCTCCGCTGAGCGCTGCGGGCCGCCCGCCTGACCCCGTGGCACCGAGCTTCTTGGGGGGAAGCGGGCCGTTCGCTTTCCTCCCCTCGTCGGCTCGGTGCCGGCGCGCGGACACCCGTCAGAGGTGTCGTGTTCGGGCAGGGCCATTTAAGAGTGGAAGAACTTTCCTGCCGAGAGCTGTTATGTAAGTGGTGCGTGGGCCCCGGACGGCAAGTGGGGGTTTAAGTGTGTGTGAGGCGAAGCACAGCAGACTCCGGAAGTCTGGGGACCACTGGGGTCTGTCACCCTCGCTCTCCCACCAGCTGGCCAGCCCTGCGAGCCCTTCTGGGTTTCCCATTTATGGGCCCTTTTACTGCTATGACACCTGTTTAAATCTGGCGTTTCCATTACGGGACGCACGCGAGGTGGCTGCCTCGAGCGGCCCCGCGGGTCGGAGCCGGGCTGCTCCTCCTCCTGCCACCTCTTGTGGAAAATCCATTTTTGGTGTTCTGTTTCAGTGAGAAAAGCATAAAAATATTTTCCAGGACCCGTCCCCCTTGCCCCCCACCCCCCACCCCTTCCTGCTTGCAGCTAAGATTTCAGCCTTTGCCAGTGGAGGCCAAATCTCTCTTGAAACAGAGGCAGCGCTAATCACAGCATCGTTGTCTCCACATTTCTTTTGGAAAAAGGATGATCTTTTATTTATTTATTTATTTATTTATTTATTTATTTTTTAAAGACTTTATTTCTTTATTCATGAGAGACACACACAGAGATGCAGAGACACAAGCAGAGGGAGAAGGAGGCTCCATGCAGGGAGCCCCACGTGGGACTCGATCCCAGGTCTCCAGGATCACACCCCGGGCTGCAGGCGGTGCTAAACCCCTGTGACACTGGGACTGCCCAAAAGGATGATCTTTTAAAGCAGGTTACGTGGACCGTGTTCTGCGAAATTCCTTGATGTTGAGTTCGCGTGGCAGCAGCATTCTGTGTCATCGCCCTTAGACTCGTCGACGTCCTCGGGCAGGAGAGCTTTGTAGATGGGGCGATCGCACTCACGTTTTGCAGACAGGAAGTTACTCACCAACAGTTGCATACGTAGGTGCCCATTTATTGAAATTGAAATACAGCCGGCATCCGGAAAAGTGTACGTAATTGGAAGTGTCTGGTTTGATGGATTCTTACGAACCGCTGTACTCATGTAACCGGCCTTCTGATCCAGAAGCAGAATGTGCTGGGACCCCGGAACCTTCCTTGTGATGAGATGGAAGGACGCTTCCCCAGAGCCTCCAGGTGGAGCACAGCCCTGCGTGCCTCTTCACTTTAGACTTGCCTCCAGAACCGTGAGACCTGCATCGCTACTGTTTACATCAGTCCCTTTGGGCTGCTTTGTTACAGCAGCTCCAGCTGGCTGATACACTCTCCTTCCCCTGTCTCCTGGCCACACACCGCTGCCTCCCCCCTGCCCTGCCGTCGTGTTTTACTTTGCATTTCATCTTCCCCGTGGAGGTGGGCCATCCCTGTAACGTGTGTCTGACCACAACAGTCCTGGCCTAGAACCAGTCAGACTTTCCCCATTGTCTGCTGGGTGAAGCCCAAGCTTCTTGACCTGGTGCATGTGCCCTGCTCTGCCCCTCCTGCCTCACCTCTCGCTCAGCCCAGCCTTGCCTACTCAACCCCAAAGTGGACACAGATTGGCAGCTGCCACCGGGGTAGCTGTGTCCTCCTTGAAGAGTGCCGGGTGTGACTTTGAACTACTTGATGTGCGTAGCTGACTCTTCTAAGGGCTCCAGTGGTCTGTCACTGCCGTTGTGACTTTGTTCAAAGGGTTTTGCATTTAAACTCCCTTCCTGGCCCCCAAGGTGGTCCAGATTACAGCCCGCACTCACAAGTCCACAAACACAACATGCTCCCACACGTGCATCATCCGCTTGGCCGCTTATGAACAGAATAACCTTGCTCTGTGCCTCAGTTTTCTTATCTGTCAGATGGGGATAATAACAGTACCTACCTGGTAGGGCTGTCATGAGGAGTAAGGGAATTAATTCCCGTAGATGTTTCCAATGGGCTTGGCACCTGGGTAAGAAGCTAAAGAGGTGTCGGCCCAGAACCTCTTTTCCGAGTAGTGTTTTCTCCCCTTCTGGTCTATTCTTGCTTACTTTTCTTTTTTTTAAAGATTTTATTTATTTATTCATGAGAGACACACAGAGAGAGGCAGAGACACAGGCAGAGGGAGAAGCAGGCTCCGTGTATGGATCCTGATGTGGGACTCAATCCCGGGACTCCAGGATCACACCCTGGGCTGAAGGTAGTGCTAAACTGCTGAGCCACCCAGGGATCCCCACCCATTGTCCTTTAAAAATCTGTTTGTGTGCCTCTCTTCCTTGGGGCCCTGAAATTCTTCTTTAAAATTTTTTTTATTTTTATTTTTATTATTTATTCATGAGAGACACAGAGAGAGGCAGAGACATAGGCAGACAGCAAAGCAGGCTCCCTGTGGGGAGCCTGATGGGGGCTCCATCCCAGGACCCTGGGATCATGCCCTCAGCTCAGCTGCCCTGGGGCTGTGAAGTTCTTGAGGGCAGGTCCATTCTAGATCCCATCCTCCTCATTCCTGGCGTGGGGGCTGGCACCCCAGAGGCCTTCAGTTTGATGCTTTCTCAGGAAAAGAATAAGGGCGGGGAGTCTGTGTGGGGATAGTCTGAGCCCCATGAGCCATCAGAGTTGTAGGAAGAACAAGACTTGGGTGGAGAAACCGGGCCTTCTGGGTCCTGCTGCTGTTGCATCGCTCCCCTTGCATGTGATAGCCCTGGTCTTGGGGGGGACAGGCAGCCTTATTGCCCACCCCACTGTACCTCAAGTGGAGTCGTATTCCCACTGAGCTCTACAAAGCTGGGCATCCATATCTTCCATGAATTTTAATCAGAGTATTGGAATAAGCTTTTTTTTAAGGTGATATGAGAAAAAATTGGGTTAGCGAAGACTTCCCGGATCAACTTAGAGCAACAAAGATGCCGAGAAGAAAATGTCAAGCATTGCAAATACCCTAACAGTGATGTTTCCTTTAGAGTTCTTGGGGTGGTGAAGATTCAAGTGATGGGCAGGCAGATATGAAGATTTTCATGTGCTGATTTTGGATTCTTTGGTTTATCCTGGAACTAAGAACAGGGCCAGGCCATGAACTCAGGGAACTCCGTTTCCTGTAGTTAAAGATGTTTGCCTTCCCAATGCAGGCACTGAGATTTAATGACTTTTTAATAAAGCATGGGGCTCCACAGAAGAAAACATCCCCTGGCCAGTGTGTTGGGGGGCTTAGATGTTAATAGTGAGTTTGGACACATTTCTGTTTCAGCCCCTAGCATGGTTTTTCTTCCTTAGGAGTTACTCAATACATATTTTGTATTTTCCATGATATTGAAGGTGTTAGGTTTTTGGATCTGAAACTCTGGAATGTGGAGAGGTTCTCCTGATTCCAGGCAGCTCTTTCCCACAGCCCCAAGGGCATCTTTGTCCCTTGAAAGGACAAAGTGAGGGGAAAGCTCAGCACGTCCTGGAATTGGGGCATTTATGAGGTCAGGAATCCCTCACACTTGGAAAATTCTTCTTCTTTTTTTAAAAAAGATTTATATTTATTTATTCATGAGAGACACAGAGAGAATGCCAGAGACATAGGGAGAGGGAGAAGCAGGCTCCCTGTGGGAGCCCAATGCAGGATTTGATCCCAGGACCCCGGGATCATGACCTGAGCCGAAGGCAGATAGATGCTCAACCACTGAGCTACCCAGGTGCCCCACACTTGGAAAATTCTGGATTGAACTTCATTTCCTCCTGGCCACACATTCGGAGAGTCTTTAGCTGTCCTGCCCACTATGGTAACCACTAGCTACATGTAGCTACTGAGCCCTTGAAATGTCTGAATTAGATTTCAAAGATGTAGTGAGAAAGAGATGAACATAAGTTATCTCAGTAACTTTTTCTTCAATAACTTTTTAATTAAAAAATTTCTTAAAAATTTTTTAAGAATTTAAATTTAAGAATAGAAATTATTCTTTTTTTTGGCAGTTTTTAAACGTATTTATGTAATCTCTGCACTCGTCATAGGGCTTGAACTCATGACCCTGAAATCAGGAGTTGCATGTTCCACCGGCTGTGAGCCAGCCAGGCACCTCTCAATAACTTTTGTATTGATTTTATGTTGAAATACTATTTATGATATGTTGGATTGAATAAAATGGGTTATTAAACTTAATTTAACCTTTTTGCTTTTTAAAAACAGATTTTATTTTTATTTATTTTTTTAGAGAGCACACACGTGAGCAGGGGAGGGGCAGAGGGGGAAGGAGAGAGAGAATCAGAAGCTGACTACATAGGGGCTCGATCTCACAACCCTGAGATCACGACCTGAGCCGAAATCAAGAGTCAGATGCTTAACCAACTGAGCCACCCAGGTGCCCTTGTCTTTTTTACTTTTTTTTTTTTTTTTGATGTAGCTACTAGAAAATTTGAAGTTATGTTTTTATTGGCTAGCCTTGCTCTAGAGAATGACTGCCCACTTATTTTCCTGCGATAATAACCCGTGAGAGTGGGTGAGTTCTCTCTTATTTTAGGAATCTCATCATTCTGATGGGCCTTGCAAAGCGTGTTTGAAGCCAGGGCGTGGGGAGAATGACAAGCGGAAGGGAGAACAACCTCCCAAACAGTGAGTTTTCATATCTAGCTCATGGGAAAGACAGGAATTTCCACCGCGGGAAAATTAAGTCAGGCAAATCTGGACGATCCAGAAGACACGACACCAGCGCCACATACTTGTTTGACTCCCCTTTAGAAGCCTGAGTATAGGGCAGCCCAGGTGGCTCAGCGGTTTAGCGCCACCTTTGGCCCAGGGCCTGATCCTGGAGACCCGGGATCGAGTCCCACGTCAGGCTCCCTGCATGGGGCCTGCTTGTGTCTCTGCCTCTGTGTGTGTGTGTGTGTGTGTGTGTGTGATGAATAAATGAATAAAATCTTTAAAAAAAATAAATAAAAGCCTGAGAATAAAGACATGCGTGGTCACAAACCCCCAGAATAGTTTAAGAAAAATTAATCACGAGCGTACAAGCTGTAGCCTAGCGAAGGAAGGCGGGCGGCACAGCATGTCAAGGTGAGATTTCATAGGCCAGTTTGTCGCATCTGTCATCATGTGTCAGTGCTGGGCTTGTTTGGGGTTAGGTGTGGAGACCTGCATGGTTTAGTTGGTCTGAGGGGGCAGATTTGGGGGGGTTCTGTGAAATCTCCACTCCTGCGCCTTAGCCAGAGTCCTAGCTAGTCTGCATCACTACATGGCTCCGCAGGAGAATGAAGGATACGCCTGTTTGCGTGTTGGTTTCGTATTCGTTTCCTTTGCCGCCGGTTGCAGATTTGTTCCTCCCGAGGGACCCCAAAGTTCTTGCGATGGGAGATCCTGTTTTATTTGCGTGACTCCTGTATTGTTGGGGTGGCCGGCTGGCTCAGTCTGTAGAGCATCCGACTCTTGCTCTTGGGGCTGTGCGTGTGAGCCCCAGGATAGGTGTAGAGATGAGTTAAAGAAGCAAACAAAGCCCCTGTATTGTTGCACGTGACACGCACCTTCAGTTTGTATTTGTTTATCTAGTTAGTGGTTAGGAAGAAAAGCACATCATCCTCTTTGCCACCCTCCTGCCCTCTTTCCCCTTCTCATCCCACTTTCTCCATTTCTTTCCCGCTCTTTCTCTCCACACTGCTTGCTTGCTTTTTTTTTTTTTTCCCCCTCCTAAGGTATGGGTTACTGGAGAAGCCCTGGAAAACGTGCATTCACCTGGCCCGTCTGTCCCTCTCTTTTTCTGATGAAGCATTGCCGTCACTGAGCGTCACTTTAGTTTCTTCGTTGACCACCTCTCCCCTTCCTCGTGCAGGCGGCCCCAGGGGTGGAAGGCCCTCACGTGGTACCCAGGGGCTGGCTCCGCACAGGCCTGCCTTGGACGAGGGCCAGGCCCGGGGTTGGAGCTGGGCAAACACTGTTCCACCGGGGAGCTGATTGGACGGAGGCCCAGGGTGGAGTACCCATGGGCTCAATGGAGGCCTGGTTTTACTTAAGATATTCCAAAGAGTGAAGGGGGGGAAGTAAACAGTCTGCTAATTAAATCTGTAGGTGGTCATAAATTTGGAGGTGTTGCAAAGCCCTCCACACACAGAGAGGACGTTGGGAAAACACAAAGAGCTGTAGAAAGGTGAGACAAGGCTCGGGGAGATGAGATTTTGCCTGGAAAAGTACAAGCCGCCATCTGGAGAGCAATTAGCCATGGTAGTGTGCTCTGTGGGGCGTAAGTCAGTGGCGCTGTGATTGACTTGGAGCCAGAACTGTGAAGTCCTGTTTCTTGGTCTTGATAGTTAGTAGTAATCGTTTATTTTTTTAACCCCTAAGTTTATTACTCAGGAATCAAGCCAGCCCTACTGTACCCTGTTTAGAAGGCGTGGCCCGAAGGGCGAGCAGATAAGGCAAGCGTGGTCCTCAAAATCATTTGCCCATCCGCTTACATTTCCATTGCCTGTGCACCCCGAGGATGGCCAGGGGTCCAGGATCTTGGGGGTTGCTTCTTCTTTTTTTTTTTTTTAAAGACTTCTTTATTTATTCATAGACACACACACACACACACACACACAGAGGCGGAGACACAGGCAGAGGGAGAAGCAGGCACCATGCAGAGAGCCCGACATGGGACTCGATCCCGGGTCTCCACGATCATGCCCTAGGCTGCAGGCAGTGCTAAACCACCTGGGCTGCCCTTGGGGGTTGCTTCTGAGCCCTGGAAGTACGGCTGGCCAGCTGGCGGGGGCAGATGCCTGGTTGGTGTAGATCAGAAGGCGCCTTGCTTCTGGGCGCAGGCCCACCTGGAGAGCCCATGCAGTTGATTTCCGGGGCCCCCCCTGGTTTATAGGTTTACAGATCTCCATCCGCCTCTGTGGGCTTGCTTCTCCCCAGGACCTTTGTGATCGTACAAATACGCTTCAGCGCTCTGAGCGGGCTTCCGCCGGCCGGGTTGAGAGACCATATGCCAGTGACGGGAGACACGACCGCCTGGAGAGCAAAGAGCAGCATATTCCGGTGTTCGATCTCCGTTCGGGCCGCTGGGCCACCTTGGCCACCTTGCTTGATTCCTCAGCCTCCCTTGCCTTCTCTGTCCAATGGCAACCATAGGGTCAAAGTGACGTTCTAGATGGAGGACTTTGCTAGACCCGTGGCGTGCGGCTGGATGAATGGGAGCCATCCTTGAAGAGCGTGCAGGCAGGTCACATCCGAGACCTTTGCAGTGTGAGTTCAGAGGGGACGACCAGGTGAGGCTGCCCTGGCAGAGGGCATTGACCCAGGAAGCCAGGAGACTGGGGATCGCGTCCCCGCCCCTAGCCCGGCGGTGCTAAGACGAGGCCTACGTTCCCACGTGAGTCTCCCGATGTGGTCGTTGGAAGGCCAGCTGCCCCCTCGCCTGCCGACGTGTGCTGGAGTGAACGAACGTTTGCAGGGAATTTATGAAAGTGGTGATCGAGAGCAGTAGCTGATGGGCTGGTTGCGATGGAACCTGATGGGGGTTCATGGTGGGGGGGGAGGGCAAGACGCTGTGACAGTGTCTTGCATTGTTGCTTATAGACATTCCCTGGAGGAGGAAGGGCCACGACCCAACTTTTCTCTGGAGCCGGAGGAGGAACGATGTCTGGGTTGGAGGTTTCGGACTTTATGTTTCTAAACACATGTCTACATGCAGCTGCTTTGCAGTGACTGTCACTCTCTTGCGTTTGAGGAGGGACGATTTTGGGGGCCAGGGGCGGGGCTCGTGGGTGACCTGATTCATTTCCTTTGTTCACTTCTGGCCAAGACTGGGCAAGGAGCCCTGACCCACAAGGTCTTAAACCGCCTGAAAGGAAATCCATTTGCTGATAGAGAAGATACACTGAGAGATAAAGAAGAGAATGTTTTGTTCCCAGCTTCCTCCTCTGCCTGGTTCCAGGTATCACAGAGCTGGAGACTGGACCATTCTTTTTGGGTTCCTGAAATCTTACCCTTGGAACTCAAACCAGACCGTAGTTACCTTGGCGATTGTCTCCTCATTGATTTATCTGCTTCATTTCCTCTCCCCCACCCAGTGGGACGACCAACGACCCTTTGAGGACAGACTTCATGACCTCTCTCTATTTTCCACCATGAAGGGGCTCCCTAAGTACCTGGCTGAAGGCTCAAAGAGGGATTTCATTTTTCTGTAATTTATATCCTTCCTGTTTCCTAACAGGCTGAGATGAATGTGTGTTTACCTTGAAAAATATTTTTTGCTTTTATCTTGAGAAATGTTTCATTTATTATTATTATTATTTTCGAAGATTTATTTATTAGAGAGAGAGAGTGTGAAGGGGGAGGGCCAGAGGGAGAGAATCTCCAAGCAGACCCCCAGCTGAGCATGGAGCGTGATGACTTGAGGCTCGATCCCATGACCCATGAGATCATGACGGGAGCCGAAACCAAGAGTCGGATATTTAATTGTACTGCCTGGGCGCCCTTAATTTGAGAAATATTTTAAATGAAGGTCATATGCTTAGTGCACTGACTCCCCTGCCTGCTCTGGAAGAAATGTCTTTATTGATTGTCACCCTCCCCTCCTCAGTCCCCAGTCTCTCTAGGTATCTGTTTCTGTAAATGAATGACTTGGTGTTTAAATATTGTGCTTGCTTCCACCCCCTTGTACTCTGGGAAGCCCAGAGGCCACCACTGGTTGGGGCTTCCCATCTCAGGTATATATATATATATATATTTTTTTTTTTTTAATTTTATTTATTTATTTATGAGAGACAGAGAGAGACAGAGACAGAGAGAGGCAGAGACACAGGCAGAGGGAGAAGCAGGCTCCATGCAGGGAGCCAGATGCAGGACTCGATCCTGGGTCTCCAGGATCATGCCCTGGGCTGAAGGCGGTGCTAAACCGCTGAACCACTGGGGCTGCCCTTTTTTTTTTTTTTTTTTTTTAAATTTTATTTATCATCTCAGGTATATTAACCCGTGTATCAGCGCCAGCCTGCCAGACTTTTGGGATGAACGGGTGGAAGGAGATCCCATTCTGTTTCTGTGTGTGTGTGGAGCAGAGGAGCAGCTTCCTTTTGGGGGGAGAGTTTGTATGTGAAACATAATAATGGGGCTTGGTCAGGGATGTGACCGCCAGGAGACTGAGGACCACGAGTGGTTCAGGAGCATGGGGGCTGGCAGGTGGGAGATGTGGAGGGAGATTCCAGCATTGCATTGGAGCCGGTGACCTCCGAGGCCCTTTCTGTAGCTTAAGGTTTTGTGATAAGTGGCAGGGTGAGGTGGGTTGGGGGAGGTGGCTAGCAGATGGGGGATTTTAGCCCAGTTCGTTCCTTCTGGGAGTCTCTGCACCTGGAGTAAATTTTGGTTAACGTGGGGAGAGTCAGCTCTGAATTCAGTGATGCTTTAGGGCAAACTGCCTTTATTATTATTATTATTGCTATTATTTTTTAATTATTTTTTTGCTGCTCTTTGATGTCTAACTCATCCTTGTATCTATCCATGTAGATACACAGTGTTTGTTATTTAAATAATAAATTATTTGTAGTTTAAATTGCCTTTGCCTGAAGTCTTTAGGACTCTATTTTTAGTGCTTTCCACCAGGCATTGAAACTATGGCACAGGCTTCCTGCAAAGTGGAGGAGGGTCAGTGTCCTTTAATGTTGGGCCTCCCCAAAGAGTCTAATAGCCTGGGTCTCCCCCACCCCCTTCTGCCCTTCTGGAACATGTCTGTGTGTCAGCATGAATCAGTTCCAGTGGATATGATGATGAGTTGCCGTTCAAGGGGATGCAAGGAAGCCCCGGCTGCTGAGTTAGCAGAGGCAGGAGATGTGATGAGTTTTGGGGGGTGGGGAGGGGTGTCTTCTCGATATACAGGGCTTCCAGCTCCAGCTGTTGCCAGAGTGACTGCATTTGGGCAAGAGTGTGCTAAACTGATTCTTTCTGCTGGAACCCACTTCTCAGGTGTCTGCTCCTAAGTGGGTGGCCCAGACATCTTTGAGAGTTCTTGGAAGTTTAACAGAAGACCAAGAAACAGAGGCCACAAGCCTGTGAGAATCCCAAAGATAATCTATGAAGGTAAAGTATGTGATGATCTATGTATCCCCCACCCCAAACTTACTGAAGGACTCCTTCATATGGGCATTGGAGACCTGTGTAAGATTGGGGAGCATTAATGTATTGTTTTTTTTTTATGATTTATTTATTTATTTAATTTTTTAAAAAGATTTTATTTATTTATTTATGACACACACACACACACACACACACACACACACACACACAAAGGCAGAGACACAGGCAGAGGGAGAAGCAGGCTCCATGCAGGGAGCCTCACATAGGACTTGATCCCAGGTCTCCAGGATCACACCCTGGGCCGAAGGTGGCGCTAAACTGCTGAGCTACCTGGGCTGCCCTATTTATTTATTTATTTTAACAATTTTATTTATTTAAGTGATCTTTACACTGGACATGGGCCTTGAACTCACAACCTCGAGATCAATTGAACTCAAAACCCTTAGATCAAGAGTCAGATGCTCTCCCACCTGAGCTAGCCAAGCACCCCCCTATTTTTTTTAGAGTGAAGGGGAGACCTAGGGCCTTCCCCAAGGGACTTCCTCTCTAAGTGATCCGCTGAGCGATTCTTTTTTTCTATTCACATCGATGGAAAGTACTTAGAAGGTCATTAATTTTCCAAATGAACTCAGCCGTTAGAGCCCCTGGCCACAGACAAATCGTTACATAGAAGCTGGACTAGAAGTTTCCACCAGGCAGTAGGGTTCATCAAAGTCAAAAGACACAGGTGATTGGGCCTTTGGCTACTTTTGCTTGTGTTTCCTGCTCCTTACTGCCCCTACTTGCTTCTTGCTTCTCGTCCTTTCCTTCTCAGTCTGCTGCTGTGGGTCCCTATCCCGTGTGGTTACTCATCTGCCCAAAGCCAGGGGTGCCCTGGGGGAACACACCTCTGCCAGCCAGGCCTGGCAGGTTAGCATGGTCATAAGTGCCCAGATGATGAGGGCAGGTAAACCAGGCGTGTTCACTGGGGTGAGGTATTTAACTTCTGCCTCCTTGGGTGTCTTCCTTCATTTGCAAGATGAGAGATGACAGAGTCTGTGGGTTAATAGCACAGACTGGCATTGAACTGCCCGGGTTTGAATTCTGGCCTCATTGCTGCTGCTCTGCGACTTTGAGCCGGTCACTTGACCCTGCCTCAGTTGGCATATCCATAAAAGAGGGTGCAAATGGTACCGGTCTCACTGGGATGTGGGAAATGGTAAATGGCTATGCAGACACCAAGTACCGTGTAATCCTTTGGTTTAAGGAATTACCTAAAGGGACGTTATATAATTAAATGAATATAAAACACTTGGGCATCATACGGGCTCAGGACACTCTAGCCCTTCTTATTAACCTTGGCAGAGAATAAACTGATGATTCCTTCTGACTTCTAATTAGATTTTCCATTGTCCTGTTTCAAAGCTCTCAGGATCAAAACTGTCACCAGCACATGAAGGGCAATCTTGGTGCTCCTTGCACCTAGGCAAGGAAGAGCACTGGCCTTGGAGGCAGACTCAGACTCGACTTTTGAGTTCTGGTTCCAGCCTACTGGCTGCGGGATTTGATCCTCTCTTGGCTTTTTTTTTTTTTTTTTCACCTGAACAATGTGAGTTAAATGCCTGGAGGGTAAGCTGGGTGTGCATTCTTGTCTCTACTGAGTGACCTTCAGAAGTTCGCCCGCAGTCACACAGTTTGTAAAGTGCTGACTGAAGCCTAGAAGCTCTTCAGCCTGTGTCCAGGATTGTCTGGGAGTCCCTCTGTTACGTCATCATGCTCCTGCTGTGAAATCATGTTCTTTTCTTTTTTTTTTTAAAGATTTTATTTATTCATGAGAGACACATAGAGAGAGGCAGAGACACAGGCAGAGGAAGAAGCAGGCTCCATGCAGGGAGCCCGATGAGGGACTCGATCCCAGGACCCCGGATCACGACCTGAGCTGAAGGCAGACGTTCAACCACTGAGCCACCCAGGTGTCCCTGAGATTCTTTTCATAGATAGTGCGTTAGAGACTCTGTGGTTGTCACTAAGACACTTGTCATGTTGAGATAGCAGGTAATATCAGTTACAATAGGGAAACAAAATTTTAATTTGTTGTTTAAATTGGTCAAATCAGGGAGTGCCTGGCTGGCTTAGTCAGTGGAGCATGTGACTCCTGATCTCTGAGTCGTAAGTTCAAGCCCCGTGTTGGGTGTAGACATTACCTAAAAATATGAAATCTAAAAATAAATAAATAAATAGGTCAAATCAAAAGATACTTCCTAGGCATCACTATTTTCAATTCTTTTGTTTATTTTCTGCCCACCCCTACCATCTGTTTTCAGTTCTTGATATGTCATTGCCAATGATCCCATTAGAATAAAACTGTTGGCAAAGGACTGCTTCAGTTGAAAAAAAAATGGGAGCCTAAGGCCCAGAAACAAAGGCCTCCCTAGAACATAAATGAGAATATTTAATAATTTCATAGTAGGGACATCACAATGTCTTTTTTTTTAAGGTTTTATTTATTCATTCATTCATTCATTCATTCCTTCATTCATTCATGAGAGACACACAGAGAGAAGGAGAGGCACAGCAGAGGGAGAAGCAGGCTCCCTGTAGGAAGCCTGATGCGGGACTTGATCCCAGGACCCCAGGATCAAGACCTGAGCCAAAGGCAGATGCTCAGCCTTGGAGCCACCCTGGTGCCCCAGGACATGACGATTTCTTAACAGAATCCTTCTCACCTCTACTTTGTCAAGGGGCTCAATTGTGTATGCGTGTTTTATGTCATTTGTGATGTGAAAACGAAAGTTCCCATAGGCAAAGTAATTTACCCAAGGTCACACACACAGTGAGTGCTGGAACCTTCGGTTTTCTGGAATTTTAGAATATGATCTTTAACGAAAACTCTAAAAACTATTTTCTGATTTAAATGAAGACTTCCAGCTTGATTTTCTTTGGCCAACTTTTGTCCTTTCCAGGCCATAAAGTAAAGAGCCAGCCTCGTTAAGAAGTTTAGGATAAGGGTACATTTTAGAGAAGGTGGTGGAGTTGAGGTAATTGAGAGTCAATCAAGCAATCTGTCCCTTCTTAAGAAGTTCGGAATAAGCAAGCATAAAACCACTTGATGTGTGAGTTCATGGACTTGTGGAATGAAAGGAAGCAAGCATGGATCATTTATTAAGCACCTGCTCTGTGGCAGGCTGTGTTCTTTCACTCGTGCTGTGTATAAACCCCTGACATTTGTAAGCCGTGGGTCCTTTTCAGGATTTATTGTCACCATACGAAGCAGGTGTTGCTTCGCTTATGGAAAAGGTGGCAGACGCCTGGAGATTTTTTAATTGGTCCAGCAAGGGGAGTCGGTGGCTGAAGCAGATCTTGAATTCAGCTTCTGATTCCAAGACCAGCCTCCTCCTCCTGCCCCACAGCTTATGTTACATAATGTTTCTTTATGTTTCTATGCAGTATAAATCTCTAATCGGTCGGCTGGGAAGTGCTTTTGGCCGGCTCTGTTGCTTCAGCTGTCTGGAAGGAATGGCTTTCATAAACACGGGGAGCGAATTGGATTTTTACTTTGTGATAATTCATATTACAGGACTGGGGAAGGTCATTACCACGGGAATTCTGTTAATCCCTGAAGCTGGGGTCTTAGATGAGTTGGCTTGCCCTAGGACACTTTTTTTTTTCCTTTTTGATATTAAATGCCACATATGCCTTTTTTTTTTTTAAGAGAAATTTTTTTTTTAAGATTTTATTTATTTATTCATGAGAGACACAGGTAGAGACACAGGCAGAGGGAGAAGCAGGCTCTATGCAGGGAGCCTGATGCAGGACTCGATCCCAGGACTCTAGGATCACGCCCTGGGTTGAAGGCAGACGCCAGACCACTGAGTCACTCAGGGATCCCTTAAGAGAAATTTCATGAATGAAAATTTAGAACTCAAAAATAGAACCTCACCCATAAACTTACCAATCTTAAATAGTTCTTGTTACCGTTTCTGGTCCTTTATTGTGGTGAAATATATATAACATACAATTTACCATTTTAACCACTTTTAAGTGTCCAGTTCAGTGACATTAAGCACTCTCACGTTGTTGTGCAGCTGTCACCACGTCCGTGTCCAGAACTTTTTTATCTTCGTAGATGAAAATGCCATATGCATTACACACAAACTCCTCACCCCCACTCCCAGAGTCCCTGACTACCTGCATTCTACTTTCTGTCCCTGAGTGACTGCTGTAGACATCTCATATAAGTGGAATCGTGCAGTATTTGGCCTTCTGTGACTGGCTTATTTCACTGAGCATCAAAGTTCATGCATATTGTAGCAGGTGTCAGAATTTCTTCCCTTATTTTTAATTAATTAATTAATTTATGATAGAGAGAGAGAGAGAGAGAGAGGGGCAGAGACACAGGCAGAGGGAGAAGCAGGCTCTGTGCCGGGAGCCCGACATGGGACTCGATCCCAGGACTCCAGGATCGCGCCCTGGGCCAAAGGCAGGTGCTAAACCACTGAGTCATCCAGGGATCCCCATTTTCTTCCCTTATTAAGGTTGGTAATATTCCATGGTCTGGGCAGACCACATTTGGTTTATCCAGTCATCTGCTGGTGGACGCTTGAGTTGTTTCCATATCTTTGCTATCGTGAATAATGCTGCTATGGACATGGGTGTGCTCGTATCTCAAGTCCTCGCTTTTGTTTCTTTTGTGTATACACCCAGAAGGGAATTGGTGGCTCCTACGATAGTTCTGTGTTTAATTTTTTGACGAATCTCCGTACTGTTTTCCCCAGTGGCCGTGCCATTTTGCATTCCCACCAACAGTGCACAGGGGCTCCAGTTTCTCCATAGCCTCACCATTCCTTGTTTTCTGTGTTTTGTTAATGGCCATCCTCTTGGGCGGGAGGTGGTATCTCATTGTGGGTTTGGTTTGCATTTCCCTAATGATTAGCGATGTTGAGCATCTTTTCATGTGCTTATTGTTAGTATTTCACAAACTAGTATGTCCTCCCAAGTGTTTTACCTTGACATCTGTTTTTATTTCATGCATTAATCGTGGTCTGCACAAAACTATGTTTAGTATATTTGGTATTTTCTACCGACCGTCATCAATAGGGTTACTGTTGCAGTAGAATGTGAAGGTGTAGTTCAAACTCACCTGATTGATAATTTAACTTAGTGATAATTCCCACCGCCTCAAATTCTTTTCCTTAGGACACCTATGATCATTGGCTTTAGCAGCCCTCTGTTGGTGATACCACAGGGTTAGGTACATTGTGAATACTCTTCTGGATTTCAAGTGGAGGGTTCTGGGCTTAATTATGGAGTGACAGGAGCTTTAGGGCGAGTTACAACTTTTCTTTAAATGGTGATGCCCAGACAATAGGGGCAGCTTGTCTGTGCCGTGTATGACCGGTATCTTGGATCCTTCAGTGGACGCGTTAATTGCATTGCTTCAGTTTCTAAGTGGAAGACTGGTCCCTGGGATGCGCACCCTCGTCTCTCTGCTGGTGATGTTCTCAACTTCCTCTTGTCTTCTGTTTGGAATCTGGAGAATGTTTTTCATGGAAACAGTGTTTCCGGGGTGACAGTTTCCCAGGTTACTTCTAAAGGCCACGGGAACCCACAGGAACCCACATGTCGATTTGCTGGAGCCAGCACGGCATGTTGGGAAGATCAGATGGATGGAGTTTGCATCTGGCTTGCTCTGTCCCCGTGATTGGGAACCCGCTGTCCCATCCTGAGTCCAAGTTTCCTTGTCCATAGGATGGGGATAACAAGAAAGGGAGACAGAACATGGAAGACTCCTAACTGGGAAACGAACTAGGGGTGGTGGAAGGGGAGGAGGGCGGGGGTGGGGTGACTGGGTGGTGGGCGCTGAGGGGGGCACTTGACGGGATGAGCACTGGGTGTTATTCTGTATGTTGGTAAATTGAACACCAATAAAAAATAAATTTATTATTTAAAAAAAAAAAAAAAGGATGGGGATAACACAAAGCTAGTGTGCAAAGAAGTGGCCAGGTGATCAGTGAGTTTCCTAAGTCACAAACCTGGTAGCTTAAAACAACGCTCACTGATTGCCTCCTAGTTCTGCAGGCCAGAAGTCCATAATCAGTATCAGTGGCTCAAAATCAAAATTCTTGGCAGGGCCATGTTCCCTCTGATACTCTCGGGAGAAGCTGTACCTTGCCTCTTCCAGCTCTGGTGGCTGCCAGTGTTCCTTGGCTGGTGGCTGCATCACTCAGGCTCTGACTCTCGTGCTCACGTTCCTTTGCTTTGTGTCCTTCTGCCCTTACATCTATGCAGTCTCCCTCGGCCTCTGTTTCATTAGGATGAGTGTGATTGCATCTTGGTTAAGGTCCTTAACTCAATTGTATCTTTTCTCACATGAGGTAATATAAACAGGTTCTGGGGATCAGAGTCGGCAGATGTCTTTGGGGGACATTCCTTCCACGATGAAGGAAAAAAGTAATAGTGTTCTCCACCAATGTTTTTATGTGATAGGGATTGTCTTTTTTTTTTTTTTTTTTAAGATTTGTTTACTTTAGAAGAAGAGAGAAAACCAGTAGGGAGAGGGACACAGAGAGAGAATCCTTCAAGTAGACCCCCTGCCCCCAAGCACAGAGCCTGTTGGGAGGACTTGATCCCGCAACCCTGAGATCATGACCTGAGCCAAAACCAAGAGCCGGATGCTCAACCCACTGAGCCACCCAGGTACCCCATGTCCTAAGTTTTCTATGTGGATACCTGAGATCAAGTGATGGAGCAGGGAACTGGTGGCTTTGCCCCCCACCCTGTGAGTCTTTAAGCCCTTGGCACAGGGCCTGGTGCAGACAAAAGCCCAGTACATACTAACTCTTAGTTCTGAGAATGTTCTGCTGTGCTGCCCTGACTCTTACTCATTTGCATTCTAATTTCCTTTTGTCCATCTCCTTCTTCTCTTCCTCCTCCTCTTCCTACTTCTTTTTTTCCAAATCCTGTGTGGGTGCCCATAGCGTGTTAGGTTTGGCAGGGTTGGGACTTGGGATCAGTAGCTCTGACGAGGCAAAAAGATGTCATCCCATATATTATTGCAGGTTGATCACCCTGAGGCAGTTCCCTCCCTTGGGGAGCCCATGGGGATGATTCAGCTCTACTGTCCCCATGGATCCAGTGGAGACCCCTTCTAGGACAGAAGCCAGTGTCGTTCGTTCCCAACCGTCCCTGTGTGTGT
Source organism: Vulpes vulpes (assembly GCF_048418805.1). Classification (NCBI taxonomy): domain Eukaryota; kingdom Metazoa; phylum Chordata; class Mammalia; order Carnivora; family Canidae; genus Vulpes; species Vulpes vulpes. Next base: position 13,033,979 of record NC_132794.1, read on the forward strand.
TTTGACTTGCCCAAGGCAGCTAAAGCGTACAATGGGCCATGACTGAGAGGCTTGCATTCATGTTTCTTAAGTCGCTTATTCTTGAGAGTTCTGACCAACTCTTGTATTCTGGAGGATTCCTGGGTGTTGGTGCCGCTGCGTGCCTCAACACGGAGGTGGAGGTTTCTAGCCTGTGAAGTTGCTTATTTCACATTGCCCTTTCCGGTTCTCCAGAAGAGGTTCATTAGGTTAATTCAACAAGCATGTGTTTCTCTGATGTCTAGCTTGTGCCAGGCTCTGAGGGGCTTACAAAGATGAAGCTCCTTAGCTAAGTGGGTGAAGTAGACTAAAGTTTTGCTTATGACTCTAGCAGTGGGTGCCAAGCTTGGGAGGGCCTCAGAACCACCCGGAGAGCTTGTCAGAGCACAGACTGCTGGCTCACAGTTTCTGGGGTGGAGTGCCAGAATGAATTTTGATACTGATGCTGCTGGTCTGGGGACCACTGTTTGAGAACCGCCATGCAACAAGGTCATGGAGGACAGAGTATCAAACTCAACCCGAGGTCAGGAAGGCTTCACAGAGGTGGAGGTTTTCCAGCGGGACTTAGGATGAGTCTGATTTTCCTTGATGGATGAAAGAGGATGGGGCATTTCAGGCCAAGCGGGGGTGTGTGTGTGGCGAGGTAGGGAATGGAACGGTGGGTTGTGATCTTGGAGGGGTTACCTGTGGCTAGATCGTGAAGAATTCTGGAAAAGTAGAGAACAAAGTGTAAGAGTTGTTTTTTTTTTGTTTTTTGTTTTTTTTTGATTGAGGGCACAGGATCTTGGGTGTCTGTAAAAGTGTGGTCAGTGTCTCTGGAAAGCTAAGAGAGAGCGCCTTTTGGCAAAGAGTTGCCTAACCAGGTGAGGTCCTTCTGCTGGCATCTTGTGTTGGAACTCACAGGTGAGTCTGGAAACCACCAGGACGAGTGTGATAGAAATGAAGAGAGCCGCAAGTGAGAATTAATGCGGCTCTACCTCCCTTCCCATCTCTCCCGTCTTCCAACAGGCTTTCTACCTGAACAGAGTTGGCTTTGTCCTGTCCTCCATCCCTCCCAGCTTCGAGCTCCAGGAGGCCAGTTTCTTGCAGAGAGAGGGCAGCTCAGTGATGATGACGGACCAGACCCCCCTGGACCAGGGACCAGACCCCCCAGACCCATAGGCACAGGCTCCACTGTTCAAATCCTGAAGGATTGAAGGACTTGTAGTTGTTTCACAATTGGAATAAAAATGTGTTTTTATTTTCTTTTCTGCCTCGTAACTTCACGTTTTCCACAGCTGCATTCCCCGCCCTGAGCAGCTGGTGGCTCACCTTTAGAACTGGAAGCAAGAACTGGGGAATTTGCAAATTCTCTCGTTCTACCAGTTTGGTTAGATAATTGCCTTTTCAGTTGAAAACAGTCTTTATTTTCTTTAGTCCTGGGTTTGCAGTACATTTTGGGAGCAAACAACTTTGATTCTATAGTCTGTTTTTTTTTTTTAAGGATTTATTAGAGAGAGAGAGAGAGAGAGAGCAAGGTGGGGGGCGGTGGAGAGGGAGAAGCAGACTCCCTCCCCCGCTGAGCAGAGAGCCCAACTCGGACTCCGGGGCTCCCTCCTAGGACCCCAGGATCAGGAGATCAGCATCTGAGCCGAAATCAAGAGTAAGGCACTTAACTGAGGCCCCCCCCCCCCATGCGCCTCTCTATAGTCTGTTCCTAATTTCAACTCTCAGATCATGAGGTGGAAGGAATTGGGGGTGGGGGGAAGGGTGGGATCTGAAAAGGGCAGCTTTTCAGATATAAGGGGGTATTTTCTTCTCTCCAGAAATGTCCCTCTGTTGCAGTCCTTTGGGGGAATGTGCCAGAACCTTGTTTTTGCAGGCAGATCCAGTTTGATGTAAAGAAAACAGCCGACAGGCATGATTCCTATACAAGAGACTCCTTTAAAATAAGTTCAGAATTTCACTCTTCTAATAAAGGTATGATATGGTTTCTGAGGGGCTTATTTTGGCAGTTTGATTCTGCTGCTAAAGAACATGGAAGAAATGACTAGGACGGAGAGGGTGAGAGCTGGTAAGTTACCCTTTGGGGTGGCTGTGCTGTCCTGATTGAGTTTGTGTTGTGATGGATGTTAACTAGACTTAGTGTGGTGATCGTTTTGCGACATATGCATATATTGAATCATTATCTTGTACACCTGACACTAATGTTGTATGTCAATTATATCTCCATTAAAAAATTAATTACTGAAAAAAATCTGCATTTTGTGAGATGATAGGTAGCACTGAAACCCAAAAGGAGCTCTTGCTTAATCATGAGCACGGACATTTGAGATAGCGAGAAAATTGAGAGATCAATCAATGCAGCATGGTTTAGGGGCATCTGGGTGGTTCATTTGGTTCAGGATCTGACTCTTGGCTTTGGCTCAGGTCATGATCCTCAAGGTGCTGAGATCAAGCCCAGTGTGAGCTCCACCATGGGTGTGAAGCCTGGGTAAGATTTTCTCTCTCCCTCTCCCCCTGCCCTTCTCCTCCGCTTGCGCTCATGCTCTCTCTCTCTCTCTCTCTCTAAAAAAAAAAAAAAAAAAAAAAAAAAAAGGCATAAATCAGCATGGTCTAGTGGGTAAGAGCATGGAGCTCAGTTGCCTGGGTGTGAACCATAGCTCTTCACTTTGGGCTGGTGGCTTCTCAGCGTCTTTGTTTCCTCATCTGTAAAATGGGTGTAATATAGTTCATCTGTCTCACAGGGTTGTTGTGAAGATTAATTAGGTTCATAATTTGTAAAAAGCTTAAAATAGTGCCTGATGCGTGGCACTTTTTAATGTATGGCACACGTGTGTAAATGTCTGTTAAACAAAAGAAATAAATTTCTAGAGGATAAAAATGATGAAAAAGAGTATTTATTTATTTGAGAGAGAGCATGATTGGGGGAAGGGGCAGAGGGAGAAACAGAGCCCCGATGAGCAGGGAACCCGATGTGGGTCTGGATTCCAGGACCTTGAGATCATGACCTGAGTCAAAGGCAGATGCTTAACCCACTGAGCCACCCAGGCATTCCTTTTTTTTTTTTTTTTCAAAGATCCTATTTATTATTCATGAGAGACACACAGAGAGAGGCAGAGACACAGGCAGAGGGAGAAGCAGGCTCCATGCAGGGAGCTTGGTGCGGGACTCGATCCCGGGTCTCCAGGATCATGCCCTGGGCTGAAGGCAGGTGCTCAAACGCTGAGCCACCCAGGTATCCCCAGGCATTCCTTTACTAACTTTTTAGAAAGAGCTGTTAGCTCTCTGGAAACCCTGCAAAGTCTGCATTGTCCAGGCTTATGTGGTTTGTTCTAGAACATTCAAGATTCTTTCTGTTTAGAGATCATCTTAGACTTTGGAAAAGAAAAGGAAGGGCTTAGAGTGTTCTTAGAATTTAGTTTCTTAAGTTAAATATGTTGGAGAAAACAGACAGGAAGAGTCTTGCAGAGGGTCATGCCCATGGTTTTCAAACTAGGTCACAGGGCATTTGTTGGTTTATTTAGGGCAGTTTAATTTAATGTAAAAAACTATAGTAGAATAGACAATTTCAGTGCATCTGACATAAGGCCAGGCAGGTGTCTTGTAAAACATTTTTTCTTGTTCCATCCTGGGTGTCTGTAGCAGGTTGCCATGTGATATTTCTTTTTTTTTTTTTTTAAGATTTTATTTATTTATTCATTCATGAAAGACACACACAGAGGAGAGAGGCAGAGACACAGGCAGAGGGAGAAGCAGGCTCCATGCTGGGATCCTCATAGGGGACTCAATCCTGGGTCTCCAGGATCACGCCCTGGGCCAAAGGCAGGCACCAAACCGTTGAGCCACCCAGGGATCCCCCCCATGTGATATTTCTTACCACCAACTGTGGTTTACCCTTGGACCCTGACTTACTACCCTCCTTGGTATCCATGGGGCTGGGATGGCGCCTCTTGCCTTGTTTCTGCTGGCTAGTGCTTACTGCCCATCACTTTCAGATGGATTCTCAGGTTAGATTTTCATTTTCTTTTCTTTTTCTTTTTTTTTTTAAGAGAGAATATGTGTGTGCATGAGCTGGCAGGGGTTGGGGTGCAGGGGGAAGCAGAGGGAGAGAGAATCTTAAGCAGGCACTATGCTCAGTGCAGAGCCTGATGCTGGGCTCCATCTCATGACCCTGAGATCATGACCTGAGCCAAAATCAAGAATCAGATTTTTCACTGACTGAGTCAACTAGGCACCCCTTCTTTTTTTTTTTTTAATTTTTAAGATACTATTTACTTGATAGAGATTGAGAGCACAAGCAGAGGGAGCAGCAGGCAGAGGGAGAGGGAGAAGCAGGCTTCCCACTGAGCAGGGAGCCTGACATGGGGCTCGATCCCAGGACCCCGAGATCATGACCTGAGCTGAAGGCAGACACTCAACCCACTGAGCCACCCAGGCGCCCAGGATTATATTTTCTTAAAAATATTTTCCCCTTGCTCTAGGAACCAGGTGTAAGTTTGAAATTCTGTTTTTCATTAAAAAAATTATGGTTTTTAAAGATTTTATTTATTTGAGAGAGAGAGGACCAGCAGGGGTGGTGGGGGCAGAGAGAGAGGGAGAAGCAAACTCCCCGCTGAGCAGGGAGCCTGATGTGGGGCTTGGTCCCAGGACCCCAGGATCATGACCCAAGCCAAAGGCAGACACTTAACCCACTAAGCCACCCAGGTGCCCCTAAGTTTTTGATTTTAGTAATTTTGAAATATTTTGTTAGTACTATTGCATTTTTCCTTTTGCTCTTTTCTGCCTGGAAAATGTGGTAAATTTTGGGGTTCCACATGATCAGTCCAGGATAGGAAAGGCCCGATGAAGGATTTTTAGGGGTGTTATAGACAACGGAGAGAAGTGTGCCTTGGTGACATAAATCTTTGTTAGGATTGATGAAATCCCTTTAGAGCTTGGACTCTATGTGCCAGGCATATGGAGCTTTCTAATAGTACCTCATTTGATTATCATAATAGTAGTAGCTAGATATTATTATTATTATTATTATTATTATTATTATTAACCCTCTTTTTACATCCGAGGAAAACCCAGGCCCCAAGGGCACAGCTCGGCCAGGGTAGGGTGGCTGGTCAGCGACAGAGCAGGGATCTGAGCCCAGGCTTCTGGCTATGGACAGTGCTGATAATCACTCTGCTATGTTGTGTCATAAATCATTTTCCTAATTAAAAGCTAATCATTTTGATTGAGTCTTTCTCTCTATTGCTCAGTGCCACCAAACTACACAACACAGGGTTCCTCGGACTTAGTCCCCAGGGTTGCACTAATAAGGTACCACAAACTGGGTGAGTCAACACAACACACATGTGTCCTCTGACAGCTCTGGAGAGGAGAGCTCCATGATCCAAGTGTTGTAGGGCTTTGCCTTGTGCCCTCTGAAGATTGTAGGGGATCGTCCGATCAAGCCTCTCTCCTAGATTCAAGGTTGCTGGCAGTTCCTGGAGTTCCTCGGCCTGGAGGCACCTCACGCTAGTCTCTGCCTCCACAGCCACATGGTCCTCTGTCCTCTTGTCTCTGTCCCTTCTTCCAAGGAGACCAGTCATGTTAGATGAGGCGCCCACTTCCCAGTACATCCTTAGCCAATTGCATATGTGATGACCCCGTCATAAAAGTGTCAACAGTTGGGGGATCCCTGAGTGGCTCAGTGGTTTAGCACCTGCCTTTGGCCCAGGGCATGATCCTGGAGTCCCGGGATCGAGTCCCACATCGGGCTCCCTACATGGAGCCTGCTTCTCCCTCTGCCTGTGTCTGTCTCTCTCTCTCTCTCTCTTTCTCTCTCTGTCTCTCATGAATAAATAAATAAATAAAATCTTAAAAAAAAAAAGTCAACAGTTTCCAAAGTCACTGTCGTGGCCCCCCGGCTAGTCATATGTTGAAGCCTTAACTCCCCAGAACTTCAGAATGTCACTATGTTTAGAGACGGGGCTGTGAGGAGGTCAAGTTTAAAGGGTTGGCTCTTAGGGTGGGTCCTGATCCAGTCTGACTGGTGTTCTTACAAATTGAGGACTTTGGACACACACATCATGGGTGCTCACACACACAGGCCTCAGGAGAAACCAGTCCCCCAGCACCACGATCCTGGACTTGCAGCCTCCAGTGCTGTGAGGAAGTACATTCCTGTTGCTGAAGCTCCCAGTGTGTGGCACTTTGTTAGGGCAGCCCTGCCAATGAGTCACATTCGCGGGTAGGAGGGGTGAGGATGTCATCATTTTGGGGGGACAGAGCCGAACCCATAGCACCAGGGCTCCATCCCACCTGTCAGATTAGGAGGTCCTCTGATGCCCCTGCCTCATAACGATGCCACTGTGGTCTGGGGTCACAGGGAAGGGTGGCTTTGCTCTTTCCTGCCTGGGCACTAATATACCTGTCTGGGCACTATTATACCTGCCTGAAACACACTCACACACACACACAGGTGTCCTACGGGGCGGGGCGGGGCCTGCAGGCAGGTGCACAGGCCCTGGCTGTCCCCCGGCTCCGCCCCAAGCTAGCAGGCTGTGGAGGCCCCGGGAACCTGCCGGCTTGCCTTCCCAGGTAGTTCCTGCTGAGGGAGAGGAACAGTAGGCTCCTGGAAGGGAACAGCCTCTGACTTTTATTCCCTTCAAAGATGATCTGATGCTGAGACTGAGCCCTGGGGCCTGACCTGGAGCTCCCCCTCCGCCAGCCCCCTGCCTCACCTGGCCCCTCATTGCTGCTCCCCCTCCTCTGTCCTCCCCTCCCCTCCCCTCTCCTTCCTCCCCCTGCCCCACCCCTCCGCTTTCCTCCTCCTCCTCTCCTCCCCTTCCCTTCCCTTCTTTCCTCCCCTCCCTCTCCTTCCTCACCCTACCCCTCCTCCTTGCCCTGCCCCCTCCCTACCATCCCTTCCACCTCCTCACCTTTCCCCTCCCTGTCCCCTTCCCCTCTCTCCTCCTCCTCCCCTCCCCTCCTCCCCGCTTTCCCCTCTCAGGTCCTCCTGGGGAATGGGAGAGGCACAGCTCCCCTGGGGAAGAGAATGAGCCATCGCTATGAGACGCCTGGTTATTTTTGCTTCCTGCCTGGCTGTGGGCGTTTGTGTTGACAGTGGCGGGGGAGGCGGTGACGGGCACTGGAACAGTCGGGTGCCCGTGGAGCGGGTGGGAGGTGGCGCCTGTGCCAGGCAGGTGACTTGGCACTCACGTGGCCCCTGGAGCTTTGCAGGACTCTGGGGGAGCTGGATTTGCTGCTCGGTGCTGGGGGTCTCCCTCTCTCCTCTGTGACACATGCGGGGGGATGGTGGCATCAGGCGGCCAAGGGGTGCAGTGGTGACAAAGTGGGGGTGATTCTCACTGGGGTGACCTCTATCTCAGCAGGCAGGGTTCGCTGTCAGTCCTGAAGGATCCTGCCGAGGGCTCTCCATCCCCATTGTCCCCATCAAATATGCGCCTAGTGCATTTAAACATAAATCCTGTGCTTACTCTGCAACTCCCCCCCCCCACCCCCCCCCCCCTTGGTTCTCAACTCAGCACCAGCTGTACTAGAAATATGTGTTTATCATATTGGGGGGGGGCGGTGGTTAGCTTGAGTTACTAGTATTTAGCCCAGTTGGCTAAACGTCCTGCAGTGTGTCCCACCCTGCACGTTGAAAAGGACCTTGGGACTGTTGAAACCCAGGTCCCTTCAATGTTAGGATCACCAGTGTCACCTGAGGCACCTACTTATTCCACAGCCTTGGAAGCTGAGATTCAGGTCAACGGGCCCAGATCATAAGTGGTTGTTATTCGGTTAGAAAATTCAAGATGAAAGTCTAATTCTCTGTTTCCCTATCTCTTTGCTCCCACCCCAAGAATCCCAGTCTAGGGCTTTCCCCACTTTCCACCCTGGCTGGTTTCCTAGGACTGCAGTCACCAAGTAGCACAAACTGGGTGGTTTGAAAGTAGATTTATTCTCTCACAGTCCAGGAGGCTAGAGTCTGAAATGAAGCTGTTGGCAGCATCATGCTCCCTGGAAGACTCTAGGGAAGAATCCTTCCTTGCTTCTGGTATCCGGTGGGCCCAGCACTCTTCACATTCTCCTACCTGGAGCTGCATCCCCTTCGCCTCTGCCTCCAGCTTGCTGGACCTTTTCTGTTTTGTGCCTTTGCAGGGGAGGCACACGCTCTCATCCTGTATGGCACTCACTATGGGGCCGAAACAGATCATTTGCCAGGACTCTGATTCCCATCTGTCTGTCAGAGTGGACTGTAAACCCTAGCAAGACAAGGGACCGTGACTTGAACTCATGATTGATTGTACCCCTGGTACCTAGCCCAAGGCCTAGCATGTAGCTTATGTTTTAAAATTTTAGTTGGATAAAAAAGAAAACTCGCTTTCCTATTAATTGGAGCTAGGGAGAAGTATAATATAACTTTTAAAAGATACATGTGCCTCCCAAAACAAGTTAAAAATAGAATTACTGTAAGATCCAGTAATTCCACTTCTGGGTCTATATACAAAAAAATCGAAAGCAGAGACCTCAAAAGCTCTTTGTACAAACTCATGTTTGTAGCAGCATCATTCACAGTAGCCAAAAGGTGGAGGCGACATTAGTGTCCCTTGACAGATGAATGGGTGACATGTATATATGTGCAATGGAATATTATTCAGCTTTACAAAGGAAAGGGATTCTTTGGTGAGAGAGAGAGAGAGAGAGAGAGAGAGAGAGAGAGAAAACACGCAGAGGGAGAAGGAGAGTGAGGATCTTAAGCAGGCTGCACACTCAGCATCTCAGCATGGAGCCCGGCATGGGGCTTGATCTCATGACCCTGAGATCATGACCTGAGTCCGAACCAAGAGTCAGATGCTTAACCAGCTTAAAAGTCAGATGCTTAACCAGGTGTCCCCCAAAGAAAGGAAATTCTGGCACATGGATGAACTCTGAGGGCATTATGCCGAGGAGAGAAGGTAGCCCCTAACAGAAACACTGTATGATGCTATTTATCAGGGTCACCGTGTCAGATTCAGAGACACAGAGAGTAGGATGGGGGTCCCCAGGGACCCTGGGCTGGGGGACAAAGAGGAGGGGGCGTCTGTGTTTAATGGGAATGGAGTCTCAGTGTTGCAAGGAGGAAATTCTGGAGATGGATGGGAGGTACGGTCGCACAACAGCGTGAATGTGCTTAATGTCACTGAACTGTGCATTTAAAAACGGTTAAGATCAACTATATGTTGGGTGTAGTTGACCACACAGTAAAAAAAACAGATACGGCAGGAAGCACGCGTGCACACACACACACACACAGCTGCCTGTACGTGTGCGTGCAAGAGAGAGGGTGGGTTTCAGGAGAGCGCCCTGGAGCAAGGGAAGGGAGATGGGACTGGAGAGGCAGCCAGAGGAGCCGGGGTGCCTGCCAGGGTGAGAAGTAGCTGGGCTGGAGGGAAGAGCATCAGGGTAGTTCTCAGTGCCCGGGGTTCTAATCAGAGCCCTGTCTCCAGCTAGCTGTGGGCTCTTGAGCAAATCAATGGTTTCCCATTGCGGCCATCAGCTTTTAACAGGAGCTGGAACAGTAACCTCTGAAGATCTTTCCAGCTCCCAAACTTCAGAGGCTTTCAGCCTCTAACAAGGTACCGCTGATTCACTGATGTTACTTCACTATTCTCCGCAGTATCTACGCGCAGTGAGTGCTTTCCTGATTCTGCTGGCTCTAGAGTGTGTCTGTTTGAAGCAATCATCTTCCGGTCAGGAATTCTTTTTTCTTTTTTTTTTTTAAAGATTTGTTTATTTCTTTATTATAATAGACACAGAGGGAGAGAGAGAGAGAGGCAGAGACACAGGAGGAGGGAGAAGCAGGCTCCATGCCAAGAGCCCAATGCGGGACTTGATCCCGGGACTCCAGGATTGCGCCCTGGGCCAAAGGCAGGTGCCAAACCGCTGAGCCACCCAGGGATCCCCCCTATCCCTTGTCAGGAATTCTTGGTATATTTATTTATTTATTTATTTTAATTAATTAATTAATTAATTAATTTGAATTCTTGGTATTTTTAATGGCACCCATTAGTTTGCTGTAAGAAGAATCCATTCTTTTTTTTTTTTTTTTTTTTTTTTCCTTTTTTCCTTTCTTGATCTTTCTTTGCTCCTTTCTACTTGCCAGGTCTTCTCATTTCGAAATCACCCTGGTCTTTTTTGCTTTCTTTCTCTCAACATTTGGACACCTTGATCTTGTCTTCTAATTATTGATGCTGACCGTAGTATCTCTTTGCATGAATTATGTTGAATCCTACTGGCGACACTGGTAGGTGGATTCATGATCTTTGCTTTATAGACGAGGAAGCTGAGAGGTTAAATACCTTGCTTGGCCTTGAGGTCACCCAGCTGGTCAGTGGTTGAGCTGTGATTGCCCTTGGCTTGTTCCCAGCTCTCTACCAGGGGGTACTGCTCTGGACTCCTGCAGTCCCTGTTCCTTCTGGATCCTGGGTCCTTTTATGGTGGGGACCATTTTTTTTTTTTATTTTTGGTACTTCTGGGGTGTCTAGTACTGGCCTGTCAAAGACTAATATAATTTTTTTTTTTTTTAATTTTTTTTTTTTCAAAGGGAACTTACTCATTTCTTTTAAGAGGCATCATTCCTGTCTCGCTGTGTCAGGGAAGGAATATCTGTTATGCTGAACAGATCACAGTGGTCAAGTTCTTGGCTTCTGGGAGAGAAGGGTTGGGGGGGGGTCCCCAGAAGTTTCTCCTTGGTGGACAGAAGAGCAGTTATTAGTGATCTAGCTTTAGATCCGGTGTTTTGAGCTAATTAGGAAGTTGGAGGTTTCCCCACTTTGGAAGTTTTTGTCTTGTAGTCTTTGAAAAGCTAGCAGAGGAGGGCCCTAGATCCCAGCCACCCGTATCGCTTTCATTTCTCAAACTGGCATTTTTGAGCTTGGAGGGATGGGGGCATTGTTTTCAGAGTGGCTTTTGAAAGAAAGGCCGGGTAGAGAAGTCACCCATCAGAGCCACCTTCTTTCTGACAGAATGGCAACCCATCCTCGGAGAGTATAAGGTGAGGGAGTGACCCCAAAGGATTGGATTCTTTGCCCTAAGCTGACATGCCCACTCTTCTGTGTATGCATCTTGCTTGCATCTCCGTGAGGATTAAGTCCGGCCTCTCGTTCACCAGCAAAGGCAACTAATGTCAGGCTCATTGATTTTTCTGAGCAGGGCTCTGTGGTAATATAGGGTAGGTTGCTCTGTAGTGTACTTGTGGGCAAGCAGGAACCTGTAATTCTGCTAGCAAGTCAAGGCAGACAGCAGGCCAACCGTCAGCTCACTCCTATCTCACTTGAAGAGAGGTCATGCTTCCTTTGGAAGATGTAGGCCCTTGGTCACCATCAGAGTGGGCATGGTGTGAGAGGAGAGCCAGTGAATCTCATCCACTTGTACGTCATAAGCATTAAAGGTCTGCTCTGGAAAGCAGGTGGGCTGGTCCCAGCTCCTGCATTAGGATACCTGGAGGGTTCCGCATAGTGAGTCGTGTCCTTTTGAGTTTCGGTGTTGGAAGGGGCCATAGCCTGACCTCACATTTGATACTTGAGAAAGTGTCAGGTCTTCAGCACTTTGGCCCCAGGCATGTTCCTTCATGGAGTGGGCTGGGTTAAGCTCTTCCTATAAGTTCTTCCCCAAAGTTGTAAGCCATGTGCTAGATTGACTCCCATTCTGTACTGGCAGGATCCTCAGCCCCGGGGCTACCAAGATGAAAAGACAGCCTCCTAGTAACTTGGGGCGGGGATGAGCAAGAGATATATTCATGATTCAGATGACATGGAAAGTACCAAGCTGGCAGTCCTCACACACAGGGACCCTTGGGTCACCTTGGACTTCAGCTTCGTGTTCAGTGATTCTCGATTTATGGGACAGAGACTGGGATCAGTCTTTTTAGATGTGACGTGTGGAGTTGCTCCTCTAGAGGGTGTGTTCACACGACCCAAACTCAGGGAATAGACCTGTGCAGTCCGACAGGGCGAGGGCAGGCCCTCCTGGTGGCAATGCTGGGAACGGGGAGGGACGTATTCAACTTTTCCATATAATTGATTAAATTGCTTCCCTCCTTGAATGCGTGTAATCGGGGCCAGACTCTTGTACTGAGAGTGGACCACAGCTAGCAAAGCCTCTTGCAATGTTCCTTTTATCTTTTGAAGCCTCACCTGGCATAGGTTTGGTGCTGAGCTCTGAGCAGGCCTCCTGCCATACCTGGTTGTTCCTGGTTGCAGGTGGGACAGGACGAGGAGTGCCCTGCTGGGGACCAAAAGCGCGGTCAGTCCCATTAACAGGAACCATTTTTGTGATTTTTGTCTCGTTCTCAGTGGCCCAGTTCTCTTATCTGTAAAATGAGCAGAGAACCCCCAGTAAAGAAATACCCTGATCCCAATATTCCAGGACTTTCCTTTCTGAGATTTTCTTTTTTCCTGTCTTTTACAATACCCACCCCCACCCCTGCCTTTTTCGAATCGACTGCTGCCAAGGCAAGTCCATCATCTTAACTCCACTAAGAGGTTTGAATATGAGGATCCGTTGCTTGACTGATTGCCTCTCCCGAAACTTCCTTTGCCCACCCTCTGAGGGAGATGCTGCTAAGCCGAGAAATGGCAGGCGGCCCATGTCAGAGTTTCACCACCTGCATTAACAATCCTGGAATAATTAGGATCCAGTGTACAGGGAAACCATGGAACGCATTCAAGGATGCCCTCCAGGGTCAACCAGGAAACTGAAGACAGATGATCTGGGCAAAAAACATCTTAAGGCAGCTTCCTGATTGGAGCAGAAACTTCTAGAACCCACCTGACCCATTTATCTTAGCATCATGGTTTCCTCTCTCCTCTGGTTGAAATCCTACTCTGTCTTCCGCCCTGGGGCCTGGTGCTGCCCTGGATTCAGCGGGTAGTGGTAGTGGTGGTGGAGGTAGAGACGGATACCTTCTTAAATTGCTTGCTTCCTGGCAGGGATTGTGTCCTCAGTGGCCTCTCTGGTATACCTGCCTTCACTGTTCCCTAAGATATGTCACCTGGTGGACAGGTTTGGTAACCTTATTAGAACCAGCACTGCCGGTGCATTTCCTGACCCTGGCGATTTCCACTGAGGCCTCCAAACATCTGGGTGAGAGCTGGCAAATCTGGGGAGAATAAAAGGATCTCCAAAGCCCACTCTTTGAGTGGTCACTTTTTTTTTTTTAAGATTTAATTTATTTATTTGAGAGAAAGAGAGAAAGCATGAGTGGGAGGGGGAGTAGCAGAGGCAGAGGGAGAAGCAGACACCCTGTTGAGCAGGGAGCCTGATGTGGGACTCGATCCCAGGACCCTGAGATCATGACCTGAGCCGAAAGCAGACGCTTAACCGCCTGAGCTACCCAGGTGCCCCTATGGAGGTCACTCTTTAGTGAGTCTTCCTCCAGTTGAATCTTAACCAGGGCTCGTATCTGGACATATACAGCCTGTTGGACACACATAAGCAAACAAACGGCTTCTTTGTTAGGAGTAAAAACCACTTGTGGGTTTTGTGGGTTCCAGCGAGAAGACCGGTTTTGTGTTGGTGGAGTAGCAGTTTGTCTTAGTCTGTTTGGGCTGCCGTAGAGAAACACCACACACTCATTGGCTTGAAAGCCACGGGTGGTTATTTCTCAGAGTTCTGGGGGCTGCACATCTGAGATCAGGGGGTGGGCATGGTCAGTATGTGATGAAGGCGCTCTTCTGGGCTGTAGGGTGCCCACCTCTGGCTGTGTCCCCATGTGGGAGGGGCCGAGAGCTCTGCGTGGTCTCTTATGAGAGCCCTAACCCCCTTCCTGGGGCCTCCACTCTCCTGACTTAAGCACCTCCCAGAGAGAGGTTCCACCTCCTAATTCTATCACACTAGGCCTTAGGATTTCACCATGTGAATTTTGAGGGATCGAAACATTTAGATCTTAGCACAGGTAGAGATGAAAGACCTCAGGAAGGGGGTGGGCTTGTGTGACTTTGGTTGGGTGAGTCAGACTCAAGCATCACCTTGCTTCCTTCTAGTCCCACAGATGCTGTGTTGGATCAACTCTGGCCCCCTCTTCTTTCCATCCTGATCGACCTGTGGCTTACTGTCAGCAGATTGTATTAAAAAAAAAAAAAATCCAGTGCCTTCCCTGCCCCAAGGTGGCCTATTAGACTTCCTGAGGGGGTGTGTTTTGGGGTTTCCTGGAAGGTGGGCTGTGTGTAGGATGTGAATGAGTCTCTGCGGTGGTCGGGTTTGTGGTGCTCACCTTCTGCCCAGCATTAGAAGGTCATTCTTTAGGTCTTTATTCCTGTGGGAAATGCGAAGGACCCCAAATGGTGGCCGCCCCCAGTAGGAGAGGGGGAGGGAGGAAAAGGAGACAAAAGGAAAAAAAAAGAATCAGGAAAACACCGTTATATCTCAGATTGCTCTTTTTTTCTGCAAAGGCTCATTACTGAAGATCGCCTTTCCCTGCGTGTTACTTGTATTTGTCAAAGTGTCCTATTTCCTCGGGGGATCGGGAATTTCGTTTTTCCTTAATTCCTTAAGAGAGCGGGAGGAGAAGAGGATGGTTTCATTTCCCTAGCTGCCCTCACAAAACACCACAAACCAGGTGGCTTAAAATGAGGATTGATTTCCTCACAGTTCTGAAGACTAGACGTCTAGGGTCAAGGTGTCAGCAGGGTGGACTCCTTCTGGAAGGTCTGTGGGATGGTCCGTTCCTTGCCTCTTGCTAGCTTCTAGTGGTAGTGGCAGTCCTCGGAGCACCTTGGCTTGTGGCTGTGTCTCTCCAGTCTGGGCCTCTGTGCTCCTATGTCTCTGTCTTTCCCGTGGCTTCTTCCTCTGTGTCTCCTCTTCTGTAAGAACACCAGTCCCAGGGATCCCTGGGTGGCTTAGGGGTTTAGCGCCTGCCTTCCGCCCAGGGAGTGATCCTGGGGTCCCGGGATTGAGTCCTGCATCAGGCTCCCTGTGTGGAGCCTGCTTCTCCCTCTGCCTGTGTCTCTGCCCCTCTCTCTCTTTCTGTGACTCTCATGAATAAATAAATAAAAATCTTAAAAAAAAAAAAAAAGAAAAAAAAAAAAAAAAGAACACCAGTCCCATGGGATTTAGAGCTCACCCTATTCCAGTAGGATCTTATCTTAACTACTGACTTCTGCAGTGGCCTTTTTTCATATCAGGTCATAGTCTGAAGTATTGGGGAGTTAGGACTTCAACAAGTCGTTTCTGGGGGGGATGCAATCCAACCCACGACAGAGGCTTTATGGAATGAGCCTGATGTAAATTGATGGGAGAGAAAAGCCTTGCTGGCCAAGGGTCTGCTACGAGGCAGGCGCTGTGCGAGGCACTTTCAGCTTCTCTTGCTTGAATTCATTTGCTCTGACGGGTCTGAGGGTGGGTGGTGTTCTGTCCATTTTATGGATGAGGCAGCTGAGTTTCAGAAATTAAGTGGCTGGCCCTGCAACAGCCAGCCTGTCAGTGGAGCCCTGGGCTGGAATCCAGGTTTCTGATGGCGGGGTGCTCTTGGCCTTTCCGGCTTCCTTCCATCTCTGCTGCTGCCCATCCTAGTTAAGGTATGTCACCTGCAAGTACACATGCCTTCTTCAAACATGGAGCAGTGCACCAGGCAAATGGCCCGAGCACATCCTTACATTATTTGTAATTAATGTTTGTCTCCCTCTACTAGACGGGGAGCCATTGTCGTAACTTTCTCGGGGAGGAGGACCCTCTTTTACTGAACCTGTACCCTGCTTTCTGACCATTTCCCCAGCCCCTATTCAAAGGAAAATATCTATTTTTTAAAAAAGATTTTATTTATTCATGAGAGAAACAGAGAGGTAGGTAGAGAGAGACATAGGCAGAGGGAGAAGCAGGCTCCCTGCTGGGAGCCCAATGTGGGACTCAAACCCAGGACCCCAGGATCACGACCTGAGCCAAACAGCAGATGCTTAACCACTCAGCCACCCTGGTGCCTCCAAAGGTAGATATTTATTGATTTTCTGATGACAGTTCATGTGGCAGTTTCAGGCACAGACACACACAAGTGTGTGCACCCCAACAGTCCCCCAAAGCACAAGAAACTGGAGCCGAGGTCTTGGCTCAGAGCAGCTGTAGGTTTCCTAAAGGGGGAGAGAGGTCCTGGAGTGGGGGGTCCCTGGCCTGACGTTCTGACAACCAGAGAGCCACATAAGCTCCACCACCTTCTCAACCTGGCTTCTCTGGACACTGTATCTTCTTAGCTTTCTACTGTTGTCTTTTTTTTTTTTTTTAAGATTTTGTGTATTTATCATGAGAGACAGAGAGAGGCAGAGACATAGGCAGAGGGAGAAGCAGGCTCCCCATGGGCAGCCCGATGTAGGACTCGAACCCAGGACCCCGGGACCACGACCTGAGCCAGAGTCAGATGCTCAACCACTGAGCCACCCAGGAGCCCCTCGACTGTTGTTTTTGAACATGTTCCGCCCATGTGAGGTTTAACAGAAGGTGAGTCTTGACCTGCCAGGCCCTTGAAATCCATGCCTTGGATCCTCTCGGAACCTCTTTTACAAACTACTCCTCCGATCCAAGAGTGTCTTTATTTCAGAGACCCAGCCACCGGCCGGCTTGCGGCCGTCATTTCCAGGGGAGGGTGGCTGCCCATGAAGGCAGGTGGGCGCAGCTGGTATTCGGGGGGGCCTGCCGAGGACCGGAGGCTCCCAGAGCTGTTCACCAGGGCTTAGGTCGTGGTGTGCGAGGCGGGCCGGACGTGCCATGTGGCAGATGATCAGATCTCAGAACCAGGAATATGAGTGTGGGGAACAGGGCTATGGGGAACCGTCTGTTGTAAGTAAGTTATATAGTTTATTTTCAGGGACATTTCTATCCAATTTAGGCTGAAACTTGATAGAACATGCTTTTCCAAGCCCCCAGCTCTACTTGTCTGGAGCGAGCCCTTTCTAAACAGGCAGCTGTCCAAGCATAGCGGCCCGTGGGGTCACATCTGGGCAGCACCCTGCCAAGTGGCTTTAATCCCGTGTGCTATGTTTCTCTGGTCTCAGTTACTCCAAACCATATGCTTGTGATATTATTTCCCTCTAACATTTTTATTTTTTTATTTTATTCTATTTTTTTTCCTCTAACATTTTTAAAGGTCGCTATATTTTATGTATATATTTAACTAGGTAATATATTCGCATGGTTCAAAATTCAAAGTATACAGGCATTTATATATATGTATATATATAATTTATTTATATATATAAATATAAATATATATATATTATTTATTTATTCATGAGAGACTCAGAGAGAGAGAGAGAGAGGCAGAGACACAGGCAGAGGGAGAAGCAGGCTCAATGCAGAGAGCCTGATGCGGGACTCGATCTCGGGTCTCCAGGATCACACCCCGGGCCGAAGGCCGCGCTGAGCCACCCGGGCTGCCCTATATGGGCATTTATAATGAAAAGCTTCCCTTTCACCTGGCTCCTTGCTACCCCATTCTTCCCAGTAGAGAAGCTGTATGATGTTTCCAGTTTCTTATGAGTCATTACAGGTATATTACACACAATGACTGCATCTGTGTGGGTGTGTATCTATAATTCTATCTACACACACATATATCCTTTCCCCCCCTTTCCTCTCCACCTCTTACACAAATGGTAACATTCCATACATTCCATTCGGCATGGATTTTTTTTTTTTTTCACTTAACAGTGGATTTTAAAGATCTTATCAGTATTTAATTGCTTCCTCATTCTTGTAACTATTTGTTTTGCTATTATTTCAAACTTACAGAAATGTTGCAAATAATAGTATAAGAAACTTCCATATACCCTTTACTAGATTTCACCGATTGTCTATATTTTGCACGGTTTACTTTATAATTCTTACTCTGTGTATGTGAATACATAGCATGTGCATTTACACCTGCACACATTTATCCTCCCATGCATGTGTGTATACACACACACACACACACACACACAATTTTCTTTCTTCTGATCCATTTGAGAGTGTGTTGGGAGCCTCATGTCCCTTTGCTGTGTGAGTTCTTCAAGTGTGTCATTCCTAAGAGCAAGGGAGTCCTTCCACAGACTCAGCCTTTAATCCCATTGTACTTAATTTATCTGCACTTTCTTCCAAATCTTATGTCGTGTTTGCTGAACTCCCATACTTCCCTGAGGTTCTTCCTCTGGGAGAAAGAGTTCTTCATTGGGAATGTGAAGGGGAGGGCTCTTCATCCTGGGTGCTCTGGCTTTGAGCCTCTTGACGGGAGTGGAAGACTCCCGTAGTGGAAGACAGGCAGGAAGTACACCTTTTGGACACGTTGCATTATTATTGAGCTCCTACTGAACCTTTCCAAATTCTAGGAAAAAAATTAGGCCCAGTCCCTACTCCTAAGAAGTCTAATTTGATTTAACACATATTCATAAGAGCTACCTCCTCTGTGGCAACCATGCGCCAGCCCTGAGTCTACACTTCGTACTTCTGCCCTAGTTGGAGCAGAGGCCTCCACTCCTGCTTCTCCAGCCCCAGACCTCGTCACCCACGGCTGCTGGATTCACTCCTCCGAAGCGCAGCTCTAGTGGGTCATGGCCAAGTCACGATTTGCCTGACCCTCTCTTGCCTATCAGGCCAGGCAGGTGCCTCAGCCTGGCACCGAGTCCTGCCCGTCTCACTGTCTTCTTTTTCAAACCCATGATTTACCTGGACATAAGCTGCATTCCACACCAGCTGGGTGCTAAGCGCTGCCCCAGGATTCTTGGGGCCCCGTCTCTTTGACTTCGCTTGAGCTGTTTGAACTCTCTGAAAATGCCTGACCGCCTAATTCCCATCCTTAAGGATCCGTTTCTGATGATAACCTGTCTCATGAAGTCTTCCCTGAAATTCCAACTCAATAAGATCTTTCTCTTTTAAAGTCCTTTGCCATCTCATATCCCTTTAATCTTTGTGTGCCCTAGGTTAAATATTTGTGTATTTGCCCCTCTCTTACTGCTTTTCTCATTAAATTACCCTTTCTTAGAAGGGTAAATCCATTCTCCTTCCCACCCTCCCTTATTTCCTGTGTTCCAGAAAGAATCCAGTGCCACCTGGCCTGTGTCTGAAACATAGTTGAATTCTCTACAGGCCAGCACCACACCTGGTATGTAGTTGACCCTGCAATATTATGGTCATTCAGTGGTTTTGGTAAATTTATAGTTTCAGGCACTGGAGACGTTTGGGAATGTTCATCTATACATTAACAGCTTAAACAGCTTCATTAAAAGATATACGTACGTTAACTGTCAACTTCATTAGAAAGGCAACTTCATTAAAACATACTTTAATGATCTTTATCTACCCATATTCACCTCTTTGTTTTTTTTTTTTTTTTATTGTGCACATGTGCGCTTTTGTTTGGAACCAGTACGTATGTATTGTGATACCTGGGTTTTTTCCTCACTTAGCTTTTCATGTCTACATATTAAAGTAATTATTTTGAATGCTTAGGTAGTTTCAGGAAACTAGTTCTTGAAGAATAATTTGCAGGCAAATAGAGGAGAGACTTTCTTTTTAGTCAGATGCTGTTATCACTTCTTATATGTCTGTTTTCTGAGGATAGAGAGCCTTACATGAAATTCATATCTTTAGCAGGATGATTTATGTAGTGCCTATTATCTACCACTTATGCCTCTCACCAGCCTCCATTCCTGAACAAATTGCTCTGAAAATTTTCCTTCCCTAAGTCTTATAGATTCATGAGTCAGTTTATTTAAAGGCTAAATTTGGGGACGACTTTTAGCAGCTGGTAGTCTATGAATTGCTAAAGCAGAAGAGATAAATGTGTAAGGTCTTTGGAATTCTGGCTTGCATTGCTCTTCTTGGGTGGCCATAGAGCACCCATTTCTACCTCATGATCATGTTTTAAAGGATGTCAGCTGCTTAACCCCTGTTGGAGTGGGCTGCAGCCAGGGGGCGGAGGATGCAGAGTTGGAAACAGACCCGTGATTGACAGGAAGTCATTAGGAAGGTTCTAGTCACTTGTCTGCTCACTGACTTGCTGGGGATCTGGTCCTAACAGTCTGATACATTCTCTTTTGCTATTAAGTTGTTAGTAAGACCCCGGACTCTTGGTAGTAGTCTTGGTGTAGGGCTGTATCAGGATATTTTCGATGCCAGAAAACAAAAGACCCACCTAACAGTATCTTAAACAGTATCTCACATGATGATTCCAAGGTTAATTCGGCACTTCAGTGATGGCATCAGAATTGAGTTCTTTCCATTTTTTCAGTTCCACTGTCCTCAGGGTGTTTGCTTGATCCTTGGGCTTATTGCCATACAGTGGTGCAGGGGGTAGCTGGTCTTGCAGCAGTGCAGGAAGGTGCAACAACACCTGGCCAAAATACAAAGCTCTTTCCTCCACCTTGCCTTTTTTCATCTGCGGTGAAAATGAGACCCAGAACCGCTTTTATGGCATCTCCTCTTCTTCTAGCTGGAGCTGGGTCACGTGGCTGCCCCTAACCCAATCCCAGGCCAGGAGCAGAGGCGTGCTCCTGATTGGTATCAGGACTCAATGAGGCCTGGGGAGGTGGTCTGCTGTCCACTGTGGTCAGGGAAGTGACCCTGAATGGTCCATGCACTGTTGGCAAGGAAGGAGGCCCCCAGCAGTGGCTCTTGGAGACACAGCTAGGGGTTTCTTGTTTTTATTTATTTATTTTTTAAGATTTTATTTATTTGAGATAGAGAGGGAGCACAAATGGGAGCAGGGGTAGAGGGAGAAGCAGACCCCCTGCTGAGCAGGGAGCAGGGTCCTGGTTCTTTCCATCCCAGGACCCTAAGATCCTGACCAGAGTCGAAGACCGATGCGTCATGACTGAGCCACCCAGCCACCCCGGGATTTATTATTTTTAAAAATAGATCTAGGCTTCCTGATGGTCTAACAAATATTATTTTATTCCCTGCCTTACCCAGTGGTGACATTTGGGCATTTTGAATTTCTGCCTTCAGAGGTGTAATATCTTAAACTTGAGACATTTTTCCTGAAACTTGATGATAACTGCCAGAATTTTTTTTTTCTATAACTGTGAAACACTTAAGCATTTTACGCAGGGTGGAGTTAGAGGGGGCCTCACAGGGACCCCAAATCATGGTGAGGGGGAGAAGAAACACCTTTTTTGAAAGGAATAATAACGAAAAGGCGCGATAGATAATGGGTATCTCTGCAAAGTGTAGGTTTTTATGGTGGAAATAGGCTTTAACGTAGCGCAAATACAAATTCTATGGGGGAAAAAAAAACAGGAAAAGCAGACTTTTCAATGTATACTAGAGTTATTTTCTTTTTTTTTTTTTCCCCTAAAACAAACTTTCCTATTAGGCCCAGGATGTAAAATTCTTCTTTTTCCTGTTACTCCGACTGGTTAATAAAACTGTTGAAAGGAAATTTTAATGAGCTGGAAACCTTATTTTTCTGGAAGTCGTCTTGAGCATCTCGAGCATGGAAACAGTCAGGCGTGGAGGAGGGTCTTGACCTCGAACCTCCACGGCTCTCCCTGTCCCGGTACTCTGCTGTGAGATAGATGAGGAGCTGACAGGCTGTCTCAGATTTGGGGCAGCATCTTTGCTCAGAAGCAGATCTCTTGCAGGTGTGCTGTGTGAACAGCCTCCTGGGGTTGGCTTCCCCACATGGGCTGTCATCAAGGCAGTGATGGGCTGGAGTGACCAAGGGTGTCCCCTTATGTCTGCCAAGGGCCAGGGTGGGGCGGGGTTCTACATCTCTTTTTCTAGCAAATTTTTTTTTTAAAATTTCTTTATTAGAGAGAGAGAGAGAGTAGAGCGTGGGGGACGGACAGAAGGAGAGGCAGAAGCAGACTCTCCACGGAGCAGGGAGCTCGACCTGGGGCTCGACCCCAGGACCCTGAGATCATGACCTGAGCTGAAGGCCGATGCTTAGCCAACTGAGACCCCAGGTGCCCCTCTAGCACAGTTAGAGATGCCTGGTGCTGACGACAGTTTTGAAATGTATGCTTGGCAGGTATTATTTTGTTTTGCTTACTGTTTCTTTTCTGCCCATAAAAGGCATTTTTGTTGGAGAGAATGGAGAATACAGAAAGGCCCAGCGAAGAAAATAGAAGATGCCCAAAGCCCACCGCTTACAGACGTTTCAATCCGTCTTTTTACAGTCCTTCTCACGTGTATCTCTGCCCTCCCTCCATTTCTCTCTTCCTTTCCCTTTTTCTTCTCTTGGCATGTAATGAGGACCACACAGAATAGAGGTATCACGTTATATTTTTTTCTCCAAGTTAATGCACCATGTGGGGTCAGACAATCAATTCAAGCCACAGCTCCTCTTCTAAGCAGTATGTGATCTTTCTGGGGCAGGTAGTGGTTGTTTGAGAACTGATTGTAAAAATCTCAGTGGATTGCTCCATCCGGTGTCCGACATTGATGTCTCTTGACATGTGTTCCCTTATATCTCGGTGACCAAACTCTATCACACTGACCACTACCCGCCAGACCTCTTGCCCAGCTGTAAAGTAGGGCTGAAGACCTTAGTTTTCAGGAAGAGGAAAGCAGGATGTCTGTCCCAGGTCGCTTAGAACAGGGCTTCTCAGCCTTGGCACCACTGACCTTTTGGGTCTATGACTTTATCATTCAAGGGGCTGAGCCATGCATTGCAGGGCTCTACCCCCTGGATGCTGGTAGAACCTCCCCAACTCCAGACCTTGTCGAAATTGCCTTTGCTTGAGAACCACTGGACTAGATTGCTCAGGATTTGTCACTTGGGGCTGCCCATGGCCACGCTGAACAAGACTGGTAGGCAACCAGGATGAGCACCCTTGAAGGGTCAAGCACAGGCTCTCCCTGACCATGTTCCCAGACTCTCTGAATAGCAGGCGTTTTGTTTCAAGGGGGAAGCTGCAGGATCCAGCTGTCCTCGGTAGCATGAATCCAAGGGAAGATCTACCCGTGGGTGTGTCACCACATCTCAGCCAGGGCACTGCCTGTCCTTCTTGACTCCAGGGGGAGACACCTGTGGTCCCAGTGAGTTATCAGGGAAACGGGCCACACAGCAGGAAGTCCTCTGAGCAGTGACATCACTCCCCTTTTGTCTCAAGCTGTGGGCAAGGCGGCTTCACATAAAGTGCTCTGCTCCCAAACTCCCCCAAATCAAAGACCACTGGGTTCTTTTTTTTTTTTTTTTAAGATTTTATTTATTTATTCACGAGAGACACAGAATGAGGGGCTGAGACACAGGCAGAGGGAGAAGCAGACTCCCTGTGGGGATCCCGATGTAGGACTCGATCCCAGGACCCTGGGATCATGCCCTGAGCTGAAGGCAGACGCTCAACCACTGAGCCACCAGGTGCCCCAGACTACTGGGTTCTAATGGTCCATGAAGAAGGGTGGCTCAGCTCATTCCCTCTCAGAGGAAAGTGTAATAGCCGGAGCCCTCCCTGCACTGGGCCAGACTGCTGAGCTACTGACCTGCTCCTGGACCACATCCGTGAGCGAAGCCAGGGCTCGTCGTCAGGCTTTAACATCCATGAACACATGCCTGCCTGACCACCACGCCCACACACCCAACCCCGTTTACAGAGGTGCCATGCCAACCTGTGGTATCCACTTTTTATAGAACTCTTCTCTGGGCTGCCTCAGGCTGCCTGTAGATTGAAGAGGGGACTGTGGCTGCAATGGTCCACTTCTGGGGTGGGGATCAGTCTTCTCTCTGTGTCTTACTTGGAAAGTAGAGAAACTTCAGGAAGAGTAAACTTTTTGAACCTTTTTGGAAAAAAAAAAAAGGAGGAGTTCGAGGAGGAGTCAGATGGAACACTACTGCTTGGTTCAAAAATGCACAGCTGAGCCCAGGGTGGCACCTAAGGACACAGGATATTTGTCAAATGTAAACGAAGTGTTTAATAAATCTTGCTCCTGCAGGCTGCCCGAGCTGCTGGAGCTGCCTTAGCCTCTCTCCTCATCCTGAAGGATGGCCCAGCCCAGCTGGTCATTTCTCCTGCCTGTGGTTCCCCTCGGGGGACTTAGTGGTGGGACAGTGGTGGCACAGCTAACCTCCAGGGGGCACATGAGTTTTCTGAGGTCACTGACCAGCAAGGGTTTTCATTCTGTCCTGGGATGATCCAAAATGGGAAATGGTCGTTGGTCCAGTCTGATAGTAGATGGATGGGGTGTGCCATTGACTGACAGCTGATTTCTAAACCTACGAAGGCCTAAATGATGTTGATGGGCATGATCCTGGCAGTCAGCCAATTCGAGCACCTCGAACCTCTGTGTGGCTAGGTGGCTGGCCTGGGCAGAGCTAAGAGGACAGGCTCTGGGAAGAGCTGTGACCTGCACTCATCAGCTGTGTGACCTTGCCTGGGACACTTATCCTCTTCGAGGCTCAGTGTTCTCATCTGCAAAATGGGCATGATGGAAGCACCTGCCTCTCAGGAGTGTTCTGAGGATCGAGTGTGCTTAGACCAGTATCCGACCCATGTTCATGGTTAGCACTCAATAACTGTTGTCTGAATCATCCTTGGGACCCCTTTCCTTTCAGGAGTGTGCTGTCTACAGAGCGCAGGCTGTCTTTAGGGGTGTGGGGGCTTTTTTGAGGTTCCTAAGGCAGTCCCAGCTATTGGAGTCCCCCAGAGAGAATATGGTCACTTGAGGTTTGGGCCAGGTGTCAATTGTGACTTGTAATTCTAGAGCTAGCCTTTCTCCCTTATTTGGTGGTGGTGGTGGTGGTGGCGTCTTGGAACGTGAAGATGACATGGCTGGAGTCAGGATCCTTGATGCTTTATAGACTCCCCTTCCTGGGAATCTGAAATTTCAGGACGCACCGTGCTGTGGCTTCCAGGGATTGGCTTAATCGCTGGGCCTTGAATGGGTTTATCCAGCTGGAAAGTGGTGGATGAAGGAGACCTGCATATTCCGCTCCTGCAGACTTCCACACATCCTTTCTGTGTCTCTCCTTGATTTTCACGTGGTTGAGAAGAGTCGATGTTCAAGAAAGGTCCTTGCTCAGGAGGCAGCTGGGTTTGGAGGCCACCCACAGCTGCCCGCCCCAGTCAACTTGACAAGCAGGTATCGAAGTCTTGGTGTGTTGAGCTCATACCTGTTGGGTATAAGCCCTCCGATGAAGTAGGGAAGAAAGAGACACAGTCCTCGCCCTAGCAGCCTCCAGGTGGAGGCCATGGGGGCCATGAAGAGGTGGTTGGGGCACAGCTCGGTGGGTTATTGTTCAGCGGTGATTGGCAGTCTGGAATGCATTGGTTCACTCCCTTTTTTCCAAGGCTTTCCAAGTTTCAGCCAGATCCAGGGTGGTCTCCCCTTGGTCCTGGGTTGGCAGCTCTCTTGAGTGCTCACAGGACCTACACCGCTGCTGCCTTGGATAGAGCAATGAATCTTTGCCCTTTGGGATCCCAACGTGAATGTCACAGAGCAGCTGCTTCTACTCTTAGACATCCACAAAGCAAGGAGTGAGTCTCACCATGTTGAAACTGTGACATGTGTTTGAAAATAAAAAGTTTTAATTAGAAGGAGCATTTCTCAGCCTCAACCTGGTGCTGGCTGTCTTAACATTGAGACTAAAATAAATCGGCTCCAACTTCTTGGCACAAGACCCACTCTGCCATTTACTCACTGACTCTTGGGTTGGAGCGTGTGGTGTAGTTGTCTTTTCGAGAGCTCAGACTTCACACAACAAAGGAGAGGGAGGGCGTTTGTCCCCAGGGTGGTGGGGTCTGCAGCACCATTTGCTTTGGGACCTGTCATGTTGTCCTATTTGTGTTCAATTATGTTTGCAAAACGCCTCCTTCTTTATAAATGTAGGAGCCATGAAAGGCAGCGTGGCATATGTAATGCCAGGGCCATGGCTTTGGGAGATACCTGTGGGTTCATATTCTTGTTCATTAACCAACCGTGTGGCCTTGGGTGGCTCATTCAGTCTCTGAGCTTCTGTACCTTTATTGTAAGGTGGGTATCACACCTTCTTTGCCAGCCTAACGATGATGGTTCTAGATTATGTACACGTAGTGCCTGGCCCAGTAGTAGCTCGATGAATGTTACCTGTTATTATTCTAAAGTACTGGTGAAAAAAAAAAAATACTGGTGAGCACAGTGCTCTGGGTCACTGCCATGGTCTCCCACGGTGTTTTCAGCACGGGGGTGGCCTTGACTGTGGATGCTTCTGGTTTCTCTAAGGACTGGCAAGCCTGAAACTAACTATGCCAGATGCGCATGGGCTGGCAAGTGGGTGTGCCCCTGAATGTCAGCCTGCCTTGTTGTGTCAGCCTTCTGGCCTGCTTCGGGCTCCCACCCTGCACACACACACATACACACACACACCCGCACACCCGCCTCCCAGCACAAGCCATCACGGGCACTAACGAAACAAAGGGGCCTAGTCCAGGGAACACAAAATAAGCCCTTTCTTGGTTTCCTTATGCCAGTCCCAGGTGACTAAGAGGTTGGATCTTGAGGTTTGTGCGCAAAGCAGAATTTCCACTCGAGATACATGATTAGCAGCAGGTCCCCTCTTGGACTCTGGGTTGGATTTTATTATTGAGCTGAAGAGGACACTGATGATCATCCCAACTCACTTTCTTCTTAAATGCAGGAATTTCCTCCTCCCTCCCTTTGTTTTTTTTCTTCCAGAAATCCCATTTATTTATATTTATATTTATATTTATATTTATATTTATATTTATATTTATTTAAAGATTTTATTTATTTATTCATGAGAGACACACACACACACAGACACACACAGAGGCAGAGACACAGGCAGAGGGAGAAGCAGACTCCATGTAGGGAGCCTGACATGGGACTCGAGGGACTCCAGAGTCACACTCTGGGCCGAATGCAGGCGCCAAACCACTGAGCCACCCAGGAATCCACCCCTCTGCTTTTATTTTTATATTTTTTAAAGGTTTTATTTATTTGAGAGAGAGAGAGAGAGCACAAGCAGAGGGAAGGGGTAGAGGAAAAGGGAGAAGCAGGCTCCCCGCTGAGCAGGGAACCCCATGTGGGGCTGGACCCCAGGACCCTGGCATGGTGACCTGAGCCAAAGGCAGATGCTTAACCATCTGAGCCCCGCAGGCGCCCCCAGGAATCCCTTTTAAAACATCTCTGACCTATGGACCCCTATCTGTACCCCTGAATAAGGCAAGACAACCTAATACCATTGGCATGATAGCCATGGAGTGTCTGAAGGTCATTGTTGTGTCTGCCCTATACCTCTCTTTCAGGTTAAATTTTGCCATTTGCTCAAACTCGTTCCTTGGGCTTTGTTTTTAGACCACACATGATTCTTGCTGCTTTCTTTTTGGGGTTGTTCTCCGGATTGTTACAGACTCCCTTGAAATGGCTTTCATTTCCTATAACTAATCCCATTATTCCAGCTGGGCTTTGACCATTAACCTTCCCATTCTCTAGAAGTGTTCTTTTTTTGTTTTGTAAAGATTTTATTTTTAAGTAATCACTCCCCCCAACATGGGGCTCGAACTTGCAACCTCTGAGATCAAGAGTTGCATGCTCCACTGTCTGAGGCAGCCAGGCCTCCCTCTCTACATGTATTCTTAGGTTTCATAGCATGCATTTCTCTCTGTTCTCTTTTGCAGCGGCCTGCCCCTGTTGTCTCCTTTAGCTTCCAGTCACCCAGCCAGTGTGAATCCCATCTGAACCCGTCTTCCCAGCGCGTGGCTACGTTGTTTGTTGCATTTAAATGTACAGGTAGATGTTTGTATAGATCTAGGAGAAATTTCCAGTGAGTTTAGATCTTGTCGTTGTCTCTGTCAGCTAAGTTAGTGAGTCAGCAGCCATGGTGTTCTTTGGTTCTGTAGTTTGGACATAGGATGGTTTCTTAAGAAGTAGTTCATTTTGGGCACACGGGTGACTCAGGTGTTAAGCGTGTGCCTTCATTCGCTCAGGACATCATCTCAGGGTCCTGGGATCGAGCCCTGCATCTGGCTCCCTGCTCAGCTGGGAGTCTGCTTCTTCCTCTCCCTTGGTCCCCCCACACCCCACCCCCCCACTTGTGCTCACTCTCTCTCAAATAAATAAATAAAATTTAAAAAAAATTAAGAAGAGGAAGAGACACCAGAGTTCCTCTCTGTATGCCTGTGTCCAGAGGCAGGGCCATGTGAGGACACGTGGTGAGCCAGCTGACTATAAGCCAAGGAAGAAGCCAGAAGCCAGCTCTGCTGACACTTGCTCCTGGGGGTCCAGCCTCCAGAGCTGTGAGACAACACACTTCCATGGTGTGAGCTCCCCCAGCCTGTGGTTCTTTGTAAGGCCGCCTGGGCAGATTGAGATACTTTCCTTTCTTCCAAAGGCCACAGCTGTGTGCGGCTCTGTTTGCAGTAATGCTGGCCCTGTTGAGGTCAGGTCCGGGGAGCCTGCCTTTGCTCTGGCACAGGGCAGCATGGGGGCTTCTGGTCTGCGTTATTTCCAGGCCCTGTCTTCATTTAATGGATTGGATAACTAAGGATGAGAAAGTGTAAGCTGTTTTCTGAAAGCCACTTTAGTAGATTAGGCAGTGAACCTGAGGGTGAATCCCAGTGCTCTCAGAGCTCGCTTGGGTAAATCCAGGACAAATATATTTAATTCCTTATTTAAAAATGCAATTCATAGTGACGTGTGGATGTCACTGAATGGCAAAGAAATGAAACGAAGTGGGTCAGTGACACACTGCACTGTTTTGTGATAAATGTAGGTTAACTGATTTAATGGAAAGCCACAATCTAAGGAAAAGTGGACTTGAAAAGCTTAAGCCCTCGAAAAATCTCTGACTATCCACTTATGCCCCGGAGAGAGTAGTGTAGCTCTTTGAGCCTAAACCTGTTATCAGCCAATTCTTTTTTTCTGCCTTAAGTTGAAACCATTGCTTTAATTTAAAATATTTGTATTGGATGGTGATTATGTGCCTGGCTTTGTGCTAAAGCATTAAACACCCAGAGCTAAAATGTATGGTTGGAGGGCACCCAGATGGCTCAGTGGTA
The DNA here is from genome assembly GCF_048418805.1 of Vulpes vulpes. Taxonomy (NCBI): domain Eukaryota; kingdom Metazoa; phylum Chordata; class Mammalia; order Carnivora; family Canidae; genus Vulpes; species Vulpes vulpes. The sequence goes on from NC_132794.1 coordinate 13,062,898, forward strand.
GAGTATCTGCCTTTGCTCAGGTCATGGTCCCAGGGTCCTGGGATTGGTTTCCCCGCATGGAGCCTGCTTCTCCCTTTGCCTATGTCTCTGCCTCTCTCTCTGTGTCTCTCGTGAATGAATAAATAAAATCTTAAAAAAAAAAAGTACAGTTGCTGTCCTGAATTGACAACAATCTAGAGGGGCTGGCTAAGGGGCTACACTATGTTGTAGGGGTGACCTGAGAGGGCAGAGGGAAGGAGTTGTAGCATGCTGTGGGAATTATACATGACGGGAGGGCAGTAGCTCACACAGGGTGAGGGTTGGCTTTCCTAAAAGAGGTGAGACTCGAGCTGAGTTTGGGTAAGAAGTCCTGGTTATTCAGGCCATGCTGAATAATGGTGTTGCAGGCAGAGAAAATAGTAAGCGTATCAACATGGAGATGTGGGAGGCCACCCACGTGGAGGACTGTGTGCATACAGATACTCCTTTCTACTCTTCATTTCCTTCTTCTCTTTCTTCAGTGATGTTTTGGTAAGCCGACTCTGTGGGGTGAATAAAAAGGTCTGATTTATTTCCGTGGTATAAATATACCGTCCGTGACTGATTCCAAGCTACCAACATGGTGTTGAAGGCCCCCTCAATTTCTAAAGCTCTAACAGTTGGTCACAGCCTGTATAATTCCGTTCAGTAGACCACTGCCTCCCATCTATGTGTCATCTGTCCATTCATCCATCCATCATCCACCTATCCATCACCCATCATCTGTCCATTTGTCCATCCATCCATCATCCATCCACTTCCCCAGTATCTCTCCATCCATCCATCCATCCATCCTTCCTTCCTTCCTTCCTTCCCATTCCCTCATCCATCTGTCCATCCACTCATCTATCCATCCATCCATCGTCATCCACCTGCCCATCTGTCCATCTATCCATCATCCATCCATCCACGTATAAACATAGTTTTAACTAAACAGAATCTGAGAAATAAATCATGCTACAGATTTTAGAGTTCCTTTCGTCAAGTCTTCTGACTTTATAGACGAGAAAGCTGATATCTAGAGAGAGGAAGTGACTTTCTTAAAGTCTATTTGTAGAACTTAGATTAGGACTGTGGTCTTCAGAATTTAGGTCTGCAGCTGCTTCTCTTGAGTAAAGAATGCACAGCGTGAGATATAGCTTGGTAATTTCCAAGTTGGAGCAATGTGGAATCCATGGTGAACACACCAGTTCTGTGAGTCCCTGCTTTTCTGTGATAGTCCTAACGGTCATCAGAGTGTTGTTGTTGTTCGTTGTCTCTGTTGTTGCTGGGTCCCAGCAGGCTCACAGTTTCCTTCACAGGGGGTTCACAATGTCCCTGTGTAAATCACATTCTTCTCCCAGTTTGTAGCACTGAGCTTCAGAATTTAATTTAGCACTTGGTTCTTGATATTTATTCAGTCTTTGATGTTTCTTGATTTCATTGGCCCCCCTCCCTCTCTCTTTTCATTTTTCTTCTTGGCAGTATAGACAGCTCTCCTCTGGGGCTCCCAACTCAAGTCACCCATTTGTGGTTTTAACCGGTTGCTTCTTGGGAGCTTCATTCGTGCCAGGCTAAATTTCTGTGGACATATTTATAGAGTTGAAAATGTCTCTCTTTCTTCTTGGGCTTCTAGCAGTGTGTCCTGGAGCTCTTGAGAGTTGGCTAATTGACTCTGCTTTTGATGGTCTTTAAATTGTTGTTACCTCTGAGAGAGGAAGGGTCACTCTTACTCTCCGAGAAGCTTTATTCTGGAATCATGGACAGACCGGCTGGTGAATTGGATGCTGCAGAGGACTCTATTTAAAACAAGCTTCTGTGTTGTACTGTTGAGCAAGAAAAGCAAGCGTATTGGATGCTTTATGCTGAGCTACGCATAGGGATGCCACTTTTGTAAAAGAGTAAAGCAAACTAATTGGCGGTTACCTCTGGATGGTGGTGGAAGGTGGAAACCAGTTGGAGAGAAAACTTTCACCTTTTAACTTTCTGTGTTTCTGTATCATTTAATTTTTTTTTATTTTTAATTATAAGCATGCCAGGTAAAGCCAATCCAGACTAACCAGCCTGCTTATATTTTAATAAAGCTCATCTGGGCAGGGGCGTTAAACTTTCTGTTGCCTTCTTGCCACAACAATTTGCCATTTGCCCAATATAAAGTTTACAAGTGCCCAGTTTATAAACTGTAACCTCGTAATTTTAGGTACAATTAATCTCGGTTGCTAGAAAGTGGTAATTGCCTTGGTATTCAAACCTGTTCGGTAAGGGCAGCATTTAAATCTAGGCTTCCCTGTGAATTCTCCCTTTACCTAATAATTTTAACCAATTCTTCCCTAATGAGGTTAATCATCTACTCGTATGCACCGCCTAAGCTGGTCATTATTCGGAGCTTCCAACCGAGATTCTAAAAACCTCCTGGAGACATTCCGTGAGCTGACATTGGGTCATTATTTTTTTCCAGCGCCCCTTGACTGCGGCGCTCCCAGCTGCCTTGGACGGGGAGTCATTAGATTTCACGGGCTCCCCGGGAATAGCCTCGTGTTCGTGATACCAGCGACCCTGCCTTCCCTCCTCCTTCCCCTTGAATGAACTCCTTTCACGTACTTGGCAGTTCTGTCCTCCTCCTTAGAACGGCCTTTGGCATTCCCGTTCTCGAACTGGGAGGAATAAATCTGGTCCCGTTCCCCACGGCTCGGAGCATTTGACAAGGCAGGGCGGTGTGGCTGTTTACAAGACCCAGATCGGTTCCGAAGGGTCCGAAACGGAAAAAGAAACGTGACTTCTTGCTCAGGGGTTTGCACAAACGATGCACATTGCCTCTGCCAGCTGACTCCTGCTTATCAGAAGAGTTTTCCGAAATGTGCGGACGGGGCGAATGCTGGGTTCCTGATACAAAGCACAGTTGTGATGATGCCAGCGGAGGAAAATCATCCCTCTGTTTCACAGCCTTTGCGGACCTCTTTTAAGTTCCTAGGTTGAACCGTCTGACTTGCCAAACCGAGCTGCTACGAGGGCAGCTTCATCCAGCTCGACCTGAGAGCGCGTCTTTGCTAAGTTGTCAGACATGGGAAATGTGTGTCTAACATCAGGAGAGGCACGGGACGGCCGTGCTTTAAGGAAACGCCTGTCTCCCACGGTTAGTGTCCTCCTAGTTGACACTTGGTTGTTGCCACACTGGCTTTCAGAAAGTATCTAGAGCAAAATGGGTTGCCTAGCAACGTGCTCCGGCCCACGAGGGTTGGAGAATGGGTCAGTGATTAACAATTATGTACAATCAAGTCTAAAAATGCACAGCGGCCTGCAACGTTCGAGCTCTGACCACCGGAAAAACCTCCGCGTTCCGCCGCCCCGGGTGTGTGTGGCTGTTGTGTGTGAGTGGATCGCGACTGTGGTGTGGACCTTAGGGCTGCGGTCCAGAAACACTTTGCTCTGGACTGACGTAGGCGGATGGTGCCCCTCTGTCCGACGATCGAATTTGCAGAAGCATCTGACACCCGTCATTTGGTCGGCTGCCTCTCTGGACACTCTTCCTCTTGGAAGGTGAAAGGAGCAAAATGGAGAGTTTGGATATTTATGGTTGTTGTCGTCTCAACAAACTTGGCCCCTATTAGGGAATCAGTAATTTGCCAGGGAACAAATACACAAGATGACTGACAAGGGCTCACTCAACCCGAATCATTCTTTCCAGAATTACGAATGCTGTGCAAATGCTCTCCCTGAAATGGCCCCAGCCCTTGATCGTTTCTCTTCCTTCCGTTCCAGCAAAAAGAGAAGACAAATTTTGCCTAATCCAGTCCTTACTTAATCTTTCTGTCAGCACAAATATCGATGGTGTAAATCCTGAAAACGGCAGTAAAGCTGGGAGGCATTTTTATAACTCTGGCAAAGCTAATAATGCACATTTCTTTGTTGAGAATCATTGAGTTTAATTGGCTAATCAATTTCGAGGCCCTTTCCATTTGTATTTTGTTTAATCAACAAAAATAAATCGCCCTGCCAACCTTGAAAGCTCCAAGTCGGAGAACAGTGGCAAATACTTCGTTTGTCCTGCCAAAAGTGCTTTCCAACCGAAATGTCTTAATTGAAGATGATTTATATTCAGAAGCGCGGATGTTTTATCATTTGTCTGAAGAAGGAAAGAGCTGTGTAAGCAAGCCGTATGCAGCCGTTTTAGGCATTGTTTTTGACATTTATCTACTCTCTTTATCCCTCAGACGTTTATATAAGAACGACCTTCCCCAGTCCTTCTTGCTAATGATGCAGGCTCCAGCTCCTGAAGCGGTTGTCAGGTGTTCCCCGTAACTAACGGGCGGTTTTGGCTCAGTGCTTCTAGAATCCAGACCTTTGCTCTTTCCTCCTGGGTTTTACTGCCCCGGACTCCTGTCTCTGGGCCCTTGGAGGGAAGTGGCTGACTTCTTGGTGCTGGAAGACTCTTAGGCCCTATTCACCTCCTCCTGGGAACAGGGCCTCTGCCTGGTTTTGTCAGCGGGGGGGGGACCTCAGTAGCGGTGGCTGGGGTCTCGGTCCATGGGGCCTTTGAGCGGGGTGGGCCATGGGTTCAGGTTTTGCTTTTGTTGCCTTCTCTGCACTCCGGGGAGGGAGGAGAGATGACAAGAAGCCCCATGTGTTTAATTGCCTGTGTGATGCGTTCTCACTTCTTCCGACAGCCCTGTGTGGTAGCGAAACCCCATAAGTTGAGATGAGGTTCTGAGGCCATGTGTGACAGCTGGTATGTGGAGGGCTGCAACTGGAATCCATCCCCAGGTGTGTTCCCATGTCCCTGGCTGCTGGAAGCTGGACCAGAACCCCCCTTCCGCCAGCATCACTCACCCCGTTACCCCTCCCAGGCTCCTGGGGTGCGGGTACCATCTAGCATGACCGTGGCTACGGTTCATGACTGCTTGTTGTGTGTCTGGCACTTTTCCAAGAGCTTCACATGTACTAATTTATTGAATCCCCACTCGCCTGTTAGCTACTGCTACCCTCATCTGACAGGTGCAGAGTGGTTGGGGCACTGACTCAAGGTCACACGGCTAATAGTTGGGGCCACCGGGATTTGAATCCAGGTGATCTGACCCAGCCCCCGTGCTCATAGGGGCCCACCCTTCACTGGCTATTCCCTTGCCTGTTCAGCATCCTACTTGCCTCCAGTGCAGAGAGGAAGCAGCTAAGATGTAAGATGAAGGGAAAATACTTTGGTTTGATGGAACTTGCTTTGGACCTTGTTTTGGACAGTAGAGGCCAATGATATGCTCATTGCCTAGATTCATGGCTCATTCCTTAATCTTTGGCTGAACTGGTTGCCCTTCCTGCTACCGTTTCTCCATTCTGAGAGTTGCCTTTTAGCACCTCTGCTCAAGGTCCACCTTCCATAGGGGTCCTCTCCAACTGATGGGAGGCCAGCTGTCCTCTAGAGGCCACCAAGAAACCAGCATCATGACCTGCAAGTTACTGTGAGGGCAAAAAACTTAAAAAAAAAAAAAACCCAGGAACCAATAACAACAACAACTGCTACTGTTATTACTACTTCTACTACTTCTTTTTAAGATTTTATTTATTTATTTATTTATTTATTTATTTATTTATTTATTTATTTATTTGAGAGGGAGCGTGAGCGCGTGCACAAGCACAAGGGGACAGGCAGAGAGAAAAGGAGAAGGAGGCTCCCCGCTGAGCAGGGAGCCCAATGCAGGGCTTGATTCCAGAACCCCGTCTGACCTGAGCTGAAGGCAGATGCTTAACCAACTGAGCCCCCAGGAGCCCCTAGTTTGACAACTAAACAATTCCTCTAAGTACCTAGTTCCAGGAAGCCCATAGAATGGTAAAAACCCAGCAGCCGTGCTGTGTACGAGGGTTTGACTTTTCACTTTGCAGCCCCAAGCCACAGCATCTTTGGGTACAGGGGATCAGGTGATCCCTGTATCAAGGAAGACTGTCGAAGACTCTTCACATTTGGCTAGAGTGGGAAGGCCTGCAGCAGCTCCGATGACTTAATGTCCTGATGATGATAATATCTGCAGAGAACCATTTCTGACACCAAGCCCCGTCCAAAGTGTTTTGCATAAATTAATCGTGAGTTTTCTATCAGTCCCATTGGGTGGATGCTGTAGTCCTCATTTTACAGATGAGAAAATCGGCAGCGTTAAATGTGCACGTGTATTGTAATTTTAGGAACATTAACATACAAAACACAGCTTCGAATCAAGGACATATGGTGCTTGGCTCGTGGGTTGGTGGAGCTAGTGTTTGGCTGCTCTTCGGAGCACAGATGCCTCCTTATTTGATGGGCCTTGGAAACCAGCTTAAATGTGTGGGGCAATACTACAGTCAGCATTTATTGAGTTACTACTGTATGCCAGGCACTATTTTAAGAACTTGGCATGAATTTTTTTAATCCTCACAGAAAGAGCTACTACAACTATGATTATAAATGAGGAAACTAAGTCAGAAGGGTAGTATAACTTGCCCAAAGCCACCCAGTCAGTACATGACAGGGCCACAGGTCAGGAGAGGCCATTGGACTCCCGAGTGGGGCTCTTTTTTTTTTTATCCCCCTTTTCCAAGTTCTATTATGCTTTTACTTATTTTTAATTTAATTAATTTTTTTTTATTGGAGTTCAGTTTGCCAACATGTAGCATAACACCCAGTGCTCACCGAGTGGGGCTCTTAATCAGAGTGGTCTCTGCCTCTGAGCTAAGACCCCTGGTGCAGCTGGTGAAGGGATGGTGGCATAGGGGATGGACACAGTCACGGGGCCGTGTGTGGGTTAGAGGCTGTGTGGTGCCGGGCAGGTACCCTTGCCCCTGTGGCTTGTCACTTTTTTTGGCATCTTCTGTGGTGTGGAATTGGAGGATGATTTTTTTTTTAAAGATTTTATTTATTTGAGAGAGAGAGAGAGAGAGAGAGGAAGAGGGAGCATGAGCAAATGGGAAGGGGCAGAGGGAGAAGCAGACTCCCCGTTGAGCAGGGAGCCAGACCTGGGACTCAATTCCAGGACCGGAGATCATGAGCTGAGTCAAAGGCAGATGCTCAACCACTGAGCCACCCAGGTGCCCCTGGAGATTGATTTTATCAGTCTTTCATAGGCTTCTGTTCATATGTAGCCAGGACCATCTTAGGAGTGAAGAAAATTAAGAAGAGCTCTGGTATGGATTCTAAATCTCCCTGGAAGGCATTCTGAGTCTTGGATGCACATTTTCTCATTGAGCCCCACAGCAACCCTATGAGGTTCCTACTGAACGGTGGTCGCCATGTGGCAAAGGGGCAGCCCTGGCCCCGGGCGAGGGCCAGCCACCATCCTGGCTCACACAGCAGGGGAGGGGCCCACTAAGGGAAGGGCTCACTCCCCGTAGGGGTGCTCTCCCCGGCCCCTGGGATGGGGTGGCAGCTTTGCTAGTCTAGTGCTTTTTCCCTCCTGCTTATCTGCCCCCACACTCTCCCGTGCCTCAGTGTCTTGAGCTTTTCAGAACAAAAAGATGAGATTTTCCACAGCCCTGTTACTGTTTTTGCTTGTGCTCGTGCATCTGAACACCTGCTGGGCTGATGAGCTTTTGAAATGTCACTTGGCTGTTGGGAGGGAGCTGTGAGTGCTTGGTGGGAACACACCATCCCAGCTGCCTCCGAGGAGTGGGTGGTGGCGGGTAGCGGTGCGGTGGGTCCTCTTCCAGCCCGGCCCTTGGTGGGGGGAAGAGGTTGTGTTTCTGCTCATGCAGCCCACGCAGGTACCCAGTGTACCTGGCCACATGGAGGCTGTTTCTACGCTGTGTTTCTCTCACAGCATTGGCTCTGCGTTTTGGGGTCCACTTTTGAGAACGCAACTACATTTTTGACCTTTTTCTGTGTGAGTTAAGCTTTTCAGAAAAAGACATGTACATTTATATGCAATTCTGGATAGAAATTCTGGATTTTTGTTGGCACCCTCCTAACACCCAGAGCCTCTTTAGCCATATCCTACCCTCCATATTCACACCCCCTAATTACCCCCCAAGGTTTCACCTCCTAATGCTATTATATTGGAGGTCAGGTTTCAAACTAATGAATTTGGGGGGCCACAGTCTATGGCACCCTCCAGCACCTAGAACTAAGGATAAGGGGGAGAGGGTTCTTGAGCGAAGCTGTGACCTGTGGTAGAGAGACCTCCAGGTGACCCTGCGGGGAGAAAGCAGGGGGATTTCTGCTCCTTCCTTCTTACCCTCCTCCTCTCCTGGCTTCTACTGTCACCTCCCAACTGGCCAGAGGGCAAGGGAGCTAGGTTGTTAGAGGCCACAGAGGTCAGCCTCCCAGGGCACAGCTCCCAGTGGAAAAAGATGGGACGTAACCAGAGAATATTTAGCAGGTGACCCTTCAGATTCTTAAGTACCTTTTATCCAGTAGATGGAACTTCTGAGATTGCAAAAGGAGCAGCTTTGTCATCCTTAAATGCTCTCCTTGGGGGAATCCGGCATCATGGGAAATTGCTTAGCTTGTACTATGGAGGTTTTATAATCCTGTTCATGATTGGAAGCTTCCTGCTTTCACTCAGATGCTTTTAAATCCAGGCTTTTAGGGTTTTTGTTTTTCTTTTCCTATTTTATTTGTATGCCTGTTATTCCAAGATGACTTTGAAAGGCTTCATTACGCCATAATGGTGAATCAATTGTCCTCAGTATCAAGGAATTATATATAAATTACTCACATGGAGCTGTGTTCAAAGGTACTTGTCTCTTATATGATAGTGGGGTGTGTAGGAATGGGCATTTCTAGGTTTTGCAAAACAGAGAACTTGCATGGGGGGAAGCAGCTGAGAAATGAGTAAGTGTCCTGCAGTATAAGGTACGGTGAGGCAGCAGGAGGTGTAATTGACACCACCCAGCTCGGATCTCGGGGGATCTGGGATCTGCTTCTGGGTCCCGCTTCCACGTTGTGTCCTCTAATACTATCTCTGGGTGTCAGCATCTCTATCCTAAGGCGGGGTCACCGTCACTGACAATGACTCCTTTTTTTTTTTTTAATTTTTTTTTTTTAAATTTATTTATGATAGTCACAGAGAGAGAGAGAGAGAGAGGCAGAGACACAGGCGGAGGAAGAAGCAGGCTCCATGCACCGGGAGCCTGATGGGGGATTCGATCCTGGGTCTCCAGGATCGCGCCCTGGGCCAAAGGCAGGCGCCAAACCGCTGCGCCACCCAGGGATCCCGACAATGACTCCTTAAGCAAACTTTGTTCAGGGTCCTCTGAGCCCCCTTTTTGATTAGACCCAGACCTTGCATGGTCCGTGCCCTGCCTTTGGCGAGCCCAGGCCCATTTTAGCAAGAATCCTGCTAAGTGAGTTTAGAGGCAATGCCCCACGCTTGGCATGTCATTACCTCGGTAGGTGACATCGGGTCACCTTGGGCTGCCTTCAGTCAGGAATCCTATTTCCTGTTGGATTAGTAAGAACTCTTCCCCCCGCCCCCTTGATGTGTCCTGTGACTGGTGACCCCCTTGCTCTGCTTGTTTGTTAGAAATCCCCAGGTGTCTTTGCTGCTTTCGAGGTCAAGCTCCATCTGTCCTCTATTGCAATAGCCTGGAATAAAGTCTTCCAGACCATATTTTTTTTTTAAAACATTATGCCCCCTAAAACCTTGGAACTGTTTGCACTCCTCCAGGACTCGGAGGCCAGCCCAGTCAATGTTGAGAGGCAGGTGGGCACTGCTGCGAGGAGCCCACTCAGCTGCTCGTGGGCTGGTGCTCCTTGCTACCGAGCCCTGCCTCGATCTCAAGCTCAAGACTCACCTTCATTTTTGCTCTTTGATGTCAGTTTTGCTTTTCCTTGGAACCTGTTTCCTCTCTCATGAAGGGAATAAAGGAGCTTCTTAAATTTTAACCATCTTAATGAAAATAATTTTAAAGTGGTATCGATATTGACCCTCTTTCTTTATTTTTTTAAAGATTTTATTTATTTATTCATGAGAGGCAGAGACACAGGCAGAGGAAGAAGCAGGCTCCCTGAGGGGGGCCCAATGTGGGACTCGATCCCAGGACCCGGGGATCAAATCCTGAGCCAAAGGCAGATACTCAACCACTGAGCCACGCAGGTGTCCCTGACCTTCTTGCTTTCTTTCATAGGATTCTGAGCCTGGTTGGTACCATGTTGAGGACTTGGGGACCATGTTGTTACTGTAGAAGCTGTGTTGGGGTGATGCCCCCAGGGGTTGAGTCTGTGTGGACCCTGTCTTTGTTACAAACTCCTGGATGGCTCTGCTCCCCTGCTCCTAATTCTGAGTGCTCTGCTTTTTGCCTCTGCTGTTCCTTCTTAACGATGCCTTGTTGGATACAGTTTTATAAATAAAATTCTTCTTTTTCTTTCATGGAGAAAAGTGCATGGGCTTTGTGAAAGCTTTGTCACTCAGAAGTATTTTTCTTTTTTAATTTCCAGATGGCTGTGTTCCAGATATTCACATTATCAGAAGCCTGACCTCCACATGGTGAGCAGTTTATATTCTCCTATACGCTTTGAAGGACTTTCCAGGTGCATCAAGGGTATATAAATATATTTGCTGTTTCATTTATTTATTTGCCATATAGCCCTAAATCTGTGCCGGGTGCTTCGTTGATTTTCGCTGCCTATTCTTTCTGGCCTCACCTCATTTATGGGTACCTTTGAAAAGCAGTGAGTTCTATAGGATCAGAACAACCAAAGTCCTTTGCTTGAAGAAGAATTTTAAGATGTGGATTTAAGAAGAAAATCAGATTTATTTATAAATATTTTACTACGACTCTGAAAAGACAGAGTTCTTTTAGTTACACATCAACACGCTGTTATCACATAAAAATAATAATTCATTTCTTAATATCACTGAATGCTCACATTCAGATTTCCCTGATTGTCTGATAAAATATTTTTTCACAGTTAAAAATCCCTCTGAGTCATCAAAAAACTGAAACAGAGTCCACATATGGCATTTGGTTGATAGTGTCTCTTAAGCCCCTTTTAATATGTGGGTTTCCTGTCCCTGTTTTGTTCTCTCTTGCAATGTGTTTGGTCAAGAAGCTGGCTCTTTTGTCCCGTGGAGTTGCTCATAATGCAGACTTTGCGGCCTGTGTTGTCATTAAACATGTTTTATGGTTTCTAAAATGTCCTATAAACTAAAGGCTTTATTAGATTTTGGTTCCTAGTTTTGGGCAACAGCGTTTCATGCATGATAATGCAACTTCATCAGGTGACATATTTTGTATCTTCTTGAAGTGTGACTATTGGCAGGTGCCTTGAATCTGATCCTCCTCTTTAGGGCCCTAGCCACTTTGTCTCTCGTGGCTTCAGCAGCCACTGACAATCCAGAGTGGATGGCTACATCATTTTTCATTTAACCCTATAGAAAAAAGTGTAAAAACTGTAAAAAAATGTTTACAAAAAAGTGATAATCTCATTCTGTCATTTCTTCTGCACTTTCTTTTTTAACCTGGAATTTTTTTCTTTTTTTAACCTGGAATGTTTTTATAAAGAACTTTATTTCAGTCTTTTAAAAAAATTACTTCGAGGTATGGTTTGTATGTAATAGTCAAATAATGACTTGGTTCTTTTCTTTTATTGACTAGAATAATGAATTGATTCCATATTATGCCTTTCAAGGTGATCAGTGAGTTTCTTTTAAGAAAGATATTGTTGCAAACTCTTGGATTCTTTATGTATTTGACAATGGAGTCAGGATTTCGTAGAAGCAGTAATTTAAAAAGGCCTCTTTTTAGATGGATAAATCTATTTAATAAACATTTGCAGATAATAGGGACACCTGGGTGGCTCAGTGGTTGAGCGTCTGCCTTCAGCTTAGGTCGTGATCCCGGGGGTCCTGGGATCGAGTCTTGCATCAGGTTCCCTGCAGGGAGCCTGCTTCTCCCTCTGCCTATGTCTCTGCCTCTCTTCTGTGTGTCTCTCATGAATAAATAAATACAATCTTAAAAAAACAAAGCAAAAAAAACCACTTGTAGATAATAAAAGAAAGGAGGGAAGGGAAGATGTAGAGTGAGAAGGGAAGAAACAATCTATTAAGCATGAGGGAATGAGGATGAAGTTAGGGTAAAAGATAAAGGTGCTGAAAATGAGGAATGGAAAGAAGAAAAAAGGGAATCATCTAAGATTCTCCAGGGCAGATAGATAGAAGGGGACTAATTTATTCAATAAGTGATTTTTTTTTACCACCCAGCTGTGTGCCTGTTTCAGTTTTAGATCCTGAATTCCTGCCCTCATAGAGCTTACCTTCTAGTGTGTGCGAAGTCTGACGTAATGTGCAGCATGTCTGATGGTGATTCGTGTTTTGGGGAGAAATGAAGGAAGGGCAGTAGTAGTAGTGCATCTTGGGGTTGGGGTTGGGGGTGGGACTGTGATTCCCATTGGGTGATCAAGGAGGATTTCTCTGAGGATACATTTCACAAAGACAGGAAGGAAGTAAGGGAGGAAGCCAGATGCCTTTCTGGGAGAGAGCGGTCCAGGTCGAGGCAGGAGAAGCGCAGAGGTCCTGAGTTTCAAGTGTGCCCAGACATGTCTGGTGTGTTCAAGGAATGAAAGGAGCCTGTTGCCGCTGTTACAGCGTGAATGAGCAGGAGAGGACTAAGGGGGTCATCGCCTAACCGCGATAGGCAATGGGGGTGTGTGTGTGTTGGGATCCAGCTTACATAGGGCCCTGCAGGCCCTTGTGAGGACTTCACATTTGGACTCTGTATGGACATGATCTCACTTATTATTATTATTTTTTAATATGAGAATACTGTTGGGGAGTGGGCAGGAGCAGAGGCAGAATTAGTAAGACCAGTTGGCAGGTGGTTGTGACCAGTGTACTGGTGATGGAGCTAGTGAAAAGCAGCCAAATTCTTGATAAATTTTGAAGGGAGAGCTGATAAGATTTGCTGATGGATGGATGGGATGTGAGGTGTGAGAGCTACACGTATGTTGGGGGGGGTGAGAGGTAGCATTGGTGGACCTCGTCTGCTCCAGGGTCTGTGGGCCCTTCCTGGCTATTCAGCAAGTAGGAGGGGTTCAAGGCCAGCCGTGGGAAGGCTTGCCTATGGAGTTCTTGATTCTTTTTTTCTTTTTCTTGAAAGATTTTTATTTTATTATTTATTCATGAGAGACACAGAGAAAGACAGAGACACAGGCAGAGGGAGAAGAAGGCTCCCTGTGGAGAGCCCGATGTGGGAGTTGGTCCCAGGATCCCAGGATCACAACCTAAGCCAAAGGCAGACACTCAACCGCTGAGCCACCCAGGTGTCCCTGGAGTTCTTCATTTTTGAACGGCTTATGGGTTGCCAGATGGGTGTGCTCCCTCGTGGACAGGTCACTTCTTTTAACTCAGTGACCACAACCTGTGCCCCTGGCTCTGGCCAACTGCCAGCCACAAAAATGGCCAGCATTGGAGGAGGTGGGTGCCGAACCTCTGATGGACGACGCCCAGTTCAGAAGGCAAGCCCCACGATAGAGTCAAAGGTGCTTCTGTGAGGGAGAAACCTTGTATCTTAAGAACACAGGTTTTTTTTTTTTTTTCTTTATAAATTTATTTTTTATTGGTGTTCAGTTTGAAGAACACAGGTTCTTGAGGACTGACTCCTACTTCGTATATCTAGACTTGGTCTTGGTCTTGGAAAAATACTTCTGGATGTGAGGGGAAGACTATTCTGAGGCTCAGCGTCTTGCTGGGTAGTTTCAGATCACTCCTGTCTCTCTGCTTGTTCCTGCTACTTTCCGACAGGACTGTTTGAAGGGTTGAAGGGTGATGTTTCACTTCTCAGCACCCTGAGCACTGGACCAGGGGCAGGCAAATTAGAGCCCCTGGGCCTGGTTTTGTTGTTGTTGTTTTTTTAAAGATTTTATTCATTTATTCATGAGAGAGAGAGAGAGAGAGAGAGAGAGAGAGAGAAGCAGAGACACAGGCAGAGGGAGAAGCAGGCTCCATCCAGGGAGCCCGACACGGGATCCGATCCCGGGTCTCCAGGATCACACCCTGGACTGAAGGCGGCGCTAAACCGCTGAGCCACCCGGGCTGCCCTTTTTAGTTTCAGGTGTACAGTATAGTAATTCAGCAGCTCTGTACATCACTCTGTGCTCATCTTGATAAGTACACTCCTAAATCCCCATCACCTGTTTCCCCCACTACCCCCCCCCACCTCCCCTCTGGTGACCATCAGATTGTTCTCTAGAGTTAAGAGACTTTTTTTTGGTTTGTCCCTCTCTCTTTTTTTCCCTTTGCTTGTTGGTTTAGTTTCTCAAATTCCACACATGAGTGAAATCCTTTGGTATTTGTCTTTTTCTGACCGACTTATTTCACTTAGCATAATACTCTCTAGCTCTATCCATGTCATTGCAAATGGCAAGATTTCATTCTTTTTAATGGCTTAATAATATTCCATTATAGACACGTAGTCTTCTTTATCCGTTCATCAACTGATGGACACTTGGGCTCCTTCCATGTCTTGGCTCTTGTAGATAATGCTGCTATAAACACAGCAGTACGTGTATGCCTTTGAATTACTGTTTTGTATTTTTTGGGTAAATACCTAGTAGTGTGACTGTTGGGTCCTAGGGAAGTTTTATTTTTAACTTTCTGAGGAACCTCCATCCTGTTTTCCAGAAGGGCTGCACCAGTTTGCAGCCCCACCAGAAGTGCACAAGTTTCTTTTTTTGTCCATCCTCACCAACACTTGCTGTTTCTTATGTTTTGGATTTTTGCCATGCTCCTAGGTATGAGATGGTATTTCATTGCAGTTTTGATTTGCATTTCCCTGATGAGGAGTCCAGAGGTCTGTTTCTCTAAGTAAAATTTTAAAGACTCCATTCTTCTTCTTCTTTTTTTTTTTTTTTTAAAAGATTTATTTATTTTTTAGAGTGAGGGAGAGTGTGCATGCAAGTGGGGGGAGGGGCAGAGATGGAGAGAATCCTCAAGCAAACTCCTCATTGAGTGCAGAGCCCGATGCAGGGCTCCATCTTAAGAACCCAAGATCATGACCTGGGCCGAATCCAGGGGTCAGCTGCTTAACTGACTGAGCCACCCAAGCACCCCTATAAATAAATTTTTATTGGAACACAACCACACCTCTTGTTACCATTGTCCATGGTTGAGTTAGTGCTACATTGGAGGCAGAGTTGAGTAAATGCTTGGACAATCACCGGAAATATTTACTGTTTCATTTTTTATAGAAAGAAAGTTTGCCTACCTATAAGCTAGAAAATAAGTAGAGGGGGCACCTGAGTGGCTCTGTTGGTTAAGCGTCTGCCTTTGGCTCAGGTCATGATCTCAGGGTCCTGGGATTGAGCCCCGCATCAGCATCATTGAGCTCCCTGCTCAGTGGGGAACCTGCTTCTCCCTCTTCCTCCACCCCAGCCCCTGCTTATACACATTCTCTCTTTCTCTCTCTGTCAAATGAATGGATAAGGTCTTTAAAAAAAAGAAAAGAAGTAGAGCATGAATAAGACTATCTGCATATGGATTGCACAAAAATATTTCTTGTCAGTTATTGAAATGCTGCTCAGCCTTCGTGTGTGTGAATGTGAAATTCTATGTCTCACAAATTGTGGCTTAAAATTATTAAAATTTTACTCTTTTTTGCTCATTCTCCTACAGTTAGATGACATTATCTTTATACTTCAAAGGAAATATAATTCAGCATGGGTAGGTTCACATTTTGTTTAAAAGATTTTATTTATTTGAGCGAGATAGAGCATGAGCAGGGGGAGGGGCAGAGGGAGAGGGAGAAGCAGGCTCCCTGTGGAGCAGGGAGCCTGATGTGTTTTTTTTTTTTTTAAGATTTTATTTATTTATTCATGAGAGACACACACAGAGAGAGGCAGAGACATAGGCAGAGGGAGAAGCAGGCTCCATGCAGGGAGTCTGATGTGGGACTCGATCCCAAGGATCCCCAGATCATGCCCTGAGCCAAAGGCAGACGCTCAACCGCTGAGCCACCCAATCATCTCTCAATGTGGGGTTTGATCCCAGGACCCTGAGACTGTGACCTGAGCCGAAGGCAGACGTTTAACCGACTGGGCCACACAGGTGCCCTGAGTAGGTTCACATTTAATAATGGTCTCATTTCACTGGGAAGGTGGTTAAATATGAGTATTCAATTACTATTAGTACCAAATATTAGCATTGAATATTTGGTAATCCCAGAGTTTAGCAATTGAGTCCAGATTTGCTGTGCCCTTTTCCTTGGATGATAGAGAGCTTTCTCTTTCCTATGAATGGACGAGTATGTGGTTCGTTTTTGCCTTCGTGTGATCAAGAATTCTCTATCCTTTCAGTAAATGCCAAGGGTTTTCAAAATAAGTACACTTGTATTTTTCTCCCCTCAAATGGAACTCCGCTAGTTTTTATCTAAGTTGTTCCTTTTGTCTTTCGACTATATCGTGTGCTATGTTATTGTGGAAAGGCTGTGGAATTCTTTATGTTAAAAAAAAAAAAAAGAATGAAGAAGACTTAAAATACAGAGAACTTTTCTTTCTTAATTGCATCTTAATGTAATAAAAGCCAGAGAGTAATTATTAAAAATGATAGAAGAAAAGAATTAAAATAATAAAATTGCTTAGCAAAGATCCTGTTTCATAATGCATTCGGATATAATTGGTGTCATAATGTGTAATTAACAGTCTTTCTTTGAAGTATGAAACGTACGTTTGGGCGGGCAGGGGACCTCTTAGGACGACGTGGTGATGTCTGAATTGGTTCTTGCTGTAGCGCTTCTGAATCTGTGCAGCGATTGTAGCATCTTGCTTCCTTCCTGCCTTGTTAGTTGCTTTTTGTGGTAGATAATAAACTAAGGACTACAGGACAGAGGGTCCTCCAAGTCTTGACCAGCCAGCCACCCACGATTGCCCCGGGTTGGTCAGGTGAGAGAGGAGACAGACACCTGAACACAGACTGTGGTTTTCACTCCGACCGCAGGGTAATTCCCTGGAGAAAGACCCGGTGGAGGACTCTTTTTTGGTGCTGGTGTCAGGTGGGCCTGGAGCTTATGCTTTAAAGGGGCCGAGAAGCCTCCTTCACCTCCTTTTCTAGACCCACCCCCATCCTGGCCCCAAGGATCTTATTGCAGGTATGACCAAGAATAATGAGTCTCAGGAAAAGTGCTCCCAGGAGAAAGAGGGGGGAAGGTAATGGATTTCCAGGCTCAGAGCCTCACTTTGTCTACTGCCCCCCTTGGCTCCTGTTGACTCTTTGAGGATTGGGAGACCAGCACATTCAAGAGTGTAAATAAAAGTCCTGGCAGAGAACATTCCAGGCGGATCGGAGTTTTTGCTTGCTATTCCTTTGGTTCTAGAGTTCCTTGCCCAGGAGGTGCCCTGTGTAGGCTTCTCAGTGGGGTGGTGGGTGCTCTGCATTGCCCCCTGGTGGGGGGAACTAGCTCTGTGTGCCCGTAAAGAGGCTGATGTCAGCCGCTCTAGGGCGTCTTTTGAAAAGGGCCACTCAATGGAACTTGGGGAGGCAGCACTGGAAAGAGACTGCCTACCACTGGTCAGAGATCTGGTCAGAGATCTCCAGTCCAGATCTGGAATCCTTACCATCCTTCCAGATTTCCTCTTTGGAAAGAGCTTTTAGAATCTGTGGCATGGTCTTTGGAATGTCTTCCTCAGTGGCAAATCTTTCTCTTTTTGGGTGGTTTTGATTTTCAGTAAACTTTTTTTTTTTTTATTAGAGATTTTATTTATTTATTTGAGAAAAAGAGAGAGAGAGAGTGAGTGAGAGAGCATGTGAGTTTGGGGGAGGGGCAGAGGGAGAGGACGAGAAGCAGACTCCCTGCTGAGCAGGGAGCCTGATGCGGGGCTGGGTTCCAGGACCCTGAGATCACGACCTGAGCCAAAGGCAGATACTCAACCCACTGAGCCACGTAGGTACCCCTGATTTTCAGTAAAATTCTCAACGCCAATTGCCTCTCAGTTGGTTTCTACTTGTATTCTTGTCCACTTGATGTCTGCTCTCTACAGTGTAGTCAGAGGGCTCTAAATGGCAATCACATCTCATTACTCCTCTGCTTGGAACTTCCAGTGCCTTCTGCTACCATAGGTTTGAAAACCAGCCTCCCTGCATGGCTGCAAGGCCTCAGGTGATTTGTCCACATGCACCACCGCCCCCCTCCCCACCATTTCCTCTTAACTTTGGGCCCTTCCCCTACCTCCTTTCTGGGACTAGAATGCAACCAGCCTCAGGCCTTCCTCCTGTGTGCTGGGGAGACTCATCTTCCAGCTCAACCAGTCCTTTACTTCCTTCAAGGCTCTATTAAATGTTCCCTCCCCAGACAGGCCTCCTAGACCATCCAATACAAAGTAGCCACCCATCAACACACAATGTCCCCCAGCCCCTTCTCAGCTCCCATTACACCTCCCTAGTCTCATCATGGCATTGGGGGGCCATGGGAACTCCTGTTCTTACTCACTGGCCTGTTCATTGCCTGTCACTTCCTTGAGAGCCATGGAGTCCCAAGGTCACTTGTGGCTCAGTGCCTCGAGGCTGCCAGAGCGCAGGTGCTGTCATCCCAAGATAAGTCTACTACACACGATGAGTTCTTAGTTGGGTGATGTCTTCCCAAGATGACTACATGGAGGGAAGAGTTCTGGACTCTTACGAATTCACATGAATGCAAAAATATGTGTTCCAATTTATCTTGTTAACCAAACCAAACCAAACCAAACCAGAACAGTGTCTTTATCAAACGTCCTGTGTTGGAGTGGTCTGCAGTGCAGAAGCCTGTGATATATCGTGTGTATCCTGGGGTTTGGATGTTAGAAGCCTCCTGCTGAAACCCCGAGCACAGTATGGTTTTGCCTGGTAACTAGGAGGTTCTCACAGGATTTCTCAACCTCTGAGCTGCTGACCCTTTGAACTAGAAGCTTCTTTGTGGTACACACTGTCCTGTACACTGTTAGGTAGTTAGCAGTACCCTGGGCCTCTGTGACAGTGCATCATCCCAGCTGCGACACCCAGATTGTCACCAGATGTTGTCAGATTTCTCTGTTAGGAACCACTGGTCTAGAAACACCCACATACCCCAAAATTTTACCATTAATTTGGTACCCTCCCTTGTCATTTATCCATTTATGTGGCTCAAATTTGAAACAGTGGCATGTTATTCAGATTTGGGTTATGCTGATGACTGAAGTTTTGTTTATAATCAGCATTTGTGGTCTTAGTTTTGTTGTCATTACCCTCCCCCAACAAGGGAAGGAGGTGTTCTTTGTTAACACATTGTATGAGTTTGATACATAAAATCATAGGCTTGGCTGGAAGGAATCTTGAAGGATCTTTGGGCGCTAAATGCTCAGTTAATGTCAGTGTCTTAATTGTGTTATTCATCTTCATATTTTAAACATTTTACTTATTTATATGAGAGAGACAGAGAGAAAGAGAAAGAAGAAGTGTGAGCAGGGGGAGGAGCAGAAGGAGAAGGAGATGATCTTTGGCAGCCTCCAAGCTTAGCGCACAGTGATACAGGGTTCAATCTCGGGACCCTAAGGTCATGACCTGAGCTGAAACCAAGAGTCAGAGGCTCAACCGACTGAGCCATCCAGGAACCCCTCATCTTTGTATTTTAAAGGTGAGGAAAGTATGGCCCAACAAGGACAATGATTCACCCAAGTCATGGCTAATTGCAGAGTGTTGCTCAAATGGGTGTTTCTGGGGAATTTTCATGCACTTTTGCTTTCTATGTCTGTTGATGGTGTCATTGGCCAGCAAGCTCTTGGCAAAGGCTCTTACCTCCTCCTCCTCCTCCTCCTCCTCCTCCTCCTCCTCTTCTTCCTCCTCGGATCCCTGCTGGAGTCCAAGTGTCAAGTGCTACTGTCCTAGGTACATCCAGGATTTACCGACAAAATAGCTTTTAAAATGATGATCAGAGAGGAGGTTAGGGGAGTCAGAGAAAGTGAGGGATAGAGGAATACCTTACATGGTATAGACGTTTAGCTCTACAGGGGACATGGAAATGCAAAGGAAATAAAAAGAGAAGGATGAAGAAGTCCTGAAAAAAGGAACCAAAGGATCAGCTGAATGCAATGTGTGGATCCTATTTAGATTTTGATTTGAACAGACCCACTCTAGATGTGTGTGTGTGTGTGTGTGTGTGAGAGAGAGAGAGAGAGAGAGAATACTAGAGACATTTAGAAAGTAAATGGAAAATTAGTAGCAGAGAGGAATTTTTGGTATAAAAATAATGTGTTGATATTTAAGAAAAAGGTCCCTCTCTTTTAGCGATATATATTATGTATTTATGGATGGCATAATCTGATATTTGAGATTTTCTCCAACACGAAGAATCCAGTGTGGGCGGGTTATAGTGAAACAGTATTGAATAGTTGAAGTTGGGTTATGGGTACATGGGGATTATGTAACCATGATAAAAATTATCACAGTAAAAATTTAAAAAAAAATTGGAAGCTGATCAACTTTAGTAAATTGCACAGTTCTTTGCAGTTTTAAAAAAAATGTAAATACAGTATGAGACATTTGTCAATTTTGTCATCTCATCTCAGAGAGAATCTTCCGAGCCCAGCAGACGCTGCCAGTTTTGCTGGCAAGGTCCCTTTGTCTGGAGCTACAGGCGGATGTGGGAACCAGGGCTGGAGGAAGCTTGTCCTCACCAGGTAGGCAGGGAGGCTGATTCCATGTCACTCGTCACCAGGTCTCGCCCTGTCTGTGCCTGGGGTGTCCCTGGGGAGAGGTGGTGATGCAGGCTGGCAGGGTCCGAGGACCCAGAGGCAGTCCCACAGGACCAGCCAAGAGGGTTCTTGGCTTTGCATAGGATAGAAATCAAATGCGAGCCAAGGGGAAGTGAGAATAGTATTTATTGAAGATACAGAGCAGATACAGAGCATCTGGAAGACTCAGAAAGGAGAGGAGAGCTAGTGACGTCTTTGCTTGGGGTCTAGGGTTTTCATTGAGGATTATGGTGAAGTGTACGTGTCATTTCTATGGACCAACTCCCCTCCCTCGCCCCCCCCACCAGATATTTTATTATTTAAATATCATATAAAGAAAACATGTTTTTAATAAAAACCATGCAGAGTAAAAATGAAACTTCCTTTCCTTCTGTTTCCCCCATCAATTTCATTGCCCTTTCCAGAAATAACCATTTATGATAAAGTGAAGGGTATCTTTTTAGGTTTTTTGCTTGTTTGTTTTTTGCTATTACCTTCAAGACAGGGTTTTTAACAATGCTAAAAAAAAAATTTGAAGCAGTCACAGAAAGTTGGGAGTACAGTCCAAGGGAGCTTTCTCCTCTGCCCTCCCAGAAGCCTTGAGAACACGTTACTGACTGATGCTCCATCATCTTGGAATTCTTAGTTGGTTTTCCTGCAGTCACCACAACGTCAGGAAATTAACACTGACGTTACCACCTCCTGATCCTCAGACCCCAGTCAGATCTCGCCTGTTCTCATAAAGACCTTTATAAGCAAAAGGATCTAGTTCCAAATCATATGCTGCATTTCCCTTGTCCTGTCTCTGAGTACCTGTTGTGAGCTTTGCCCTGTTCCAAACCCTTGCAGTTGATCAGCAGAAAATAGAGGCAGAAACCTGTCATCGTGAGGCTTGCATTCTATCAGGGGAGACAGAAAAACAGTAAGCATGACGAGTACTAAATGTTGTAGAATGGCAGAAGGGGCTCGATGCTGTAGATAAAAGTATAGCAGGGCACATGGCAACTGGCATGCGATTTTATTTTATTTTATTTTATTTTATTTATTTTATTTTATTATTTTTGAAAGATTTTATTTATTTATTTATGAGAGATACAAAGAGAGAGAGAGAGAGAGAGAGAGGCAGAGAAACAGGCAGAGGGAGAAGCAGGCTCCACACAAGGAGCCCGATGTGGGACTCGATCCCAGGTCTCCAGGATCACGCCTTGGGCTGAAGGTGGCACTAAACCGCTGAGCCACCCAAGCTGCCCTGGTGTGCGATTTTAAATGCGTTGGGACTTCTGCGCAAACCCCAGGGAGAAATAGAGGAAGGACATTCTGGAAATAGATGGTGAGAGCCAGTGCGGAGGCTCTTTTTTTTTTTTTTGCATTTTAATCCTTTTATTTCCTGATCATAGTGTATATGAAAAAAGTTAGAAGATACACAAAAAAGTACATGAATATAAAGTATCTGGACATTTTCTAAAGATATGAGAGTGTTGAGAAAGTCATTTCCATATTCTGATCAGTGACCAACTTTGTTTCTGTTAGAGCTGTTCTATTAAAAGCTACAACATAAACAGTAAAACCAAAGTTACTCTTACACACATTTACTGGAAGTGCCAATTTCAAGAGGCTAAAGTGTTTTAAGCCCCAAAGAAATCCTAAAAAGGATTTATCTACTCAGTCATTTTTGCCACACAGCAAGCAGGGATGATCTACCAGCAGTTAGATTTCCTGTACCTTGGCTTGGTACAGAAAATAGAGGGGAGGACCTGCTGCTCTGACTTCCTTGGTCAAGACATCCTCTGCAAATGTCTTATCAGCATTCATCAGCTAGTCAAGAAGAGGAGCCTTAAAAAAAAAAAAAAAAAAAAAAAAGAAGAGGAGCCTTATGAACTGTAATCTGGTATGGTTAAACTGTTCTTTCTACATTTTTAAATAACATTTTAAGGTGACTTATGACTGTTAGCCTGGTCCTTCAAACAAGGTCACTCCGACAAGTCATATTTTGTGATTCATATTCTGTCAAACAGATACTATATTTTCTCTCAATTACTAGGTTTTACTGATCAGTGTTCTTCTTCCAGTACCTTCCACTTTTATGGAAATGTCTACAGTTTTGTATTTGTTTCACTCTAGTTTGATTTTTGGGATTTGTAACAAGTGTACTTAAGGCCATCATTTTCTTCTGAGCATCCTGGCGTGTCTGAGCAAGGCGAGGCCAGGTAAGGTGGGCCAGATCCTTCAGTCTTGGAGGCCAGTTAGTTACCCCACCCTACCTCCCCTTTGGGCTTCTTCCCCCCTCCCCCAAGATTTGATTTATTTATTTTAGAGAGAGAGAGTATGTATGAGTGGCAGGGGGGGCAGAGGGAAAGAATCTCAAGTAGACTCTGCGCTGAGTCTGGAGCCCATCGTGGGGTTTGATCTCATGACCCAGAAATCATGACCTGAGTTGAAACCAAGAGTTGGACACTTACCCAACTGAGCCACGCAGGTACCCCAGCATGTTTGGCCTTTGAGGACTTAACCCAGCCTGTCTCCTTCAAGGGTGCTTACTCTGGAGCAGATATCATTTTAAGCACTAAAAAATTACTTGACGAGATAATCATCAGGAGCAATCTTGGGCGATAGGTACCGTTATTTTCCCATTTTATGAATGAAGAAACTGGGATACAGAGAAAATATGTAACTTGCCCACGGCCACCCAGCTGGGAAGTGCTGGGGCTCAGTCCCAGGCATTTGATTCCAGTATGTGGGCTCTCACCTACCTTGTTATGGACACAAGTCCGTACCTGACTTCTCTCCTGAACTTGAGCCCAATTGCTCCGATTTCTGAGAGATGAGTATCAAGTAACCACAAACTTAGGATCTCAAGACGGCACACACTTCCCATCTCGCTGTTCCGTGGGTCAGGAGTCTGGGCACCATGGAGAGGGTTTGAAGGCTGTAGTCAAGGTATGGGCAGCTGCATTCTCAGCTGGCGGCTGGCCTGGGGAAGAGACGGCCTCCAAGCTTGCTCATGTGGTCAGCAGAACTCATTTCCTTGTGGTCACATGGGACTGAGGGCCCTAGATTATTTTTTAAAGATTTTATTTATTTATTCATGAGAGACACAGAGAGAGAGGCAGAGACACAGGCAGAGGGAGAAGCAGGCTCCATGCCGGGAGCCCGATGTGGGACTCGATCCTCAGACCCGGGATCACGCCCTGAGCCAAAGGCAGATGCTCAACAGCTGACAGGGCCCTAGATTCTTGACAGCTCAAGAATCTGGGGGCCACTCTCCCCTCCTAGCAGCCATCCACACTTCCTGCCATGGGGCCCCCCTCTCAGCAGTTCACAGTGTGGCACTTTGCTTTTTAAAGGCCCTGCCTGCTGAGACAGAATCTTCTATGATGAAGGGTAATCAGGAGGTGATGCCCTATCACCTTTGCTGTATTCCATTGGTTAAATTCAGCTCACAGGCCCTACCCACAATCGAGGTGGGGGTTGAGCGGGCGTTGTACAAGGGCGAGGGTCAGCGGGGGTGGGGAGGTCCCCGCAGAATGTGCCCTCTATAGAGCAGCTCACTGATCTGGGAACCTCAACTTGAAACCAGATTCATTTCTCCTCCTCCAACCCCCACATACCTATTAGCACAACCACTAGTCTTCCAGCACCTGATTTTTATCCTGATGGTTCATGTTGACATCTCTTTTTGTCATTTTGTTATTCTTTCGCTTACTGAGCCCTTAAATTTTCCTTGAAATGCTTTTGAAATGTCTTCCTAAACTGTGACTTTTGAATCCCTCTCTCCTTCTTTGTCTCTGTCTCTGTCTCTCTCTCTCTCTCTCAGACACACACACATGCGTTGAGCCGCCCTAGAGTCTGGCCTAATCTTCCCTAGCCTGATTGTCCAACCTTTACCCAATGAGCAAGTTGCCTCATTCTCGAATTTCTGCCCTAATAGTTCAAAGCTTGTCTGTCCCTCCAGGAGTGTCCTCGGCAGCGCCCTCTGGTTATCCACCCCTCCCAAGCCCTTTTGATTTTTCCCTTCTCTGAACTCTGCTTACACCTGGTGCTTTTCACCAACCCCCCAACCCCACCCCCCATGTTGAAATCATCAGGGTCACTTGAATTGGATCGTTCACCCATGTGTAGCCTTGGCTAGCTTCCTGATACACAGTACTTTTTTTTTTTTAATTAAAGTAATGTGGGGTGAATGATTTTGCATTAAAAAATTCATGGGAAAAATACAATTTACTCAATCAAGCATGCGCTTTGGCCGTCTGAGTCACCGAGTCCACCTGTCCCCGTGGCTGGCTCTGGCTCTGGCTGCAGTTGGGCCTCCCAGACAGCGGCAGGCATGACTGATGGCCAGGCAGCAGAGTGCCCATGGCTGTGACACTGTGACAGTCTCCCCGGCTGAGCCGTGCCTGCTGCCCGAGGCCTGATTCGTGCTCATAGGGATCTTTAGTAGGAGTGGAGGCCAGGGGACTCTACTGGGTTGAGTTGGACTCTCTGACCCCAAAAACTCATGCCCAGAATTTGCGGATTTGCCAGCCCATCTTATTTTGGTTGCCCATGCCTTCTGAGAGCTGCCACAGTTCTGCATGTGGAGTCCTGAGTGATGGGGGAGCTGTCGTCCCAGAGCTGGAGCTGGGAGCCACACACCACCGTAGTTGGCCTCTGTCCTTGGGCTTCTCTACGGTGTCCTTCTAACTCAGATTCTGTCCTCTAATCTTGGCCCATATAGATGTTTTAGTAGTAACCAGTGTTTCTTGCATGTTTATATTGGGGCCTGTTAACACTTTCAGTGCTGTGATGGTTGATTTTTATGTGTCAACTTACCTGGGCCACCTGGTGCCCTGATGTTTGGTCCAAATATTTTTCTGAGTGTTTCTCTGAGGATTTTTTGTTTTCTTAAAGGTTTATTTATTCAAGAGAGAGTGAGTGGGGGAGAGTACCGGGTGAGGAGCAGAGGGAGAGGGAGAGGGACTCTTTTAAGCAGACTCTGCACTGAGCGTGGAGCCCGACACGAGGCTCGATCTCACGACCCTGAGATCATGACCTGAGACAAAACCAAGAGTTGGACGCTTAACTGACTGAGCCACTGAGGGAGCCCTTTCTGAGGATGTTTTTGAATTGATAAACTAAGTAAAGCAGATTGCCTTCCTCATGTGGGTGGGCTTTGTCCAATTAGTTAAAGACCCGAATAGAACAAGAAACTGACCCTCTCCCAAATAAGGGGGGATTTCCTCCTGCCTGACTATCTTCAGAGTGGGACTTGAGTCTTTTTCCTGCCTTTGGCCTTGGACTGGAACTATACCCTTTGCTCTCTTGGGTCTTTAGCTTGCTAGTGGCAGATCTTGGCTTTATCAGCCTTCATAACTGTGTGAACCAATTCTTTAATAAATCTCCCTGTCTCTCTCTCTCTCCCTCTCTCTCGCTCTCTCTCCTTCTCTTTGTGTGTGTATATATATAGTATATAGATATATCTAGACACACATTTTTTTTCTATTTTTATTTTTTATTATTTTTATTTTTTTTTAATTTTTATTTATTTATGATAGTCACAGAGAGAGAGAGAGAGGCAGAGATACAGGCAGAGGGAGAAGCAGGCTCCATGCACCGGGAGCCTGACGTGGGATTCGATCCCGGGTCTCCAGGATTGCGCCCTGGGCCAAAGGCAGGCGCCAAACCGCTGCGCCACCCAGGGATCCCTTTTTTTCTATTTTTAAAAATTAAAAACCTATTTCTCCTGTACCTCTGGAGACCCCTGACTAATACAGTGCTCATGCCGGGTCACTGCCCATCGCCTCATTTCTCAGGTCAGCAGTCACCTGACTGCTGTTCCCACGGATGCTACAAGGAGGCATCTGAACCATAGTCTTTTTAATTCCATTTGGTTTCCCCGCTCCTTCGTCTCTGACCCCACAGCTCACTTTTGATACAGATCATTCTCACATCCCTCCTCCTCATCTAATTCCTTTTCGGTGGCTTCAGGAACGTTTCTTTCTCTCTTTCTCTGCTTGTTCCATCTTCCCTGGTCTTTTCTCATTTTCTCTTCCCTTGCTTTCCTTTTTTTCTTATTTTCCTATTTAGGATCCATAATGTCCCTAGTCATTGTGGTTTATAAAGGTTCATGGTGATAATGGTATTGAAGATAACTTCACCTGAATTTTTTTTTTTTAAGATTTTATCCATTTATTCATGAGAGACAGAGAGGCAGAGACATAGGCAGAGGGATAGCAGGCTCCCTGTGGGGAGCCTGATGCAGGACTGGATCCTGGGACCCCAGGATCATGCCAAAGACAGACACTCATCCACTGAGCCATCCAGGTGCCCCTGCACCTGAAATTCATTCTTTCTTTCTTTCTTTCTTTCTTTCTTTCTTTCTTTCTTTCTTTCTTTCTTTTTTTAAGATTTTTATTTATTCATTCATGACAGACACACACACACACACACAGAGGCAGAGACACAGGTAGAGGGAGAAGCAGGCTCCATGCAGGGAGCCCGGCTCAGGACTCAATCCCAGGTCCCCAGGATCACACCCCAAGCCGAAGGTGGTTCTAAACCGCTGAGCCACCCGGGCTGCCCTGCACCTGAAATTCTTAATGATGAATGAGGCCACAGGTCTCAGGCCCACTCCAGAATTTCCAGCAGTGACTCTGGCCCCCCTGTTTTTTCCTGTTTTAATCTGGTTTTCTTCATGCAGCGGCTTTTATGATGAATAAAGTATTGCCTTTTGAACTTTTCGATCTCACTTTAATTTGACTGCAAGCTTTGTAACTTTTCTGTTTTTAGCATTTTTCATTGAAGGTGTGCAGCCCATCTGTGACATTTGGGATCTAAAGGCTACAGGGGGTTGGCTGAGGGGGACCTGGGTGCTGCTGTGAGGCCCTTCCTTGGAGCGGAAGGCCTTTCTGGTCTTACTTCCTGACTATGGTGAATGAATACCTCTCATTGGCATGTTGGGGATGCTCCGTGTTTATTCCCTGTGTCTTTTGCCTTCTCTGCATTTTTTTTTTTTTTTATTCATACTTCGGCTCTCCCTGGTCTTCACTCAGGAGCACCCATCATCTTGCACTTGGTCACGCCATGTGATGCCGCCAAGGAAGCCCGTGTGCAAGCTTCACCTGCAGGCCCAATGAGCTCCATGAGAATAAACGTGGTACATTGTAGGGACAGATGGTATGGTGTGTGCTGCCTCTGCCCCTGGGCTGGATGTTTGGGTCATGATACATGGGATAGCCAGAACTTACCTACTACCAGTCTTTGCTAGATAATCACAAGAGGTTGCTTATGATTTTTAGCTGCAGGAATTGTGCAGAGTTAGTTTAAAAAACAAAATAACAAAAAAATTGTCCTGAAACTACCCTCCCCAAACTCAAGCCAAAAATACAACCAACAAAATGCCAGTCTCCTCTTTGTTGTGCTCTTTCCCCTGGCTGCCTGGTTTCCCTGGGTCAGGTTGGGTGAATTGATAAATTCAGTGGATTTAGGCCAACTCAGGAAGTAATGGATGGTGGTGTTAACGATTGGATTTTTAGAAGGATTCGGGATATTGTAGGTCTCTTAGGAAGAGAACACACTTTCGGATGTTGCCAGGAGTTTGGGTGTCTGAAATCTCTGCCAGGGAGGTGGTGAGGGGGCAATATGTATGACAAGAGTCAGAATTCTAGGTAACTGCTAAAGGTCTGAGTGAGTCTCCTTTAATTGGAATTGTAGACAACATCCAGAATGGCAAGGGGAGCTTAACATTTCCTTGATTTACTAGACCATTTTCCACAAAATTGGCGCCTTCCATGAAGGAGTCTTCTGGAGCAAGCATTGCCCCTCCTTTAGCAAAACCCAAATGTAATATAATAGAGCTGTGGTCAAAGAACATTCTAGAAGACACTTGTATGAACCACAGTAAGGCTTGTCATGGCATTACAGAATGTTAAAGCCAGCAGGCACATAGTGATAAAATGAATTTAGATCCTTTATTTTACAGATTAAGGAACTGAGGCCCTTGGAATTCAAGTGTTTTGCTCAAAGTCAAGATCCATTCATCACCATATTCTGTTTCTCACATTAGCCTATGACGTTTGATGCCACCCTATGCTGGGTGGCATTTCCCACAGAAACACTATCTAGTTGTTACTGATCATAAAATTGTCTATAGCAAAAGTGGTAGTTGAATAAGTATTCTTTTATTCTTAGAAAAGGTTGCTGGCATATATATTTTTTATTGTTTAATAGTTAGTAGCAGACTCCAGTTGATTTGGATATTGGATCATTATTTATCTGAGGTTCTGATAAACAGTTCAGTCTCATTTTCCTCAAGTTGACAAATTTTGCCTCAGTGCTTGTGGGGAATGTAAATATGAAATTAATATTGTAGCAATTAGTCATCTATCCCGAATTTTTTCCTTGTACATTCCCAGAGCATAAGCATGAAATTCATTAGTCGTGACCCCCTATGCTTTAAAACCATCGTGGCATTGTGGATTTATTTCACTCCTCCTTTGGAATTTAATGTAGCAAGGAGTTTAGTAGAAACCTGCCATCTTTTTTTCTTTAAGATTTTATGTATTTATATGGGAAAGAGAGAGAGAGCAGGAGTGGGGAGGGCAGAGGGAGAGAGAGAAGTAGACTCCGCTGAGCAGGGAGCCTGATGTGGGGCTTGAACCTAGGACCCTGGGATCATGACCTGAGCCAAAGGCAGTTGCTTAACTGACTGAGCCCCCAGGTGCCCCAGAACCAAAGTATTGATCTACTACTTTTAAATCAGGAAGCTGTATTCCTCAGTTGCTGTTTTCCTGTGTTGGTGTAGGCTCTCCGTGCTACGCTTTGCACGGCGGGATGAGCCAATGCAAATTCTAAATTGTCAGTGCCTCTGCTTAGGAGACTGTATTAAAGTCATTTGACAACCACTGGTGTAATTTCTGCCGTGGTGTCGTTAACACTGTTAGTCTAAACACAGGTCCCAGTTGCTGGGAGCTGAAGGGATTAGGATCGATTTTCCGGAATTTTTCACTTAATGAAATCCCATCAATTTCTACCCTCCCGGCTGTTTTAACTTGAGACCAAGGAGGGCCCAGGGATGAACGGTTTATAGACTGTGGCTTCTCTCTGGCTTTCTGGGAGGTAGCAGTACATGAGGTCCAGCTTTCTTGAAATGTGTTGTGAATGACTTGCATGGGAGCCAGCTCTGTCTGATGTCTTAAATTACATAACAGGTCAGATTTATGTTGCCCTCAGGGAATTCCAAATCCTAGTTTTTTAGGGATTTGCAAGAGGGGTAGGGATATGGTTAACTTACTTGAGAAGGAGTTACTTGGGAAACCATAATAATTCAGGGCTCAATGGAGAAACCATGGCTATGCAGTAGGTTTTTTTTTTTTTATTCCCTTTTTTTTTTGTTCCAGATAAGCCTGTCAGAGATTGTACTTTGAGAGCTGAAAGAAATTCGCAATTTAAGGCCACAAAAATCTAAGGTCTGGGGATTTTATTCCAGCATTGGTGGTAGGGAGGGGTCAGGTGAATTTATTATAAGAGGACATTTGAACTGATCGAGTAGGACTTGCTGGCCAACCAAGTCTACAATGGGTGAATCAGCAAGGGAAAGGAAGTGGCTGGAAGCAGAAGAGGGCACTGAAGGAATATTAATGCTTCACTCTACGTGATTATTTGTTAAAAAGCCATTTCGATGAAATCAACCCCCTTTTTCCAAGAGCAAAGCAATAAACTAGGGAGGATAAAGAGAAGAATGGTTGATGGGACTGAACTCAGTTCTGAAGTGTTTGGACTGTAGGGACATGTGACTCTCTCAGGTGAGGGTCTTGTGGGAAATGGTTACCTGCCCCCCCTTCCCATTGTCTTATAATGTCTGGGGAGCTGGCCCTGAAATGTCTGTTCATATTCCTGACCCATTACTGGAGGGTCTAATTACTCCCAGTGACTACAGGCAGTTGGAGAATCTGACAGGCCTGGCCATGCCCCACATTGGGCTCTTGTGTAACCCGTTCCTTTCCATAGTTTTCTTTCCTTTGTTCTTCAGAGTTAAAGCTCTGATGGGAAGTGTAAGAGTCTAGGATTTCCCACTTTTTAGGTAGAGATGGTCTCTGCTTAAATTACTCTAAGGTAGTGAAAAGTTGCTCTCAATCCTGGATAACATCTATGTACAGAGACACAGTTGAATTTGGTATTTTGTATATTAGTTCACTGAAACACTGAACCGTACCTGAACCTGACTGAGTCCTGGCTCTCTAAGTATCTGGCTGGGTGGTCTGCCGTGGTAGGGTACTTCTCCCCCTTCAGCTTGTTTTCCTTTCTACATCTCAGGGGGTTTGTTAACATGCAGAATTCCAGCGCCCTACCTTGACCAAGTCTCTCCTCTGGACCTGATTTTAACCAGCTCTCATTAATTGGGTTCTATTTTTGACTAGGTCTCGACTCTTTGACCTGCCCAGCTAGTCTTCGCAAAGAATCCTGCTGAATTATCCCTACCCTTGATATCTGATCAAATTCCCCATCCCCCACCTTTTATGTCCTGGGCCTACCTTTAGCAAGAATCCTATTATGCCAGCTTAGCAGGAATCGCCCTGGATGTCTCTTTGTCCTGATTTTTCTGTCCATTGACCCCCCTCACCCTGCTCCTCTGCCATAAATCCCCACTTGTCCATGCTATATTTCAGTTTAACCTCTCCCCTATTGCAATCCTCCTATTGGTAATCCTTTTTTTCCCACTATTTTTAGATTTTATTTATATTCAAGTTAACATATAATGCATTATTAGTTTCAGGGGTAGAATTTAGTGATTCATCAGTTGCACGTAACACCCAGTGTTCATTCCATCACGTGCCCTTCTTAAAGCCTATCATCTAGTTACCCCATCCCCCCCCACCTCCCCTTCAGAGATCCTCAGTTTGTTCCCAGAGTTAAGATCTCCTCCTATCGATAATCTTAAATAAGGTCTTCCTTACCATTTTAGCAGCTGTCAGAATAGTTTTTTCTTTAACAGCCTCTAGAGTCTTCTTGATATGTTCAGATATCTATGCATTATTGGCCAGGGAAGGCTGACTTCTGAAAGAAAATCCAAAATCATAGTGGCCAACAAAACTTTATTTCTTAGCCACACAAAGTTCTCTCCCAAATGTGATTCCAGGACCTGGTGTCCTTTTGTACTATGGCTTTGTCACCTCCAACACGTGCCCTCCTTGGGTCACCATATTCCTGTGAGTCAAATCATGGGAAGGGAAGGAGCACAAAGGCTACACATTTTATCGGCTAGAATCAAGTCACATGGACACATTTCTCTTTAAAGGATGCTGAGAAATGTAGGCCAGAGGAAGAAGGAATAAGCTTGTTGAGCACCAGCCCGCCTGTCTTCATTTTAAATAAGTGTCCACGTAATTCTGATGGAGGGGTTGCTTGGGCCATACCACCCTGTACGAAATGATTGCCATCTAGACCCAAGGTTCTATGATCCTGTCACGCTGGGATTATTCACACAGAAAAAAGTGAATCCTTCCAAAGTGAAGAGAGAAGTTGAGCAAGCAAAATCCCAGTTGGTTTTTCTGCACATATTCTAGGTTTGGAAGAATGTATTGACTTGTTCTGACCAGCTGATTAAATGGTCAAGGTTATCAGCTCTTCTTCCCCATGGTCCATAATTGTCTTGTTGACATTCTTCTGCTTCCAGAACAAACTAGGATGTTACCTTCTGATGCCTCATTACATAATGGAGTGCTGGGGGCCAGAATGGGGAGCACAGGAAGTGTGCTTGTTTCCCTTAGCAACGAACTACAGTGAATGGTTTCTGTCTTTTATTTGTCTCTTTAAATCCATTGAAGACATAAGGATTTTATTAACCTCTTCTGCTTGGAATCACTGATCTGGGACCGTGAAAACTCTCATAGGGTTTGTTATTGATTTGATCATTTATGTTGTGATTTTTATTTTTATTTATTTATTTTTTAAAAAGATTTTGTATATTTGACAGAGAGAGAGCACAAGCAGGGGGAGCAGCAGGCAGAGGAAGGGGGAGAAGCAGGCTCCCCAGTGAGCAGGGAGCCCGATGTGGGACTTGATCCCAGGACCACAGCATCATGACCTGAGCTGAAGGCAGATGCCTAACCGACTGAGCCACCCAGGTACCCCATGTGTTGTAATTTTTAAATGGGCCAAGTTTATTTTATTTTTGTGTCAGGGATCGGGTAGGGACAATCATGGGGCTGGGGAGGGACAGTGTATAGTGATGAGTTTTTCCTTAACTCGAGCAAGGAAAGCTGGTGAGTGAGAAGAAATAGTTTGGATCTGTATGAGCTATGGTTTGGGCAAATTGCAGTCCTATGGGGAAATTAGATCGTGAATATGGAGGCTCTGAATGAGACTCTTTTGGGTTTCTAATTTCTCAATACCATCCGTTGCTAAGCTACTGGCACATATAACACAGGCTAGTGGATGCTGTCTAGATTGAATATAGCACTGGCATCAAACAGGAGTAGCTAGCATTAATAGACTACTTTCTGCCTATAGTCTTGGTTATTATTTGCTCATCCTAACAACACTAGAAGGTATTAGTGCGATTTTATCCCTGTTCTACCAGCTGAGGGAAGCTGAGGCTGAGGCCCAGGGAGCTGAGTAACTGTGCAAGGCTCCATTGTGGAGAATCAAGACCCTGCTCACAATCAGAAGTAGAAGTAACCCATGCTTTTCTTCTTTCTCAGTTGGATTTGTTCTGCATTAGCCCTTATATTCTTATACAACCAGTGGCTTTTGGAGAGAGCCTTCTCTCTTTCTCGTTCTTTGCACAGAGATTACATGGTGCAGAAGAAAGTGGTTCCACTTCCTTTCATGAAAATTATGATTTGGGGGTTAGCATTCAGCACTGCCAGCTTTTTGAGGCTGTGTGGGTAGTGTCAGCTCTGTTTCTTACCAGCCTTTGATGATGTACATACAGCTTGCTGCAATAGTATAGGAAGTTTATAATTAATGACTAGTCAATTATGTTTCTTTTTAGGGATCATTTCATAGAATGTTAGCAGTCAAATGCATTTTAAAGAATAGAATACGTTTGGGTTCTTGTTATTTTTCTTATAGTCAAGGGCAGATGGCTCTGGGTCTCTTGGCAGGCAAGTTTCAAACATTGCACCCATCCCCACCTCCTGTCCAGCTATTTTTGGTGAATTAATGGAAGTGGCAAATACCCATTCCCAACCCATGGCAGACATCATCAATCAACTGTAGCACTTTTTCCTGGACATGACATCAGGTGAACACTATCAGTCGATCATAGTTACCAAAGTAGTTGAGACCAAATTCTCAGTCCTGGTTGGCCATATCCCTGCCTTTATTATCAAATACCTAAATGGTTAATGCAATCAGAGGTTCTCAACTGGAGATGAAATTGCCCTCTTGGAGATATTGGCAATGTCTGGAATTAGTTCGGCTGTCACAACTTGGGGGACTTTGTTACTGATGCCTACTGGTTGGGGGCCCAGTGATGCTGCTAAACATCCTACCATAGGCTGAAGCCCATCTACACATCTCATGATAAGGAATTATCCAACTCAAAATACCAACAGTGCCAAGGTTTTGAAACTCTGATTTGACCTTGGGAGGACTTCTGAACAATTAGTAGGGGATAAGGAGGAGGATAGGAAGCGAGATATCTGGAAGAAGAGGAGAAAAAGAGTTTACGCCTGACCATGTTAGCTTAAGGTGGGTCTGTGCACAGACCTGTTAACTGTCTCCAGTTTGAGAGACAGCATAGAGTGCCAAGTCAAGGACAAGATCACAAGTGCATGTATATGGCTTAGTAACATGGTCACCTCTTGGGACTTCTTGTTGTCTGTTGCTTGGGGGTTTTGTAAGGACTAGATGAAGAAGGTAGCTGTGTCTTCACTTCCAAATGGTGGACCTTTCATTAATAAAGCAATCTGAGATTTGGATAAGGGTCTATCCATATAATGCCTAGTCTAAGCTATTAGAAGTAATCTAATTGTCCAAACATGAAGAAAACGAGGTAGGCAGGCCAGGTCTGAGGACCCAGAGGGGATCCCACAGGACCGGTCAAGAGGATCCTTGGCTTCACACAGGATAGAAATCAAATACAAGCCAGGAGGAAGAGAGGGTAGAGTTTATTGAAGAGTGTAGTGCTAGACTATGGCAAATAGAGTGTCTGGGAGACTCGAGAAAGAAAGAAGAGAGAGTCCCATTGCTTGGGGTAAAGAGTTTGTTTGGAAAGGGGTCTGGAGTATGCGTTCCTTCAGGGATCCACGGTAGGGTCTGATCATGGGTGAGTGTCATGTCTTATTCCTTATTCCATGAATTACCAAAGGTAACGGATACTGACATCAGTGTTGACCAAGGTTTGTTTGAAGCTAATGTTCAAACATGTTCGGGACCTGGTTCTTCTTGGATGTTATCAGGTGTATGGGGGCCTCCCATGAAGCTCAAAGAATGATTAACTTTGTTGCCTCCTCCTTGCAGTGGGAAGATAGCTTCTTTAGTTTACTCAGATGCAAGGTGAAATATAGAACTGGAGTAGATGAGGCCTAGCAGAGAAATAGGGCAGAGTCTTTCCAAAATAGTCCTTTCAAAAAAAGAAAATACATAAAGAATAAAATAGGGGCGCCTGGGTGGCTCAGTCAGTTAAGTGTCTGCCTTCGGCTCAGGTCATGATCCTGGGTCCTAGGATAGAACCCTGCATCGGGCTCCTGCTCAGTGGGGAGCCTGCTTCTCCTTCTCCCTTTGCCCCTGCTAGTGTTCTCTCTCTCTTACTCTCTCTCTCTCTCTCTCTCTCTCTCTCTCTCTCTCTCAAATGAATAAATAAAATCTTTAAAAAAAATTAAAGTAAAACAGAATGGGATCCCTTCCCTTCAGTTTCTCAATCTCACAATAGTTAGGTAAATGATAGAATATCTATATAACATAATTTAAATAATTTTTAATGGAAGCATTTTTAGGGTGTTTTAATAATGTATATAATATGATTTTTAAATTGGTTTCTATTTATACCAAAAATAGACTTGGAAGGCTTCCAGTTTCAATAGTAGAGTACTGTTTTCTCTATAGTTTGATGTATTTTCCAGATTTTAATGAGGACAGTTTACTTCTGAGTTGGGAAAAATGTAAATATTTTAATGTTAGCTGCAGTGATGAAGTTTCTATGTTTATTTTATCTTTTAAAGATTTATTTTTTAATTTGAGGGAGAGAGAGAGAGAGAGAGTATGAGTGCCAGCAGGGGCAGGGGCAGAGGGAGAGAGTCTCAAGCAGACTCCCTCCTGAGCTCAGAGCCTGACACGAGGCTCGACCCCATGACCCTAAGATCATGACCTGAACTGAAATCAAGAGTCAGATTATTTACTGACTGAACCCCCCAGCGCCTCTGAAGTTTATGTGTTTAAATGAATTTATCACTGGGGACAAGGGTTATTTGTTTGTCAAGTAGCTGCTGTGTGAGCTATGGAGCTAGGCACACCAGATGTGGATATGTGGATGGAAACATTTCCCCATAGTGGACCAAATTCTGATGTAGGGATGGGAATAAAGTTCTGGGGGATAACAGAAGATGGTATAGCCAAGCTTCCTTATAGATAGGAAGGAAGGCTTCATGGAGGAGGTGGCATGTGAGAAGGGTCTTGATAGCAGATGAGGAGTTTACAAGGCAAAGAAGGGCTGAGAAACCACAGGCCACTTTTCTCATCGCTTCCTGGACTGTGGATGGGAGTTGCCTGGTCATCTATGTCACCGATCTGTGAGCTGCTCCGTGAGTGGAAGTTACTTTATTATTTAGTACTGTCTATAGCAGAAATGTGCAAGTGATTTGGGACTGACATCCCTCTGGTCCTTTCTTTATGACAACTGGGTCGATCATTTCCCCTGCATTAATTACAGTTTTGTTTGCATTAATTGACACGGCAGTTAGTGGCCTTAGGGGCACGCATCTGTAGAGTTTTTACATTTCTGGGGCCCTAGAAGAAACCCCTTTTTTACCTGTTGTATTGCCATGTGGCTTTAAAATCCAGGACTAAGAGCCTTTCAAAGGCTACCTTGAATGAAGTTGGATGTTGGTTTTAAAGACATGAAGATTCTTTGAAGTCTGAAGCTGCCCATTGTGGAATGTGGGTTCCATTGTTCCTCTACAAACAGGTTCAGTGCAAGCCAGCAGCCCCGAAGTTCCTGATGGAGTCCTGGTTGTCCCTGTTAGTGAGGACGTGCAGAGTTAACCAGCTAGGAACCGAAGGGTGTCTGACCGATCTGTTTAGGTTGACCTGAACATGAATCAGTTATGAATTTAGAAAACAAGATACATGTTGCCTGAGACTCTTAGTCATAATATTTTATTCATTCACTAATGAATGAATGAATCCAGGAATTATTCATTGTGTGCCTACTGTATGCTGGGCCAGGGGTCACCTGCCTGACAAACTTGACTCCCCAGAACAACGCAGAGAGTGGGAAAGGTCAGGCTGTTAACACAGATGACCCATTGATGCTCTTGGCTTCCTTCTGAGGCCTGCAGGTCTTGCACGGAGTCCACTCCCTTTCTCTCATGCTGTGGCATTTGGGAATTAGAAAAAATGGGAGACATAATGAACTGTGATGGAAACACATCATCTGGTGACTGATGTTGGAGGGCGGGGGTGGCGGGCAACATCCTGTTAGAAAGAGAGGGAAGCCATTATAAGAGCACACCTGGAGTTAGAGTTTACCAGCACCGGGAAGAAAACTTTCCAGCTATTGACCATGGTCTTGAGAGTGCTAGAGTGTGATGGAATACCAGGTGACCATTTGGCATCAAGAAACATGGTTTGGCATTCAGTAAGCTCTTTGGCTTGCTCATTTCAAATGTCAAGGTGGCATGTGATCCATCCGAGCTTTGTCTCCTCCACGCTGGGTGGCCCCACCTGGGTTTCCTCTCCTGGACAGTGGTAGGGCTCCTCTCCTCTGCGTCCAGTCTGTTAAGGATTACTGTCCCGCATCCCTGTTCTCCAGTGTCTGAGAACCATTGTTTCATATATTTTGACCGTTTTTAACAATTATTTCTGGAGAGTGTATATGCCTGGCCCCTGTTACTTTGTCTTGGCTGGATGTGGAAGTTCTGTGATATATTTGACAATGTTTTTTTTCTATTCAAGTTAGATGTTAAGAAATTAGGAAAAAAAAGTCTGGACAATGGGAAATACTAAGCTTTAGTTGCAAGATAAATTCACATATGCGGAATAGCGCATACCCCAACAGTCTTTGATAATTAACTTGTTTTTTGCATATTAGCTTGATATTAAGATGTGTCAGAGTATAATAAGTCAATTATCACCTTTACCTTAAAGCATAATTAAAACCTATTTTCCTAGCCATAGGGGATCAGTTCTTTTTTTAAAATCTGCTGCCTCATCTTTGTATGTTTTGAGAAATTTGTTCTGAAAGAAAAGCTTGTGTTTCCAGAGTTCGGTAGGCCTTGGCCTATCTTTGGACCAGAAAAGTGTGGACTATCAAACATAACTGCAGCTGAAGTATAAGTGAAATTACTTGATATGTTTTCAGAAGCTGTACTCACAAATGGCATAACTGATGGGTGTGTTTTCATCCTCTTTACACCCAATGTGCTCATTTAATTATTTGAATGTTGTTAATCTGGGGGTAAGGTGCATTTCCGAAGACTTTGGCTTTTAAGTAAAGAGCAAGGGAAATTGAGCTCTTCTGCAAAGTCTCGGATGGTATCAACAAATATATGGCATTGTTCCTTCTAGCAAAGTCTTTTTTTTTTTTTTAAGATTATTTTTATTAATTCATGAGAGATACAGAGAGAGAGAGAGGCAGAAACACAGGCAGAGGGAGAAGCAGGCTCCATGGAGGGAGCCCGACGTGGGAGGTCTCCAGGATCATGCCCTGGGCTGAAGGTGGCGCTAAACCACTGAGCCACCCGGGCTGCCCTAGCAAAGTCTTTCTTAACTATTAAAGGCCAGGTTCGTATCTTGGAACACTTACCCGTCTCCCTTGCTCTGAAGAGGTCTGGTTTTTCAATTATTTACTTAGCTTAAGTAGTTTTTGACATGAGTGGAGATGGAAGGAAAAGAGAAAATAAAAGACCTTTATTACTTCAATGGTTGATAAAGACATACCTCTACTAATTTTGGTTTGTTTCATGTTTCCTTTTTAATTTCGCTTAACCTTTTTTTGATTATCAGTAAAACAGAACACACCTTCCCCGAGGCCTTTTTTGCTCATTCATTCAGCCCTCAGAGTTGTTTCTCCAACATATGGGTCTGATCATTGTCACTCCCCTCTGAGGGGAGTTACTGCATCCAGACTAGAGTCTGTTTGTGACCTAGTATTTTAGACCCACCACCGTCTGACCCCAGATTGTTTTCCAGTCCTGGCTCCATCATGTGGTACATTTCAGCTATAGGGCAAACGTCTTGGTGTTGCTGGGACATGCCATATGTTTCAACGCCTCTGTGTGTTTGATTCCATTGTTCCCCTGGCAAATCTTTCTCCCTGTGCCCCCTTGTCTCAAATCATGCATGCTGGGACATCTCCCCAGTCTTCACAGGAGGAATCGGCTTCCTCTCTTGTCTAGATTCCTGTAACTTTCTCCCAAACTGGCTTTAGGGTATGTCTGCGCAGCTGATGGTCACTGTTATTAGGAAGGTAATTTATAAGCCTGTAGGTCAGGTTATCTGAGCGCTGCTCCTAGATTTAGCACCGCCAGTCAACCATATAATTGTACAGGTAGAAGAGAAGGGACAGAAGAGAATATATAGCAGGGGATTTGGAAAATGGTCTAGCCTTTTACCATTGAGAAGTTGGGAGCAAAAGAACAGCCAAATGTTCTCTGTCCATCTCCTATTTCTGGTTTCATTTCCTGTTGCCTGGAGCAACGGAGAAAAGCACAACAGTTATGTAAAATGTGGAGAGCTTTTCATAAAGAGTGTGTATGAATAAAAGGAATCTTGGATTTTTGACATTTTCACCCTGATTTAGCACGGTTTCCAGATTTCACAAAGGTATAAACGAGAAAATAGCCATAAGATTTTGTCTAACTCTGCACGTCATGTTATAGTGCATTCTAGTGACGGTAGCCATAGTATTTTCAAGAGTAAAATAAATAGAAAATATCTTTAACCGATTCTGAGAACCTGCTAAGCACTTTTCTCAGGCCTTTGGGATGCTCCCATGAATAAAGCATAGTCCCCCCAGTTCAAGGGTCTCAACTGTTTTCACAGTGTGGTCCCTAGACAAGCAGCATTAGCATCATCTGGGAACTTGTTAGAGATGTACATTCTAGGGCCCCACCCCAGACCTGCTGAATCAGGCACTCTGGGGGTGGAGCCTAGCAATGTGAATTTTAACAAGAACTCCAGCTGGAGAGATGGACTCATTCACTACTGGTTTGGCCAGAGAGGCTGAATGCAGGTCGTGTATACTGACGGGTAGCTGGGCAGAGGAAGTTGATGCCACTGTAGAGTCAGGTGGGTCTTCAGATGAAGGCGGTTCAAATTAAGCCTTAATTGGTGAGATCAACAATGGCGAGAAGAAGAACGTTTTTAGGCCAAGAGAGCCACATGCAAAAGTGTAGAGCAATCAGAGGGATCACAATTATTATTCTTGTCATTATGTCATTATTGCAAGTTATTCTTACGTCAGGGTCATATAAGATGAGGTAAGTTGGCAGGATCAGTGGCCATATCATGCCAAGAAGTTTGACTTTTCTCCTCGAAAAAAGCTGGATAGTTTTTTAGCAATGAAATGGAATAATATCAGATTTGCAGTTCTGTTGGATATATGCAAAAACGGGGCTTGAAATTAGGAAAAAGTTCTTTTTTTTTTTTTAAGATTTTATTTATTTATTCATGAGAGAGAGAGAGAGACAGAAACATAGGCAGAGAGAGAAGCCAACTCCCCATAGGGAGCCCGATGTGAGACTTGATCCCAGGACCTTGGGATCATGACCTGAGCCAAAGGCAGATGCTTAGCCACTGAACCATCCAGGTGCTCCAAGAATGTGTTTGGTTTAATAAGAAACTGACAAACTGTTTTCCAAAGTGGCTCTACCATTTTGCATTCCTTCTGCCAGGGAAGGAGAGTTCCTGTTGCTCCACATCCTTGTCAGCATTTGGTATTGTCAGTGTTCTGGATTTTGGCCTTTCAAATAGAAGTGCTGTCTCATTGTTATTTTAACTTGCATTTCTCTGTTGACATATGATGTGCAACATCTCTTCATTTGTTTATTTCCCACCTGGTGAGGTATCTAGTAAGGTCTTTGGCCCCTTTTTAAAAATTGGGTTGTTTATTTTTCTTATTGTTGAGTTAGTTCTTTGCATATTTTGGATGAGAGTCCTTTCCCAGATGTGTCTTTCTCAAATATTTTCTCCCAGTTTGTGACTGGTCTTCTCCTTCTCTTGAGATTTTCACAGAACAGAAGGTTTTAATTTTAAGGAAGTCTGGCTTATCAGTTACTTCCTTCGTGGATCATGCTTCTGTTGTATCTAAAAAGTCATTGCTGAACCCAGGCTCCTTGAGATTTTCTTCTATGTGATCTTTTATAGTTTTTTTTTTTAAGTTTTCATATAGTTTTGCCTTGTACATTTAGCTCTGTGATCCATTTTTGGTTAATTTTTGGGTAAGATCTATGTCTAGACTCTTCTTCTTGTTACATGTGGATGTCTAGCTGTTTCCCTCTCCTGTCCCTCCCCTCCACTTGTGCTCTCTTGCTCCCTTAGATAAATAAATAAAATCTTTAAAAAAAGAGAAAAAATTAAAATTAGAAAATACTAGAAGAAAGAAACAAAAGCTATTTCCTAGTTCAGCCTAGATGGAACTACTGTTTACCTTTTGGGTGTACTTTAATGTAGTCTTTTTTTCTCTTTGGTTTTGTTTATTCTGTAGAGTATGAATAATAAATTTAAATTTTAGCTTGATATTTCCTCCCATCTAATGGGAAAAGTGGTCCTTAAATACTTTGTAAATGTTTGTTTTAACAAGTGTTTAACATTCCATGGAGGACTGTACTGGGGTTTACTTAGCTCTCATTTGCATGCATTTTGTATCACACACAGAGTTTGATTGAGTGTATTAGCCAGGATTCTCCAGAGACACAGAGTCAGTAGGATATATATATCCATATATATCCATAATCATGCAATTATGGAAGCCAAGAAGTCCCATTATCTGGCTGCTATCTGCAAGCTGAAGAATCAAGATAGCCAAGATATCAAGATAATTTAGTCTGAGTGTGAAGGCTGAGAACCTGGAGCGCCTGTGTCTGATGGCAGGAGGAGATGGATGTTCCAGCTCAAAGAGAGGGACTTTGCCCTTCCTCCACCTCTTTGTTTTATTCAAGGAGTCAGTAGAGTAGATGATGCCCCTGTATTTTAGTGAGGGCAATCTCCTTAACTCAAGTCTACTGATTCAAATGCTAATCTTTTCCAGGAGCACCCTCAGACACACCCAGAAATAATGTTTTACCAACTCTCTAGGCATCCTCTGGGCTGGTCATGTTGATGTTGTAAGATTTACCGTCACAGTGAGGGATGTGGAAGAGGGATTTACCAAGAAAATTTGACCCCTGTGCACTTGTTAGGGCTAGAAGTCTGTGGAAGGCTGTTGTCTCTGCCTCTGGCTGGTCATGTAGTCAGAAAGAAGAGATGAAGTTGGAGCCAGAAGAGCCACGGCGTGCTGAAGCTCAGTCTGCCTCTTCCCAGCCTCCACCTCAGTGACTTGGGGTGACCTGCAGAAGACCCCATGGCCTTGCCCTTGGAGCTCAGTGCACACTGACCTTAGGAGCGGGAAGGGCCTTGGCCCTCCTGTAGCCCCATATGGAGCTCACCACCCTGACCCTATTTGCTTCTCCACTTGTGGTTTCAGATCCTGGGCACACTCCCCTCATGGCTGGCCCTAAGCCAGGACCCTCTGAGAGAGAAGATTCTGGGAAATGTAGCTCCCATTTAGCTATAGCAACACAGAACAAAATCCTCAGAGCTTATCTGTAATTCTGACTGTATTTTTACAAAATACCTCTGTGGTTGTTTTTATTCCATATGGCACCTTTTCTAAATTTTAGATCATTTCCTTAGGATAGATCTGCAGAAGAGGAATTACCAGATCAAAGAGTCTAAATATTTTTAAGAGTCTTTATATGTTACCAGTTTACACAAAAAAGGTTGGATCGTCATGTCTCACTAGGCAGAGTAGGAAAATTCTCATCTTCCTGCATAACGGCTGGTATCCAGCACCATGATCTCTCTCCTTTAACATCTTGAGCTTTCCTTTTTTTTTTTTTTCATCTTGAGCTTTCCATTTGAATTGTTTATTCTTGTCTATTAACATAAATGCATTTTTAAAAAAAAATTAAATTGACATTGCGACAAGCAAAGACTCCTGGAAGGTGAGTGCTTTGAACCCTGAGAGAATCACAGGATAGATATTGTGAGTAATAGGTAAACCACCCTCTCCTATTTTGGGGACTTGCTAATCATCGTGGCAATAAAATGAAAGGACTAATTAGTTGACACAGATAGAGGAATGGGGATTAGCAGCTGCAGTGAACGTTAGAAGCTCATTTGGTGCAAAGTTGCAATGCAGCCACGCTTAGTTTCTATAGGGTATTTTGGGATCGTTTTTGATGGCAAGGAGCCGATTCTTTCTCTTTTTAAAAAGTTTTGTTTTTTCCCTACAAGAATAGTTTTAATTTTCGTTGGTGACCTCTAACCTTAAAAACATAATCTGTCATTTTCATTCCTGGTTGTTTGTCTTTCCCTCTCTATCATCTGTCCTATTGATTGTGGGCTCTAGCCCCTCACAAACTTCTTATCACTACTGTTGGGGTGATTTTTTTTTTTAAACTTGTTAATTTTCACTAGGAACTGGCATGAAACCAAACCTTCGTGGAAACCAGTGTTGTCTATGATTCCATGTCAAGCAGAATGTTTGGGCTCTGTCCACGTTGTGGCTCTTGCCACTATGGCTTTACTGAGAGTCGAATTTGTGAAGCAGATGTTCAGCCAAATTCCACCAACTTCTGTGTTTTAAGTCTGATTTAATATTCCTTTTAAAGAATGGACCACAGTTGGTTTTTTCCCCACCTGCCCACAATCAGGCAGGCAACCTACTGACCCAGTTTTAACATAAATCAAACTTAACATTTTCATAAATCAGAAAATTTAGAATGTGTTTCTTTTCCAACTCAGGCCAAAATAAGCTGAGCTTTATTGGCTTATGGTCATGTGCTTAGGGTCCTGAAAATAGAATGAGTCTGTGGAGCCCCAAGCTGCTGAGGGTAGCTTCTCATGTGGGGATCGGAGGGTAGGATGGCCTTTCATCTCTGGCTATCTGATGTGTCCAAAAGGGGTTCCTGGGACCAGCATGACACCTGTATCATCTGAGCACTTGTTAGAAAGGCAAAATCCTAGGCCTCATGCAGGTGAACCAGAATCCCCATTTTTTCCCAAGAAATGGACCCCAAGATTGATTCCT
The DNA here is from genome assembly GCF_048418805.1 of Vulpes vulpes. Classification (NCBI taxonomy): domain Eukaryota; kingdom Metazoa; phylum Chordata; class Mammalia; order Carnivora; family Canidae; genus Vulpes; species Vulpes vulpes. The sequence goes on from NC_132794.1 coordinate 13,106,955, forward strand.
ATGCTCGGTTTGGTGTGGGGAGCTCTGTCCTGGAGAAGGCTATCTGCCCTGCTTAGCACCCATCGCCAGCTATCTTTTGCAGCCATCCAGTTACCTCCTGGCAGGGCTTTGCTCTGGGGAGACCCAGACTTCTGAAGTGGCCTCTATTTTATTGATCTGCATACTGAGATCTGTTAAAATTCTTGAAATGCCTTGGAAGCAGTGGCCTAAGTCCCTCTGATTTCTCCATTAGTGAAGTCTGACTGAGCAGAGCCGGCGTTCCTCACCTGAGCATCTGGGGGGTCTGGGGAGTCATGCTGGAGGGTGTGGCCGGGGCAGGAATTATAGGGGGCTTGAGGTCGAATCTCCTGTTTTTAAATTGTAAAATACACAAAACATAAAATTCATCATCATCGCAACCCTTTTTAAGGGTACAGTTCAGGAGAAACAGTTTACCTTATGCAACCAGTCTGCAGAGCTTCATCTTGCAAAGCAGAAACAACAAACATCTAAAGCAGCAATCCTCATTCTCTCCTTCCCCCACACCTGGCCACCACCTTCTACTTTCTGTCTGTGGCCTTGGACGACTCTGCATCCCTCACATAAGTGGAATCACATAGTATTTGTCCTTTTGTGTCTGGCTTACTTCACTGAGCATAATGTCCTCAAGGTTCATCCATGTTGTAACAGGTGTCAGAATCATCTTCCTTTTTAAGGCTGAGTAATAGTCCATTGTCTGTGTGAACCCCATTTTGTTTATCTGTTCATCCATCCGTGGACACCTGGGTTGCCTCCGCCTTTTGGCTGCTGTGAATCATGCTGCCGGGACTGAGTTTGGATGTTAAGCTGCCAAGCTGTGAGATCTCTGACAAATCCCCAAACCCAGGCACCTCCAGTACTTGAAAAGTAAGAAGCACAGACTTGATGCTTTCAGGCATTTTTTTAAAAAAGATTTATTTATTTATATCGGTGGGGGAGGGGCAAAATGAGAGGGAAAGAGAGAAGCTCAAGCAGACTCTGTGCTGAGCCCCGAGCCCAACGAGGGGCTTGATCTCACGACCCTCAGATCATGACCTGAGCCAAAATCAAGAGTTGGATGTTTAACCAACTGAGCCACCCACGTGCCCCTCAAGCATTCTTTTAAACTCTAGTTATTGGATACTAAATAAAATCTGCCTCTGTTCACAAAAAAAGAACATTATATGTCTTCTGAAGATTTTCATGGTTTCTCCTAATATCATTCGCTGTCCTTTGAGCAGACTTCATTTTTTTCTAATTTTTAATTTTTATTATCTTTTAGTAATCTCTTCACCCAGTGTGGGCCTGGACTCAGGACCCCAAGATCAAGAGTTACATGTTCCACTGACTGAGCCGGCTGCACACCCCAACCAGACTTTGTTTTTGGATATCTGTAACGGCAGAACTTCTAAAACTGTTCTGAACAGCTTTATGGAGATATAACTCACTTATTGTGCCATTTACTGCTTAAAGTGTACGATTTAAAGATTTTTTGCATATTTGCAGGACTGCGCATTTATTACCGCAGTCAGTTTCAAAACATTTCTATCACCCCCCAAAAACCTGTGCCATCAGCATTCGCCCCCCCCCCCCCCCCACTTCCCTCCTCTTTCTCCCCCCACGCCACTGATCTACTTTCTGTCTCTGGATTTTTCTCGTTCTGGACATGTCATACTAATATGATTATGCAACATGTGATCTTTTGCAACTGGCTTTTCTCACTCAGTATAATGTCTGCAAGGTCCCTGGGTAACTTTCTAGGATGTCAGCGGATCTCTCTCACACGTAAAAGATTGATTTGTCACCATCTGGGTGTTCCTAATGCCTTGAGCCAGATGCAGGGCTGGGTCTCTAGGCCCCAGCAGAGAACACCCGGCATGTCCCCTGGCTGCAGAGGCCTCTCAGTCTCATGGGGAAGATAGGCATTAATTAAATGATTACATAGATACTAATCACCCAGGGCTGATTTCTGTAATGGAGAAGACTTGGATACTCTGAAAATATGTAACAGGGAAGGTGAAGGAGGCTGCCCTGAATTACACTTTGCATCTTTAAAACAGCACTGTCCGCACAGCAATCAGTGTTTATGAAATGACTGTTAGGCAGCGGTGACAGGTAAAGAGTCAGACCCTGTCTGTGTCCTTGAGGAGCTCACCCCGTCACAGGGCAGTACTGGTTGGCATGATGCTGGGCCAGGGCTGGTCTCCCTGTGAGGCCTTGATGTGTGTTTGATTGTGGCAATGATGGTGGTTGATTCAAGTTTTGAAGAATGAGTGAGATTTCTTTAGGAAGCCAGTGTATGCATGGGAGGAAAGCGATTTCTAAGGTCTCAAGAGGTCTTAAGCAGAAGTGGGAAGACACTTGGTGTGTTCATGGGGATAGACAGGGAGCCTCTGGTGGCCACAGCGTGGAGAACAGCCACAGCAGGCTGGAAGGGTGGGTTGTTGCCAGTTTGTGAAGCATCTTACAGCAAAGCTTGGAAGCTTTATCCTGTAGATTTAAAGATTTTACTTAGTTATTCATGAGAGTGGTAGCATAGTTAGGATAATGAACTGTGGCCTTCCACAGTGACCACCGTAAAGGAGACACAGCTCATTTGAATGTATTGAGTTTTGGATGTATTTGTTTTATCAAAAAAAAATCATATTATTTTATAGTGTCAAAAGGAAGAACTACGATTAAGATAATGTCTTTGGTTTTTCTATTGCTTGTTATTATTTAAAAAGAAGCGAGTGGCAGTTCAGAAGGAAGACTGTTGTAACTGAAGAATGACAACCAAGAATTTTTGATCATTAAATCAGATTTTATAAACAGTGGAAGGAGCATGGACTTAAAGCAAGACATGCTTATTTGGTTGTGTCAAAATTTTAAGAAAATATGTGATATATATTTATACTAAAACTATATAATCCTTAGATTTTGGAAAACAATCAGTTAATGTCTTTAGCAGATTAAAGCAGTATTAAATACAGGTGCAACTTGGAAATTGTAGAAAACTGAAAGAAAACGAAAGACAAAATGTCTCTGGTAGGGAATAAAAAAGTTTAAGATATTATAAAATCATGTGTATTTTCTTCTCTTTTACATATCTCATTTGTGAAAAATGTGCTACATTTTTTTTAATAGGAGTGATAATAATTAGGACTTATTTTTCAATGTAATTTGGAGACCCTTTGTTACCCAAATAAAAATGACAAGTTTCTGGAAAAACAAAAAACAAAAAACAAAAAACAAAAAACAGAGAGAGGCAGAGACATAGGCAGAGGGGGAAGCAGGCTCCCTGTGGGGAGCCCGCTGCAGGACTTGATTCCAGGACCCTGGGATCACAACCTGAGCCAAAGGTAGACAGTCAACCGCTGCCACCCAGGTGACACCTACTTTGCTTTAAAAAGAAAAACTCGCATGCATTCACAGACAGGTTAAACAAATTAACAGTAACAACCCCAAGAAAGACTCCCCACGGTTGAGAGGCATCCGTGGACCGGGTGTTTTCTTGCATGGTCTAATTTAATTGCCACTGTGCAGAGGGAGGAGGCGGCTAGAGGCAATCTGTTAGGTGCCCAGGGCCTCGTGCGTGGTGGGGCCGAGCTGGCTGCAAAGTGGAAGCTCCTGCCCAGGATGCGGCGGGGCCCTGGTCAGCGGGGTCGTGCCTGGCCCTGTCTGGGAAAAGAAGGGTGCAGAGAGTGGTTCTCTCGAACCGTCAGCCCGCGTTTATCAGGATAGACTACTCCGTGGGCAGCTGGGGGGCCTGGGCCAGAGCTGGGCTTCAAAGCCCACCTGAGTGTGGAACCTTCACTTTCCTTTCTTCCCATCGGATGCAGTTAGAGAAAGGGCAGCTCCGTGAGGCCTCGCTACCAGGCAGCTCTGGAAGGCCGTCTCTGAGATCGAGTCCGGGGCAGAGGCCTGAGCTGCTGGGGTGCACAGGCCGCCTTTCCTCTCTGGAGGTGTGTTTTCCTCCCTATTTCCAGCAGGGCTCCCGGGAGAGGTTTGTTTCTCAGTTTCCTTTTCATCTGGGGTGACCTCTGTGACTTGTTTAAAGCTGGGCTAAGCTTGCTGCTCAGCTCTCTGGTCATAGCTTCTGGGCCGCTGTCCTGAGAGCTACAGGGGGCTCCCCTTACATCGGGAGTCCTGTGCTCTCCCTCGCTGGGCCCTGCTGCCTTGCTTTTGTCTAGAGCTGCTCGGGTGGGCAGGGTGGACACCCGGGGGCGTCCTGATGTCCGGTTTGGGAGCTGATGCATAGACCTAACTCAGGGTGGCTGCTGTTCTGTGTGTGTTTGGAAGCCCCAGAGCCTTCTCCCCTGGACTACCGTGCTGACCTCTGCATTGGTCTCTCTGCTTTTTTAAATTAAGTAATTAATTGAGAGAGAGAGAGAGAGAGAGAGAGAGCGAGCACAAGAGGGTTGGGCAGAGGGAGAAGCAGACTCCCCACTACACGAGGAGCCCGACGTGGGGCTTGACCCCAGGACCCTGAGATCACGACCTGAGCCCAAGGCCGATGCTTAACCAACTGAGCCACCCAGGCACCCCATCGGTCCCTCTGCTTTTGTCTTGCCCTCTCCCCTTCTGTCTGAAGCCAGTAGCCAGAGGACACCTTTTAGGTCAACCTTCCTGTGCTTCTCAGTCGCCCAGCATAAAGACCAAGGCACTCACAGTGGTTTCCAGGTGGACAGGCGCTGTCCTTCTACTCCTCTTCCCCTTACTTACTGTCCTCTGCTGTTGCTCAGACGTACTGGCTAAACGCCTGCCCCAGAACTTTCGTCCTGGCTGCCCTCCACCTGGAGCACTCTTCTCCAGGGAGCCACACGGAGTGCCCCTCCGATCCTCCAGCTCTGGGCTCTATCCTGTCTTTTTTTCAGTGAGACTGTACCCAGTCATCCTATTGTAAACCACCCTGAATGTGCTCCCCCCCCCCACCCTGTCCCTGACTCCTTAGATAGAATGTGGCCTTGAGTGTTGGCGGCATCCGCAGGGACCATAGGTGTGAACCAGCCTGTGGGTGTTCTGCCATGTATGCGTCTGTTCTCTGCTTGATGGTGAGAGCTTTCTCCTCGCAGAATCCTTGGTGGCCACCAGGTGTTTCATTCCCGTGACTTGGGGTGATTCCGCATCAGACCAGGATCTTTGCTTGGCTTGTGTTAAATATAAATTTGATTCACTTTAGAGGCCACTACAAGGTGCCCTCAAAAAGTCCCCCAAGCTGCAGTCACGCCAGATCTCTGCATTTTCAGCCGTGAGGCCCTTTGGCTGTGAAGTTGGTTGGTAAGATTTAACTCTCTAATTAGTAATGGGTGTGAGGCATTTGTGCTAAGTGAATCCCCAGGTTTATCTTGGCTCTCTGGGAGGTATCAGGTCTTGCAAACCAACAGGTTAGTACTCCTTGGTTCGGGGGCCTGGGTTGCAGACTGAAAGAGAACAGCTCTGTTGAATTTCAGGGGCAGGTTGATAGTTATGAAGGTCCTTACTGTACGCCGAGCAGCTCTTTTCATTTGGGTCTGATCTGCTTCCAAGGTGAAGACGAGGGTCAACTTGGACTCTCTACTCTTTCCCAGTGTTTTATTTTTATTTAATTTATTTCAGAGAGTGAGAGGGAGCAAGCACAAGTAGACCGAGCTGCAGGGAGAGGGAGAAGCAGACTCTCCGCTAAGCAGGGAGCCCAATGTGGGGCTTGATCCCAGGACAGTGGGATCAGGACCTGAGCTGAAGGCAGACACTTAACCAGCTGAGCCACCCAAGTGCCTATTTTGCAGTGTCTTAATCAAATGTCTTGATTTCTAATTCTGGTGTGTATCTGTTTGTTGTTTACTTACTGCGTGTGAAGCAATGGAGTTGGGTACTGGAGCTCTTGGGGATGACTCCTGTCTTCAGGGAGCTTATAATTTGCTGGGGATACTTATATCATACAAACCTTTAATCTGCATCAAACTATAAGCAAAAGTGAGGTGAAAGCCCTGAGCAGGGAGTTTACTTTTGTCCAGGCAGTGAAGATCACCTTGCAGGGTGTACAGCACTCGAGACACATCCTGCAGCCTAAGTGGACTTTTAGCGAGAACTGGGCCGGGGCAGGACCCCACGGGGGTAGGGAAGGCGAGCAGGGGTGGGTGAGCAGCACATGGGAAATGGTGGAGTGTTAAAAGGAGGGGCTCCATAGCAGAAGAGGAGCTGTCCTCGGGGAGGGGGGCTAGTGGGTAGGGCTTGTGAGGGCTTGGGTGGGAAGGAAAAGGAAAGTGTAGTTGGGGTCATGTTGCAGAGAATTTTAAAGAAGTGCCAAGGAGCTTGAATTTTATTAGCAGAAGATGGATGACCATCGGGAAGTCTGTCAGGAGGGTCTGATGAGAGCCTGTCAGTCTCTGGTAGAATGAGATCCATGATCTAATAGAGAAACCTTAGGGTAGCATCAGGAAGGCTAGTTGGTTGGTGGCGGTCAAGGTGACTGGGAAGCCTGTTAGGAGCTGGTTTCCACGGCCAGGTTAGAGATGAGCTTGAGCTGGGTGGTGGCCGAGAAACAGTCATGGAAGAGAAGGGTGGAAGAAATCATGTAAAGAAGGCATTCTTCTGGGTCATGGCCCCAAACAGACCAGTTTTCTTCTAAACTACTCAGGAGCTCAAAAGACTGAAATTCTCGGGGCGCCTGGCTGGCTCAGTCAGTGGCGCATGCAACTCTTTTTTTTTTTTAATTTTTTTTTTAATTTTTATTTATTTATGATAGTCACAGAGAGAGAGAGAGAGGCAGAGACACAGGCAGAGGGAGAAGCAGGCTCCATGCACCGGGAGCCCGACGTGGGATTCAATCCCGGGTCTCCAGGATCATGCCCTGGGCCAAAGGCAGGCGCCAAACCGCTGCGCCACCCAGGGATCCCGCGCATGCAACTCTTGATCTCAGGGTTGTGAGTTCAAGCCCACACTGGGTGCAGAGATTACAGAAAGAAAGAAGGAAGGAAGGAAAGAAAGAAAGAAGGAAGGAAGGAAGGAAAGAAAGAAATAAAGAAAAGGAAAGAAAAAAGAAATCTTAAAAAAAACAACAACGGGGGATCCCTGGGTGGCTCAGCAGTTTGGTGCCTGCCTTTGTCCTAGGGCGTGATCCTGGAGTCCGGGGATCGAGTCCCGCGTCAGGCTCCTGGCATGGAGCCTGCTTCTCCCTCTGCCTGTATCTCTGCCTCTCTCTCTCTCTATCGTGAATAAATAAATAAAATATTAAAAAAACAACAACAACAACAACCAAATTCTCTTCTCTAGCCAGTGAAGTGGAGTTAGTTAAAGCCAGAAGAGGCCTTATGAGCCTATCTTCTCACCATGTGGAGGAGGGGGAGAGAAAAATCTGGGTATCTGAGAAAAGCAGCCGGGAGAAGGCCGAGTGTTGACTTTAGTCTCACTGGAGACGCTGGCTGCCAGCCTCACTAAGGGATCACCCGCCTCCCTGATCCCGGGATTAGAAATGGGAGGGAAAGAAGGAGCATGTGCTTCAAGTGTTTCCATGTGGACGTACTGACTTGAAGAGAGTATTTTGGATAGCCATGGTTTCTAGAAAGTGGTTTGTTAACTAACTCAGTGGATTTGCTTTGGTTAGAGCTCAGTTTTCATCTCTGGAAGGAAGAATGCAGGCTTCAGCGACAGTCATGAATGTTATTCTTGGCGTTGTTAGTAAGATAATATTATCAAAAACATGACCTCACTACTGAAAATTCCCAGCCTGTGTTAAGCATTTTATAAATGCATCTTCTATAGAATTCTATAAGGATTCTCTCTCTCTCTGGAGCCTGGAGGGTAAGCAGGCCCTCTGAAATTCCCTCTTTTATACCATTTATTTTATACTGAGTGGTTTTGTGGCTTTCGTTTTAGTTTTACAGGTGGAAGGAGACACTCATTTTTGGAAGAATCACAGAGAACATTCCCCATCTCTCAGGGGTGCACCTTTTCTAGTGGCTTCCTGACCACCTGACCACACAGGCTTTCTCAGGGACCGTTTGCAGCGAGCTCCTCGGGGTTATTGGCTATTTGCAACTGGTGATTGCTTTCTCCTCCTCTTGTGGGTGGTGTGGGTCCGCCCGCACATTCTGGGACTATCCTAGTTTGGTTGATAGATTTGTTTGGACATGACCTTTCTCAGTTCCTCTTCCCTGGGTTTTTGCCTGCTGAGGAAATGATCCCGGATCCCATCCATCTGCACTGGTGGCAAGAGAAGAGAGATTTTCTCTTTCCTGTGGTCCAGGTCCAGCCGCGCAGACACCTGTCCTTCAGGGGCTCATATTGTTCTGGTTGGTATCCCTTCCCGACGCAGAGAGACTTTTTTACTTCCTAGTTCTGGAAGTCATCAGGTTGGATGCGGGACAAGGAGGAGGCGCTAGAGGGTCCTCGGCTGACCTGGGATGCTTTTATTGATTGCACCCCGGACACATGGGAAGAACCGGTTCCCCCCACCTCCATCCGCAACCTGGCCCCGTGAGGACGCGTTTCCCGTCTGTGGTTGATTCATTCTGAGAGCTTTTCATGTCCTTTGGGATTGTTCCCTGTTAGATTTGAGAAGAAAAAGGACAGTTTCTCTTTTAAGTCTGATGGAAACCATGTGAGCAGGACATGTGTACAATATGCCGTAGACTAATGCTTTTCTTATGGGTACTCGATGACTCCCCTGGCTATTGAGGAAATCCGTAGGAGGAAGGGAACCTTGACTTTGGGACTCTTGGAGCGTGTGTCCTCATGTTACAAAGAAAATGAATTCTGACCATTTCTGAGGCTTCTCAGAGGTCTTTCTCTGCAGCTCTGGAATTTTCTGTCTTGTGCTTTCAGAGTGGCCAAATCCATGGGCTCCAGGGACTCTGGCTCCAGAGAGACCCATATGGGGGGATGAAGTGCAGGGCTGAGCCAAATCATAACTCTTGTAGGCCTTTGCCATCTGCCCAGTGTCATGTGTGCAGTCCCCATGAACTTGGAAAAGTGCTCCCCGAGCACTGCTCCCATCCACCAGGGTCGTTCTGTGGATTTCCAGATGCAGGTGACGTAACCCCAGCTGGTGTTGCAGGGGGGCCAGCTGAGTCACGCTCATGAATTGGAGATTGAAGGGCCATCTCATTTGGAGGCAGAAACCCTATGGAGGGAGACGGTGCTTGGTTTGTCTGTTTGCATGTTCTTCGCCTGCACCTTTCCCCCAAAACCGAGGTCCAGACCTGGTGTCAAGTATAAACACACATGTTAGATGGGAGGGGATTGGCCAGCTCTGGATAGTACATTTCATTTGCTTTTTTTTTTTTTTTTTTTTTTTTTTTAAGATTTTATTTATTCATGAGAGACACACAGAGAGAGGCAGAGAGACCTAGGCAGAGGGAGAAGCCCTCCCCGCAGGGATCCTGATGAGGGACTTGATCCCAGGACCCTGGGATCCCAACTTGAGCTGAATTCAGATGCTCAACCACTGAGCCACCCAGGTGCCCCTTGCTTTTTTTATTTTTTTTTTAAGAAGCAGGATGATAATTCATCTTTATAATATCCCTTTCTCATGGGCACAGAGATGGGGGCTTGGTTTTG